>NC_139149.1:37317751-37827666 GCF_964270905.1 Leucopleurus acutus | reverse complement strand
TATTTCCGTTTGTCTGGGTGGGCAGGAGTCAGGGATGAATCCCACAACCTAGCAGTGGGTGACCTGCTCTAACCAAAAGTCACAGGCTTGACTACCCCTAAAGCTGCCTTCGTCTTCCACTGAGAAGTTATAGCATTACAAAGTTCCAGAGTTGTCCCAGTTTAGAGAGGTTCAACAAGCTAGCCAACACTGCTCTGAGGCACCTGAAAGTGACCGACAGACACTGCATAAACATGGTCAGTGGGACACCAAGCCACCTATCAAGCCATTTCCTGCTTAACCTCTCACTTTTTGTAAAGGCGAAGAAATAACAATGCCTTTAACACAGCACTGTTCTAAAGATTAATTAAACTAGTATATGTAAAAAACACAAAAGTCCATCTCTTATCCCCTCCTCTTCCTGACAAATTGTCAACTTTTTAGGTTTTGCAGATAAAATATCACTTTTACTTATCCTGAGATTAGTGTTTCTGGGGTCTTCACAATACCTTTGGTAGTTAGAGCTCAATTCCCCCCAAAAATACAATACAGCCATACGAGTAGTGCCTTTAGGGTTTATTTATTTTTAACATCTTTATTGGAGTATAATTGCTTTAGTGTTGTGTTAGCGTCTGCTGCATAACAAAGTGAATCAGCTATACGTACACATATATCCCCATATCCCCTCCCTCTTGCATCTCCCTCCCACCCTCCCTATCCCACCCCTCTAGGTGGTCACAAAGCACCAAGCTGATCTCCCTGCGCTATGCCGCTGCTTCCCGCTAGCCTGGGTTATTTTTATTATTGTGAAAACAATATTTGAAACCTATAGCAGGTTTTCTGGTTTCCCTTGAACAAGTCTCTGAATCGAAGCATCAACATGTCCCCCACAAAACTACATCTAAACAGCGAGCCCATCCCAGTTTTTATTCTAAAGGTCAGGCAGTCAGTATTATTTTTTGCAGCAGCCGTTCAGGCCAAGAAGAACAAAGCAGCAACACACAGGAACAAAAGCAGAGGGTGTCTGGGGGAGAGCACAGCTCCTGCCCAGAGAGGAACCAAGAACAGGTTTTCCCAAACACCGCTGCCCTTCAAAGGACCGAGCAAATGACTTCCAGAAGCGTCCCTGGTAACTACACTGTCCGGCTCACAGACATGTCTGGGGATTGTAAATTCCCAGCACTATGAAGGACCTGACACTAGGCAATCTGTCTCCATGGCAATCTCACAGCATTAATGGGGAATATTCCCTGCAATGTGGGTCTCCGGTGAAGCCCCCATGAGGTGATTATGGAATAACTGATTGTAACACAGAAGACAGCTGCAAACAAACCCTGGAGAAATAATGCCCTAAAATCTGGAGGTAGGAGAACAAGAAAAGGATCACAAATGAAGATTAGCCTCTATTTTTATTCTCCTTTGCATGAAAAGCAAATTTCTCTTAGCTTATCCCTTGAGGATTTATAAGGAAAGAGCTTATAATATTGTAAAGCATTTGCTATTTTAGAATGAAAACTCCGCCTCCCACCCCCCCAAGAAACATTTCCCTTTTTTACATAAGCATTCTGGCATTTCCTAATTTCCTATTGTCAGATGTAATTACCTTTAAGGACTAAAACGATTTGTGTGTACACAGGAGCATTCAGTTGGAGCATACCTATAAGGTTGCAGAGCACTTTAATTATAAAATGAAAACCCCCCAGAGGGCATAAATAACATTTCCACAAGAAGTAGAAATCCATCAATCGCAATAAACAAGAATGACAGACTAATCAAAAATTCTTGTTAGTGCTATTAGTTAAAAAATGCTAAAACAGGCTTTTGGGGGTTTTGTTTTTTCAAAAAAAAAAAAAAAGAAAGAAAGAAAACCATTAGGCTGCCAGTAATTCATTAAAATTTCACACATGAAGTAGCAACAAGCTAGTTATCCTTTTCATAAATGGAGTCCCTACAGCCTCTGGAGAACATAGTAAGGTAATTGGCTTCTCTCTGCAGCTCCAGGGCAAAGATTGGCTGGTCACTCACAGCTTCCGCCAGAAACCAGATCAGATTTGGCAAAGGAGGCACTCTCTTTTAATACCAATTAAACAGGCCCAGTGGCAGACCTAATGGCAGGTAATTTCTATATCAAAGAAACGAAAAGGAAACCTTTAAGTTGCCAGATGGGCAGCTGGATACAAGATGTCATTATATAAATGGGAGGTTTAAAAAAAATCATTCCTTTATGGGACTATTTTGCACTCAAACAGCATCTTTTACCCTATTTCCTCAAGATATTGTAAGAAGTTTAAGACATTCTCTAATCCTTTCTACAGTAATTTTCTAATAAACTGGTCACCCAGGACTCAGCATCCTCTTTACGTTCTTCTTAAACAGGCCACACGATTCTCCTAGCGATCAGTATTTCTATTAGTGTTTCGTTGTGCTCTCAAAAGAAGGAAGAGGGCCTAACAAATTAGACCTCTCAGATGAAATGCTAACTTCTGAAGTTCTACAATAATCATGAGTCTGAGAGAGGGGCCAGCATCTTCTACATATTTAATGCCAAAAAAAGCAAATTGGGTCCGAACTACGGAGGCTGCACAGTTCCACAGAGCCCCCATCTGCCTCGAGGTTACACATTTAGCTACTTGGAGAACCAAGCCTGCTGGCCTGGCAGGTTTTAAGTCTGGAGAACAAATCTGCTCTAGAGATTGCTGATTTTTCCACACCTTCTCAGATTGTGATGAAATAATTTCTTTGCAGGACTTCAGCAGATGGGGTAAATCTACATCCACTCTGTTAGAAAATATTATATTATGCAAGAGATGCTGCAGATATGCAGTTTCATCAGGTCATTTCCCTGCACTTCTGACACCTGGATATTCAGGGCCTCTTTTTCTGACTGAAGTCCTTGAAAAAAGTTATCATTTTTTTTAAGAACAAAATTCAAAGAAGTACCAGAGAAGAGGGCATGTGTGATGACTGACCTGGCAGAGACGGGGAACTATGGACTCAACCCCTCTCTACGCATCATGCCCCTGGGCCTTCAGTCCTCCTTCCCCATCCTCTTGTCTAGAGTCTTTCTGATGGATTGAGGAGGAGGGGGCAGCGGTGAACTAGAAGCTGAACTACCTAAATCTATCCCCACTTACAGGATGGTTCAAATCCTTTCTGTACATCCGATCAACAAGCAACAGAGCTGGAAAAAAAGAAAGATCCTATTTCTGACAGCTGCCCACTCCCTCTATCTGTCCTTAAGCAAGTAGGCTGAACAAGTTTCCATGAGGCTACAGTTGCCAACAGAGCCTCCAGATTTGCAGAAAGACTGCCCGTCGATTCTAGCCCACAAGATGTCACTAGGAGATTGTGGTGGACATGTGTTGTTTTTCAGACACTTGACAGCCACTCTCACAACAGCACCTTGACTGCCTTGTGAGGAATTGCCCTCTCCAGTGCATGTAGTCTTGGTCAGACAACACATGAGGGTGTCCTGTCGTTCCCCAGACAAAGCACACCGCCCAGCGCAGTATCCTCTGACTCTCCAGGGCCTCTGGGTCTCCAATGCACGAGACAAGGATGGAAACACATCTAGAGGGGATCCGCTCCAGGTGTGGCCCCTTATAAGCCCAGTTCCTCAGCTGTTCTTTCAGTTCTGTGAGTCACTCATAGCCTTCTTTTTTTTTTTTTTTAACTGAAGAATAGCTGATTTACAAAGTTGTGTTAGTTTCAGGCATACACCAAAGTGATTCAGTTATACATACACGTCTATTCTTTCTCAGATTCTTATCCGTTATAGGTTATTACAAGATACTGAATGTAGTTCCCTGCTTTCTCTTTTTGTTTAAGCTGGCAGGACCTTCACTGGCCCAGTGGGGAATGGAGCCAGGAGAGTGGAGGGTTCTCCCCACTCCTGCTTTGTAAAAACAAGGTGTGAGGGCTTCCCTGGTGGCGCAGTGGTTGAGAGTCCGCCTGCCGATGCAGGGGACACGGGTTCGTGCCCCGGTCCGGGAAGATCCCACATGCCGCGGAGCGGCTGGGCCCGTGAGCCATGACCGCTGAGCCTGCGCGTCCGGAGCCTGTGCTCCGCAACGGGAGAGGTCACAACAGTGAGAGGCCCACGTACCGCAAAAAAAACAAAATAAAAACAACAAGGTGTGACACACACCCCCCCCCTTAAGCTCCCACGCACATGCCCTGGGCCACGCTGCCTGAATGGCAGTGGCAGAAATGAATTAAGGCTTGGTGTGGTATGTGCATTACTACGAGTCCCAGGCCATGTTCTGAGAATCAATGTTCTACTACACCCAGTGGAGAAAACCGCCAGGCTTGCGTCGGAAGTAGCCCATTAAGCTATAAGAATATAGGTGGAGATGGGGTGAGGACCAGCCTACAGGCATGTAATAGGATAGTATTTCATGGCTTTTGAATGACTGGGCAGGGAATGCTCTCTCCTGTGGCCAACTGTATCAGACGTACCGCTCTTCACTTATTTACAGTATCTGCCTGGGCCCAACTGGCCGCTGAGACATCGTATTATTTTGCCTCTCCTGCTCCTTTGTATTCCTACCTCATTCTGTATAACAGCAAACCGGCAAAAGCACAGGCATGCACACATATGCATGCTTTTCCCTACTACACTCCTCCTCTCCTGCTCTCCTACCGCTGGAGTGGGGCAGCCAAATTCTTAAATGATAAACACTGTGCGAGGAAAGGAATCTCTTTCCCTAGGGAGGGTGCACGCAGCTGACAACGCTCCTTTATCACGTTCTGACTGCAACCCGGGAATATCCATGCGTAGCCGTCGCCGCAGTGAACTCAGCGGCTGCCCTCCCACATGTTTAGAACCAAGGTGCGTACCAAATTTCAGAAGCAAGTTGGAAATATCCTGCCACTTGGGTTGTAGTGGAGGGCACTGCCTCTTCTCTCCACTCCACCTTTCAAAATCCCCGCTCTCTAGTTGACACATCCCAGCCGTGCCCTCGTGACCATGAGGAATCAGGGTGCACGGGACACCACGGAAGGAATTCCAGTCCCCTTTTTTCACACTCATCTCCGTGGCCTAAACACAAACCACCAGGGCGGCACGCAGGCTGCACCCACAAGGGAAAGAGAATGAATTCAGGAGTCAAGCGCCCTGTGGAGTCACCTAGGGCGAGTCTCCTATCCTGCCTCAAGGGCTGCCGGAGGATTAAACACCTAGTCTCTCGGAACAGGACAGAAAGCCTCCGGGTTTTGTTGGATGTGCAGTTAATCCTTAAAATAGTTCTTCATTCACACCTGGTCAAAGGACCACTCCACCATGCCTCCACCTGTCTCCTTTCCCGCCTGACATTTTTATACCACTACAGTAGCTTCTCTACATTTGAAAACTTTTGCTTCCAGAAAAAAAAAGTGTTAGCTTGCCGGACAGGAGAGCTGCATCGATCTCCCTACTCTTAATCACTCAGTGATTACGTGGTAATGGTGGGGGTGAGTGGAGGGGTCTCTCAAGACCCTTCCTCTTCTCTTCCCTCTCCTCTCTTCAGGAGTCTATAGAGGACCTCACCCCTACCTATGACTTCAATTACCTCCAGAAGATCCATGGCAGCTCCCCTGAGCTCCAGACCTAACTTCTTATTTGGCATTTTCACCTGGATGTTACATCGGCACCTCAAACTCCCTTCTCACCTCCCTCGCCTCCCTTCTGGTTCTCCTCCTGTGTTTCTTGTCTCAGGGAGCACTTCTGCCCTCCATCCAACTCAGCAAGCTAGAAAACTTGACACTCTCTCTCCCTACGGCTTACTCCTCACCAAGCACTCCTGATTTCACCTCCTAAATACGTCTCCGGTCCGTCCATCTCTCTCCCTTTCCACTGCCCTGTCTCTCAATTCAACGACTATAACCTCATCTCTGGAAGACCACCCCCGGTCCTAGCCCTCCTCCCACACCCTCCAGTCCATCCTCCAACACAACCAATGGATCTTCAAAAATGTAAATCTCATCATACGATCTGCAGCTGAATAACCTTGAATGGCTTCTCACTGCTTCCAAGATAATGACCAAAATCCTGAACAAGGACTACATAGCCCTGTACGGGCCTGCCTGTCCCTCTCTCACCCATCTCAGTCCATCTCGCCCAGCCCCAGATCTCCACACTGGCCATCGCTCCCGCCCCGTCAGGGTCATTGTAAACCTGGCTCCTCCCACCCTACCCGCACTTCCACCCTCACCTATTTTGCTCAGCTAACTGCTCTGTTTCTCTCAGATCTTATTCCCTAGGTCACTTATTGGGGGAAATCTTTGCTGACTTGAGTCAAGCTCAGGGCCCTCTGCTGTAATAACTCTTAGCACCTTATACTTTCCCTTCTTGATGAACAGCACAGACTAGCATCACACGGTTATTCGTCGCGGTTGAAGACTATCTCCCCCACCAGCCTGTAAGCTCCGTGAGGGCAGAGACCATGCCTGACTGCTCACCCTTTAACTTCCGGCACTGCATTAAACACATGCTTACTTAACAGACATTTATGAAAGTCTATCACGTGTCAGAAACCATACATTAGTTCTCCTGAATTATGTACGTTAAGGGCTTAGGTAGGATCTCACCCTATAGGGCATGGAAAACAGTAAATTTCTGAGTGGATCTGCAAGGTGGGACAAAGAATTAAAATGATGTCAAGGGAGCAATACAAGAGCAGGGGACAGCACCCAAAAGAGATGCAAGGCATGAGCGTGGGTTAGGCAAACAGGGCAGTGGGCAGACCCCAGAGGACAGCTGACTAAGGGATGGAGAACTGGAGGGTTGGAGCTTGGCAAAGGACAGGAAAGAAAAGAAAAACACAAGGTTAGTTGCCCACACCACAGTGTTTCTAAGGCCAGTTCCCCCTCCCCTTGTCAAAAGGCTTTACTGAATGTTCCAGTTGCCCAGCAGAGAAGTGACCCAAGAGAATCCCAGAAATAGAACAAAATTTCATACAGCCACTCCCTGCCTTGCCAAGCACTCCTCCCCACTCTCCTACTCCTGCCAAATTGCAAGGAATCATCCACCAGCCGCAGGTGCTGAATTATTCAATAATTCCAGCAGCTTTCAAAACACTTGTGCAGCTAGAAAATCTCCCCAAAAGAAAAGAATTGTGTTATTTAGGCTACTAGGTCATTTCTTGAACCTCTCTTGAATCCTGGTTGCCCACGTAATTGTTTTTTCAATTGAACAGTAGCTCATGGACATCCCACCCTTCCTAGCAAAAACAGTGGCAAACATATAATCACAAGAGGATCTGCTGCTAACTCTGCAGTTATTAGCAGGCAGGTTACCTGCCAAACCTGCACAGCCATCCCTAGGCTCCTACACTTACCCAAGACTGAGACCTGATGCAGCACCCGAAATAAGTACCAAACGCGGCAGCAGAGAATCTGAAGAACAACCTCCAACTATCCACTATTCCCCTACACACACACCAAGCTGCCTTGTTTCAGTGAAAAAAAAAAGGGGGGGGACTGCTACCTTCTAACCTCCGTCACCAAGCGAAAACCATTAAAATAATCTGTCTGAGCCTGGATCTGGAAACCCTTCTTCAGCACCTCACCCACAACCCACCCACCACTGCATGTCAGCCCTCTGAGATGTTTTCTTTGAGCAGAACGAACCAAAGAGAATGTTTCAGGGAAAAAGAAAAATGAGTCACGAAACAAGCCTTTAAGGCTCCATTTTAGGACAGAGTTTCTTCAGGAATCCCCTATTTCTGGCTCTGAAGAAGCAGAGCATGAAGATGAATTGGGCAAATAAAAATGCAAATATTTGCCAGCGGTGACTTTTAACCCCAAATCGATTATAAGACTCACATAGGAGAGAATGATATTTTTCATTTAATCAAAAGCAATCAGAGCCCCCAAAGTCTTGGGCACTGCCCTCCAAACCTCAAATATGGCTACCAGGGAGTGAATTACAGTGATAGACAGAGGCGCATCTCATTGCAAATAGATTAAGGGAACCTTGTAAACAGTCACTTGCCCACACTAAGCATGTATGTCAGGGGCTTCCCT
Organism: Leucopleurus acutus; assembly: GCF_964270905.1. Classification (NCBI taxonomy): domain Eukaryota; kingdom Metazoa; phylum Chordata; class Mammalia; order Artiodactyla; family Delphinidae; genus Leucopleurus; species Leucopleurus acutus. The sequence continues at coordinate 37,819,683 of NC_139149.1, read as the reverse complement.
GGTGGTGCAGTGGTTAAGAATCCGCCTGCCAATGCAGGGCACACGGGTTCGAGCCCTGGTCCGGGAAGATCCCACATGCCGCGGAGCAACTAAGCCCATGTGCCACGACTACTGAGCCTGCGCTCTAGAGCCCGCGAGCCACAACTACTGAAGCCTGCACACCTAGAGCCTGTGCTCTGCAACAAGAGAAGCCACCACAATGAGCAGCCCACGCACCACAAAGAAGAGTAGCCCCCGCTCACTGCAACTAGAGAAAGCCCGCGCACAGCAACAAAGACCCAACGCAGCCAAAAAATAAATTTTAAAAAATTTAAAAACCCTTCCCCCAAAAGACATCGGGGAGTTTGGGTCAAAAAAAAAAAAAAAAAAAAAAAAGAATGTACATCAGCCAAGTGATGGGGTGGGGCGGGGATGAGTGCTAGGGAATAAGACAATATCTGCTTGTTCACATAGGTGGTTGCAAGGCAGGACCAAGCTCCACCATCATCCACTCTTTCCCAAATGCCCCAGGATGCCAACAGTTGTAGGGGGAAAAAAAGCACACGCTCATGCCTCATTCTTCCTTACCATTTCTCCACCTGTTTAGCTCCATCTCCAGATGCTGGAGAACATTCTTCAAAGTCTTGTTTTTCTCTTTCTCTTTTTCATATTTCTTCTTCCATTCTTCTGCTGTCAGCTCCAGGTTCACAGAGACTGTATTCTTGATGGTCTTAGCCCTGGGGTGAAAAACATAAGGGAAAAATTCTGAGCATAGCTACCAGCATTTGCTAAATCATGAATATAATTAAGCCTCAAATTCCTTTCACGCCAGAAGACTGGGACTTGGGGAGCACGAGGGACCCTGGAACTTTTACCTATCACCCTCCTAGCTGTATTAATGGCACCATTATCCCTAAGGCTCTAAACTCACCTTTCCGTTTTTATTTCTCCTTTACTTCCTGCCAGTCTCTAGATCCCATGGGATTTTCGGGGTTTTTTTAATGAATTTATTTATTTATTTATGGTTACGTTGGGTCTTTGTTGCTGCGCATGGGCTTTCTCTAGTTGCGGCACACGGGCTTTCTCTAGTTGCGGCGAGCGGGGGCTACTCTTGGTTGCGGTGCGCAGGCTTCTCATTGCGGTGGTTTCTCTTGTTGTGGAGCACAGGCTCTAGGTGCACGGGCTTAGTTGCTCTGCGGCATGCGGGATCTTCCGGGACCAGGGCTCGAACCCGTGTCCCCTGCACTGGCAGGCGGATTCTTAACCACTGCGCCACCAGGGAAGTCCCAGGATTTTCATTCGAATTATCTCTTGGGGTCTTTCTCTATTCCCTCTGCCACCACCTTGGTCTATGTTCTCAGTAACAACTTATGGTTATAGCGTTTTTCAAACATTCAGCATCCTCCTTGAAGCATCTTACATACCACTACCAGATTCATCTGCCCAAGTAGAGCTTTCTTTCAATTCAGTTAACTATGAAACACTGGGGATATACCAAGACAAACGAGACAAGGTCTCTGGCCTTGGAGCTTACAGTTTCTCATACCAATAAATACACAGACAAATCAGCTGTTTCTCTTACCCACATTTGGTACCTAGAATCATCCCTGATGTGTTTAACACATGCCAACACATGACACCCGAGACAGGTGGGCCACTTTATGAACTCAGCCTGGCCAGGTGAGACCGTGGCTCCCTGCCAGGCACATCCTTCCCCACCACCCAGGCAACTGTCACCAAGTACGAGTGGAGGGCCCACTTTTCTCAAGAAAAGTCAGAAATTAAGATTTTTATTTGTATCTCCCAGCTTAAGACAATTCTTCAGAATGATGTGTGGGACAAACAAACATGTCTAATGGACACCATTTTGCCACTTGGGGTATAAGAGATGGAGTGGCCTCCTAGGAGGGATGGCCTGGGATGGAGTGTGATGCCACAGTGGATTTTTGGACAGTATCTCAAGGGAGCAAGAAGTGAGAGTTAAGGCACTGGGGGCTCCAGCCAGTAATGAAAACCAAATACATGATTCACTGACTTATGCACAAAAATGAACACATAAGCAGATCTGTCCAATTAAAAAGTAAATTGATGGAGGGAGATGCAAGAGGGAAGAGGTATGGGGACATATGTATATGTATAACTGATTCATTTTGTTATAAGGCAGAAACTAACACACCACTGTAAGGCAATTATACTCCAATAAAGATGTTTAAAAAAAAAAAAGTAGGGCTTCCCTGGTGGCCCAGTGGTTCAGAGTCCGCCTGCCGATGCAGGGGACGTGGGTTCGTGCCCCGGTCCGGGAAGATCCCACATGCCGCGGAGCGGCTGGGCCCGTGAGCCATGGCCGCTGAGCCTGCGCGTCCGGAGCCTGTGCTCCGCAACGGGAGAGGCCACAACAGTGAGAGGCCCGCGTACCACAAAAAAAAAAAAAAAAGTAAATTGACGATGGCAGAATTCCACTTATTGCATACTTCTGAAGAAGTACAAACTTCATTTAAAAATATGTGATATCCTGTTTTATTTGCTATTGACTTTTTCACTTTAAACTCCCACCAGTTCTTGTCCTGTCACATTTGCTGGCACTATCTGATGTGTGATTCCGGTTAATTGCTGTTGTCATGAAATGACATTTTGGACATGATTTCTATTACAGTGAAAGAAATTCAGCAGTCCTCACCAGTGCTGCAGACGTCATTCCAAAAATTAATTCCTAAAGCAGACAACTAAATAACCCAACTGTCAAAAGAGGAGTTAAATGATTTCAATGTAATCATTTCAGTGTAATTCTCCCTCACTCACTGTAGCTTAAGGCTGCTGTCCCCAGAAGTGCTTCAACTCTAATTTTTCAAATAACAGCAATCTTATTGCTACTTTAAAGTCTATGCTGATTTGACACTTTCACCTCACCTTCTAACATCCTCAGGCAGTGTCGTGGGTGTTTCTCAGATACAAGCACAAACACTGCAGCATCCATTACCAACTTAGGTTAGTAAGAAAGTGAACAATAACCCATGGCTGAAATGCTTGTGGACATTTAAGGGTATACTTTGAGGATACTAATCTTTTTTTTTTTTTTAACATTTCTTCCTTCCTTCCTTCCTCCCTCCCTCCCTCCCTCCCTCCCTCCCTTCCTTCATTTCTGCGTTGGGTCTTTGTTGCTGCACACGGGCTTTCTCTAGTTGTGGCGAGCAGGGGCTGCTCTTTGTTGTGGTGCGCAGGCTTCTCACTGTGGTGGCTTCTCTTGTTGTGGAGCATGGGCTCCAGGTTTGTGGGCTTCAGTAGTTGTGGCACACAGGCTCAGCAGTTGTGGCTTGTGGGATCTAGAGCGCAGGCTCAGTAGTTGTGGCGCATGGGCTTAGTTGCTCTGCGGCGTGTGGGATCTTCCCGGACCAGGGCTCGAACCCGTGTCCCCTGAATTAGCAGGCAGATTCTTTTTTCTGTTTGTTTTTTGTTTTGTTTTGTTTTGTTTTTGCGGTACGCGGGCCTCTCACTGTTGTGGCCTCTCCCGTTGCGGAGCACAGGCTCCGGACGCGCAGGCTCAGCGGCCATGGCTCACAGGCCCAGCCGCTCCGCGGCATGTGGGATCTTCCCGGACCGGGGCACGAACCCGTGTCCCCTGCATTGGCAGGCGGACTCTCAAACACTGCGCCACCAGGGAAGCCCGGCAGGCAGATTCTTAACCACTGCACCACCAGGGAAGTCCAAGGCTACTAATCTTACTTTTTACATCATAAAGATTCTCTTGATTTCCAGCGATACTAGAAAGAGAAGAGTAGAGCCTTTATGCTATACTCAGGCAGGTTTAGCCACAAGTCCAATTTTGTGAGCGGACCCAACAAGGTTATCCCTCGTATAGCTGAACCTCATTCTCAAAGTTCTTTTAAGTTGTTGAGAAAATTCTTTTTCTCCCATTTCTGTAGTAATTTGAGTCCTGGCAAGAGATAGTCTACTCAAATTGGGAAGAGCTTAACAAAGGTATGGGAAGGGTGATGGGAAATAACAAGGGATAATGGGTACCCCACATTAGTGATGGGGGTGCCGTTACCACCCTTAGGCTAAAGGGGTCCCAGAGGGAGGGAGCTATACGAAGAAGGCTGTCCATACTCACAGATACAGAGAACGAACTAGTGGTTACCAGTGGGGAGAGGGAAGTGGGGAGGGGCAAGATAGGGGTAGGGGATTAAGAGGTACAAACCACAATGCATAAAATAAATATGCTACAAGGATATATTGTACAGCACAGGGAATATAGCCCATATTTTATAATAACTATAAATGGAGTATAACCTTTAAAAATTGTGAACCACTGTTTTGTACACCTGTAATTATATAATATTGTACATCAACTATACTTCAATTTTTAAAAAAGAGAACAAATTAAAAAAAAATTTTAACCCTTAAAAAAAAGAAGAAGGCTTCCCAGTAGAAGCTGTAACAGTCTTTGGTCTAAGAACACAGCCAACCCAAAGTGACCCTTCAGGGAAGGAGTCAAGAAATTAATACCCTGACCTCACTCTCTCCTCTCCTTATGACTGCCTGCCCATGTTCCTTCCCCATTGGTGGAAGCTAACTGGAAGCCAGAGGCAAGGGAGCCCATTGTAGCTGTCCAGACTGGTCACTGTCCCAGGGCACAGAGCAGAGCAGAGATGGTACAGAAACAATCCAGAGGAGCAGATGGAAGATACACAACCCAACTCCCATTTGGAACTGAGAACAATGGCGGGAAACCACGTCTCCTGCTGCTGTCCTAGACACTCCATTCAGTCCCAGATGAGGCAAAAACATCATGCCTCCCCACCCACTAAAGGTAGAACATGAAGAAATCAGCTAACACTGAATGGGAGAGAGATTAATTAGCCCACAGGTGTTCTACAGATTTAAAATAATCTGAGATAAAATCTCAGGAGTTTTGCATGTGTCTGTAGAAATTGACAACCTGATTCTAAGATTTATAATAAAAATAAAGAGGGCCGAGAATAGCAAAGACAGTTTTGAAGGACAAAGCTAGAGGATGGAATATCAACATATTATAAAGCCACAGTAATTGAAACTGATTAAATAGTCCAGAAACTTTAGAATAGAAACAGAATAGATTATCCAGAAACAGACACTCAGCTATGTAGCCATTTGCTTTATAACAAAGGTGCGCGTACAGCACAGAGGGAAGGGATGGTCCTTTCAGTACACGGTGCTGGGGCAGGGGTGGAGGTGACGATCTTTATCAACTCCCCCAGTAACATATAAGAAATTCTATTACAGATGAATCATATGCATAAACGTGAAAGGTAAAACAATAAAGCTGCTAGAAGAAAACAGGAGAGTATCTTTAAGACCTCGGGGTAGGCAAAGATTAATTTCTTAAATAGAATAGAAAGAAAAGATAAATTTGACCTCATAAAAATTTAAAACCCTCTCTTCATTAAAAGAATTAAAACATACGCTGCAAAGTGAGAGAAGATATAAACAATCCATATATCTGCCAAAGGACTTATCCAGAATAATCCCTATAAATCAATCAGAAGAAAAGCAGACAACGGGTGAAAACACTGGGCAAAGACCCGAATAGGAACTTCACAAAAGAAGTGCCAATAAATACCACCCACAAAGGGTGCCTTCAGGGAGATGCAAAATAAAATGACAACAGGATACTTCTACACACCCAACAGGATGGTTAAAAAATTTTAAACTGATAATACCAAGTGTTGATGGGGATGTGCAGTGACTATAATACTCAATTGCTACTAGAGGGAGTATAGGCTATTCCAATCATTTTAGAAAACTCTTTGGTACTATCTATTAAAACTAAATATCTTACATCCTGTGAGCTAGCAATTCCACTCATAGGTATATAACTGACAGAAATGAGGACATATGTTCACCTAAAGACATGACAACGAATGTCACAGCAACTTCATTTATAATAGCCACAAGCTGAAAACAATACAAATAACCGTCAACAGTAGAATGGATACATACATGCCATATTCATACAACAAAATATTATCTGACTATGAAAACTGAACTACTCCTACACCTAACAATGTAGTGTACTTCACAGATACAGTGTTGCATAAAAGAAGCCAGATACCAAATAATACTGCATGTTTCTATTTGTATCAAGTTCAAAGACAGCAAACAGTCATCTAAGTTGACAGAAGTCAGAATGACACTTACCCTTGAGAGTTGGGTACTGACTGGGAGGGTTCAAAGAGAGGCTTCTAAGATGCCAGGTGGTGGTTACATGTGAATATACATGTATATTTAAATTTTTACTGAGTTGCATACTTAAATGTATTTTACTATATGTATGCTATATTCAACAAAAATAAGTTAAGAAAAATAAATTGATGTGGAAAGAAATCAAGTCAGATACAAATATTTCTAAACTGTGGAAGAAACAAGAGTTACTAAGAGAGATACTGAACTTCTGTGCCTGGATTTATTTCTTTTTAATAGAACAAATATTCTCCTATCTAGGAGGTTGAAACCAACCTTGCAAAATGAAATAAAGAGTGTCTTGGTCCCTTGCTCCCACAAGAGACCTAGAATAAAAGGATGATGAACATGTATAATCTCTTGTTGCTTCTTACCATGAACTTTAGGAAAATCTACAGAGTAAAAGGGCCTAATGATTAGGTTCTATCTAATTTTGCCGCCAGTGTGGATTAGCTAGTGGTCTGATGAGTTTTGTTTTGTTTTGTTTTGTTTTTGCCTTGTTCACCGCAGAGCATGTCCAAGTGTCTTCCAGCTCTCATACTCATTGCTCTTTTATTTTGGTATTTTCCACATACGTGCTAGCTGTCAATCACACTAAGCAGTGTTACATCTGGACCCTCTGTTCAAACACAGTGAATAAACATGGATCCTGGGCACTCAGGACACAGTGCCAGGACCCATGAGCATTTCCTGCTCAGCCTGGTTTGCAAAAGGATTTCAGGTAGCTAACAAGGAAACATAAAATTGATGGGATAGCAGAAATTAAGAAATGCTCTTAAGGCAGGTTTTATCATTTTTTCTAGCTGAAGCTATATAGCAATAGCAATACCACCCAGCCCCATAGTTTTGAGACATCACCTCCTTGATACAGGAAAAAAACCCAATAATCCATGGGAGCCTTACCATAGCCATGAACTGACTACTCATTCATCATCTTTATGGGTCAATCTCACTCTGCTAACATGTGATTAATCCAGTGTGACCTCATCACTCACAAGGGAGCACAAAAGTATCTTGGGTCTTCACTTTCAGAGATCCTCAGTTTGGTTTTTCAACCAGATCCCCTAAGCTGTATACAGAAATAAATGCCTGTTCCACAAGCTATGACCACAGCAGACACTGAGCAAAATCCTAACCAAAGGCTACTTAGGGGAAGAACCTTAATTGATATTAGGTTTACAGCTTGATAGCAAGACCTACTTAGCAGGAATGAGTCAAATCTTAAAGGTACAATGATCAGGGTTTCTGTTTTGCAGTTTTTCTTTGTTTCAGCTTTCTTTAGAGAGATAAGCACCACTTAAATAATACGATCTAGGCCTGCACCAGATATAATATCTCTTCTCCCCATAGGGAGGGAACCAGGATCCGGTTTTTAAAAGATCTCAAAGCTAATGAATGTTAACCATTTTTGGAGAAGGCAGACCAAGCATAGCAGACAGAGAGCAGAGGCCACAGTACATACTCCACCTAGATCTCCATACAAACACAGTTACGTCAGAAGAGGATACACTGACATATTCCACTGAAGGATGGCAAGAGGGAGACTCTACCCCTCTGTCCTCACGTGTTCTGTTATGTCCTCCTCAGCACCTCTCAGTTCCGCTGTCACTGAACTCGCAATTTACTTGTTCAGAACCACATGCCCAGGCTTCCAAGATTACTGATCGTGTCCATTTCTACCACCTTCATTAAGCCCCCATATGTGATGTCACCATTATTTGGCACCTGAATCAAACCCTTGTTGAAGAGGGGAAGTCGTAGAACCACTGGTTCACATCACTCTATGTCCTGTTAAATCCCATCCCCACCTATTTCCTGAATAATTGCCTATATTTGTACTTTCTGGCCAAGATCAGTTCTAAATGATATAGAAACTACATACTGTTGGAGTTTCTTCAAATTACCTCGGCCTCCCCTGGAACAGCCAGGAAGATGTTTGCTCTTGGTACCTTCCTATCTCTTGTTTTCAGCATTTTCTTTCCCTCTCCAGGATAGTAGTGGCATTTGAACAAGGAGCTCTAGACAAACCCACACCTTCAATGCATAGAATAAATCTGTAATGCATGATTCCACATGGCGAATGGTGTGCGTGAGAGAGAGATAAAGAGACTGAGATCTCTTGTGGGGTGGAAGAGGGTAGCCCAGCATCCCTCTCTATCAGTCAGGGTTCTCCAGAGAAACAGAACCAACAGGAGGGAGGGAGGGAGAGAGAGAGAGAGAGAGAGAGATCTTATATATCTGATATCTTATGTATCAGAGAGGATATCTATCTATCTATCTATCTATCTATTGAAATTGTCTCACTGGAAACTCAGGCAGAAATCGATGCTACAGTCTTGAGGCAGTCTCTTCTCCAGAAAACCTCAGTTTTTGCTCTTAACGTCTTCATCTGATTGGATGAGCCTCACCCCTATTATGGAGGATAATGTGCTTTACTTAAAGTCAACTAATGGTAGATGGTATCCACAAAAAAATTTCAGACCTAGGTTAGTGTTTGATTAAATAATTGGCTACTACAGCCTAGTCAAGTTAACACATAAAACCATCACACCTAATCTGCTCTGGGTCCTAGTTCCCATATAAAACACCTCACCTTCTTCTGGACACATGACTGCCGCAAAGCACCTTTCCATTTCCCGGTAAGGCCATTTCCCTGCCCATGAGTCGGGGATGTAGGGAAGGAGAAATTAAAAGCTTTAAATTTTGTCTTTTGAAAAATTTTAATCTCCGGAGAAACATTAAGAAATGACCAGCTTGGATAAAGATTTGGCGTCTGGTTAAACTAACTGTCATCCACAGCGTTTCCTCCTCCAAGAGCAAAAATTAACCCTATTGGGCTTCCCTGGTGGCACAGTGGTTGAGAGTCCGCCTGCCGATGCAGGCGACACGGGTTCGTGCCCCGGTCCGGGAAGATCCCACATGCCGCGGAGCGGCTGGGCCCGTGAGCCATGGCCGCTGAGCCTGCGCGTCCGGAGCCTGTGCTCCGCAACGGGAGAGGCCACAGCAGTGAGAGGCCCGCGTACCGCAAAAAAAAAAAAAAATTAACCCTGCTGGTGTTTGGCAACAGGCCCTCCAACAGGGGGTGACTTGATTCTTTCTCCATCCTATGTCAAACCTGCAGCCAAGCATCTCCCTTGGCCAAAGCGCTTGCTCTAGTCCCGCAGGGAACTTGTTGTTATGCTCTGGGGACATGCATTTTGCACACACACCACCCAGGCTCTGCCTAATCCAGCTGCCATTAAACTGAGCATGAAATGGCACAAGTTTGTTTTCAAAAAGTGCACGTCGGAAAAGAAAGAAGAATATTACCTTTCCTAAACGATCCATTCTCCTTTCACATTTAACATATAAGTAAGGCCTTTGAATTATTCATGCTGGATCAATCAAACTCTTGGTGTCAACAATGTGCTGATTCAGGCTTTTTCTCAACTGACTGGTCTGCCCCCTGGGGACCCACCTTTCCCTCATTACCATCACAAATCAAGGTACGTTAAATAGGCTTCCATGATTGGGTGATTTGATAATTGTTAACTGGGTGATTTCCACACTTCTAAAACTTAAAAATAACCGTTTTGAATAGTGCTATGAAAGTACTTTGGGGACTTCCCTGGTGGTGCAGTGGTTAAGAATCCGCCTGCCAATGCAGGGGATACAGGTTCAAGCCCTGATCCAGGAAGATCCCACATGCCCTGGAGCAACTAATCCCAGTGCGCCACGACTACTGAGCCTGTGCTCTAGAGCCCGCGAGACACAACCACTGAGCCCATGTGCCACAACTACTGAAGCCCACGTGCCTAGAGCCCGTGCTCCGCAACAAGAGACACCACTACAATGAGAAGCCCGCACACCACAACTAGAGAAAGCTGAGTGCAGAGATGAAGACCCAATGCAGCAATTAAATAAATAAATTTATTAAGCTTAAAAAAAAAAAGAACACATTACCTTTCCTCCAAAGGTTTCAGTACACCTGACAGCACTTCATTTTAAAAAAAAAAAGGGGGGGCTTCCCTGGTGGCGCAGTGGTTGAGAATCTGCCTGCCGATGCAGGGGACACGGGTTCGAGCCCTGGTCTGGGAAGATCCCACATGCCGCGGAGCAACTGGGCCCGTGAGCCACAACTACTGAGCCTGCGCGTCTGGAGCCTGTGCTCCGCAACAAGAGAGGCCGCAATAGTGAGAGGCCCGCGCACCGCAATGAAGAGTGGACCCCCTTGCCGCAACTAGAGAAAGCCCTCGCACAGAAACGAAGACCCAACACAGCTAAAAATAAATAAATAAATGTATTTTTTTAAAAAAAAAAAGTACTTTGGAAGACTAATTAAAGACTAAGAGATGAAACTCTGGGAGCCAGATGAAAAAGAAAAATTGGTGAAAGTGCTCTAATTTGAGTCCCCATCCCTTAAAGCAGGAAGTGTTCAGCTTCCTGACAGAGGACTGCTTTTTGACTCTCTGCTGCCCTCAGGCACCTGTATACTCTGTCATGTTTCTACTGTATCAAAGGACCTACTACTGTTTTATTCAGAACATCAATACAGTACAGCCTAGCAACAAACATGGACTTTCTTTGTGTCCTTGAAAGAACCACGTGGCAAGAACTAAGGAACTTCATGCTGCCCTTAGGTTTGGCCACCCCTGCAACAAGAATATCATGAACACTCGTTATACTGAATTTGGGAGATGCCCGGCAGTCTTTTCTGAGTTCATAGTGCTTAATCTCATTAGCTATCAGATACCATGTCTAATCTGATGTTCAGACTCATGTCTGCGTGTAATTGGGTTCAATGTGTGTAGTTAACAATAAAGCGGGTACTGGCCCCACAGAGAAGTTAGATGTCTTTGAAGAATCCATTAACTAACTCGAAGATGGAGGAAAGGGAACAAAATTTCACACATTTCTAATTAAGGGCAGGAAAACAAACCAGATCGAAACCCAACCAAATTTCTGGACATAATGGTGTCAGAGTTCAGCAACCGCTCTAATGTTCTAGGGATTCCTACATAATAAGCATTAGGTTCCTCTGTTCATTCATTTTGATAACATTTGTCTGCTGACCACCTACGGTGTCCTAGTTGTCCTAGGTGCTTGTTGGGACAACAGAGGCTGGTAATAAACTAGTCCTTGTCTTCATGGAGCCTAGTATCCAGATGACTCTGACTAAAGATTATAGACCAACCTATTTCATTTGAAAATATAATTGACATACTATTTATTTCCTGGAATCCTAAATTATCAGCAGGATTTCTTTTTTTTTTTTAACAAGCATACTAAGGGTCTTTTTATTTTTATATTTTTTAACATCTTTATTGGAGCATAATTGCTTTACAATGTTGTATTAGTTTCTGCTGTATAACAAAGTGAATCAGCTGTATGTATACATATATCCCCACATCCCCTCCCTCTTGCATCTCCCTCCCTCCCACCCTCCCTATCCCACCCCTCTAGGTGGTCACAAAGCACCGAGCTGATCTCCCTGTGCTATGCGGCTGCTTCCCACTAGCTATCTATTTTACATTTGGTAGTGTATACATGTCAATGCTACTCTCTCACTTTGTTCCAGCTTACCCTTCCCCCTCCCCGTGTCCTCAAGTACATTCTCTACATCTGCGTCTTTACTCCTGTGCTGCCCCTAAGTTCATCAGTACCTTTTCTCTTTTTTCTTAGATTACATATATCTATATATAGATTCCATAAATACGGTATTTATTTTTCTCTTTCTGACTTACTTCAGTCTGTATGACAGTCTCTAGGTCCATCCACCTCACTACAAATAACTCAGTTTCGTTTCTTTTATTGTGTATATGTGCCACATGTTTTTTCTTTCTTTTTTTTTTTTGTTGCGGTACGCGGGCCTCTCACTGCTGTGGCCTCTCCCGTTGCGGAGCACAGGCTCCGGACGCGCAGGCTCAGCGGCCATGGCTCACGGACCTAGCCACTCCGCGGCATGTGGGGTCTTCCCGGACCGGGGCACAAACCCGTGTCCCCTGCATCAGCAGGCAGACTCTCAACCACTGCGCCACTAGGGAAGCCCTGTGCCACATGTTTTTGATCCATTCATCTGTCGATGGACACTTAGGTTGCTTCCATGTCCTGCCTATTGTAAATAGAGCTGCAGTGAACATTGTGGTACATGTCTCTTTTTGAATTATGGTTTTCTCAGGGTATATGCCCAGTAGTGGGATTGCTGGGTTGTATGGTGGCTCTATTTTTAGTTTTTTAAGGAATCTGTTCTCCATAGTGGCTGTATCAGTTTACATTCCCACCAACAGTGCAAAAGGGTTCCCTTTCTCCACACCCTCTCTAGCATTTATTGTTTGTAGATTTTTTGATGATGGCCATTCTGACTGGTGTGAGGTGATACCTCACTGTACTTTTGATTTGCATCTCTCTAATGATTAGTGATGTTGAGCATCCTTTCATGTGTTTGTTGGCCATCTGTGTATCTTCTTTGGAGAAATGTCTATTTAAGTCTTCTTCAGCAGGATTTCTTTAATCATTCATTCCAGAACTTTAATTCTACTCCTACTTCATTCAGTCCTGATCCTTATATTACACCCATATCCTTGTACATTATGTCACGTTCAGTCCAGTCCCATACATGACCATGACTTTCCCAAGCCTGTTGAAAGATGGAGGAAAGGGGGGACTTGCAATCACTGGACACCTTATTCTGTGCCAGCCCTTGTGCTACGTAAAAACTGAAGCAACTCATTTAATCCTCCCAATAATTATCAGAAGTAGGTGTTATTATATTTCTTCATATAGGCAAGGAGATTCAGGCTCCAAGAGAAGGAAATGAGAGAAAAAAATGGGTGAGAAGCAGAGCTTAGCTTCAAAGCTGGAGTAACTGACTCCAGAGGGCTGTGCTCATCAAGGTCCCTGATCAAGCAGCCCACATGGAAGAGGCTGTGGGTCAAATGATATAGTCTCGGTCCTATAACATCCCGCACATTTAGTTATTTACTGGCTGTGCGGTCTCAGGGGCAGGACCTAATGGCTTGGAGCCAAAGCTTCAATTTCACCCTCTGCACAAAGGGGAGAGATGCCTACCTGATAGAATTTCTATGAGGATTTTGACATGCCTGGCACACACTAGTTCCTTTAAAAAAGTGCTAGTGGGTTTCCCTGGTGGCGCAGTGGTTGAGGGTCCGCCTGCAGATGCAGGAGACACGGGTTCCTGCCCTGGTCCGGGCAGATCCCACATGCCGTGGAGCGGCTGGGCCCGTGAGCCATGGCCACTGAGCCTGCGCAACCGGAGCCTGTGCTCCGCAACGGGAGAGGCCACAGCAGTGAGAGGCCCACATACCGCAAAAACAAGAAACGAACAGAAAAAGAAACCAGGAGAGATGGGGCAGGCAGGATGATCCCCGCAGTACTCTACGTTTCCCATAAACAGATGCAGGTTTATAGGTATTCTGTGACCCTTAAGAAAAAGTAGGTGTTATCCTACTGCAATCCATTGACCTAAGCATTGTGCTAATCAAGGAAGTGATCTGAGAGGAAGTAAAGGACCCAAATCCAATTTAAAAGATATATTAGTTCTACAACCATTCTGTGTAATTATTATTTATTTAGACATCCCACAGGTGCCATGACTGGGTAATTCTATGTTCTGTTGAGGGTTCAGGAAATGACTGGGGTTTAATGCAGTTTAAACAAGCCGTAACAATCTCCCATTCAGAATGCCGACCACCATCTGGCCTTTCGCTAGGCATCTTAAACGATTTCTCAGGCATAACCACACAACACACTCCCAGGAGGAAGGCGGAGGGAGTGCTCCGTGCATAAGGCAGCTGGAGCCCACAGAGAACTGGTAACTTGTCTAAAGATCACACAGTTGTTTGAAGGGAACGACAGCAGCAGAATCCGCAACTCCCAACCTCAGGTTCAGGCTCAGCCCATTGAGCATGGAAGATGCTCAGATGGCCCCAAGCCACAGCACCCCAGCACTCTGGGAACTAGCAGCTGAGGCAGCCATGCAGGGAGGATGGGGCTCAAGACCTGGAACTGACAGACCATGACTGAAGATCAAGAAAGGAAGGAATGAACTAATCCATACCCATGAATGTTGTTGTAGGATTACTTTTTTTTTTTTTTTTTTTTGCGTTATGCAGGCCTCTCACCGCTGTAGGCTCTCCTGTTGCAGAGCACAGGCTCCGGACGCACAGCTCAGCAGCCATGACTCACGGGCCCAGCCGCTCCACGGCATGTGGGATCTTCCCAGACCGGGGCCGAACCCGTGTTCCCTGCATCGGCAGGCGGACTCTCAACCACTGCGCCACCAGGGAAGCCCTGTCGTAGGATTACTGACTGTCCTTGCTGCCTACCTCGTAAAATTCTCAGACATCTAGGAAATATCCTTCAGACATTTTTGAAGGTGAGAAGAGGGTGGCCACCCTCCCCTTCCCTCAGCATACATGCTGCATCTCCTACCCCCAGGGTAAGTATCAGTATTTCTTCTCCCCACCCTTTTATATTTATGCAACTACTCTACAATCACCTAAGTTTCAGTTATTCTATCAAGTAAATTTGCAATGGATCGCAAATACTGAAGTACTTACTGGTAGTAGTGGTACCACTAATCATACTACCAAGACTGGCAGTTACCAGTCGAGTTATATACACTTGAAATCCTGTGAACCTGAGAGACTTAACTGCATGACGAACAAAAGTAACACTCCACGGAAATAACCAACAATCACATCTATAATAAGTTTGAGTTGTCTTTTTCAGCATCATACCTTTGACAGGCATATTCCTACCCATTATTTTAAAACATAATTGTTCCTTTGGCCTCAATAAATGATGTCTCAAGTTTACAGGTCACCTGCTAGATGCAATTTACTAACAGGCTGCTTGCTTCCCCACTCTGTTCCCTCTCTGACCCTAGCCCCTCGCTGCTCACTCCTAACACCTAAGACCCAGCTCAGACCATAGGTTACGAGAGGCCACGCCCACCTTTGTCCAAACATTAGCGTTGACTTGGTCTCAGCTTCATTGAACACCGAGGGAGAACAGCAAATAACGATGGTGGTTCTACAGTTCCCGCCCAGAGAGTCCTGAAGAATCCGAGTCATCTTGCTGTCCCGGTATGGCACGTGTGTTTTCTATTTAGGAAAAGAAAACGTATTGGCTGTTACAGCCCATTCAAAGAGAAAATACAGAGGCAAGCCAGTTAGTGATGGGAGCTGGGCTTAGAAACATGTGAAATAAAAACCTGTTGCCTGGTCTTTGGATCTTGCCAAAGTTTAGAATGCCCATTCTGGGACCACCCGGGTCATACGAAATTAGCATCACCATTCACACATTTTAATGGGCTAGATTTCCCAGCAAGCAGGGCGTCCACAGCCAGGATTCCCCCTGTCCCTTTCTGAACAAAAACAAATGAATCTCTGGGGTGTGTGGCAAAGAGAGTACACGAACTCAAAAGGTGACTTCTCATAATATCATTGAATAGATGGGGACAGGATCACTTACTGTCCCTTCTGCCAAGGCAGAGATCACGTTTCCAAGAGCAGACAAAGACTTATTGATATTTTTAGCTTCGTCGAGAACAGCTCCCTCGGCACCAGTTTTGCTGACCTACCAGAGAGAAGAGAAAACAGTGAGCTGCACAGGACAGCAAAAGCACAGAGGAGAAAATTCCAATTCACAGGAGGGCAAGCGGGGAGGAAGGGACTGACGTGAATCCTCCTGGAATGCAGGGGAAAATAAAGGTAAGTAAGAATCATGGTGATAAAACCTTCCCTTGTACCTGAGGCTGGGCATTTGTTCTCTCTTATTGTCATTTTCCTCTCAACTAGGTTTTACGGGGAACACCTGAGATGCCTCAAGTGTAGAGCTGCGGATGCTTCCCAGGGGACATTTGTCCAGGGACACCAGGCTCCAAAAGTGCTGTCGCTACAGAAAGGCTGCGGTCCTGCGAGACTGAACCACAGTCTACATGCCCAGGAAGCATTAAGAGAAAACACGGTCCCAGCCACAATGAATGCACTATTGGGAAAGCGTAGATTACAAGCTCCAACTTCAAGCAAAGGACAAGAAGTGGTAGGGATGGTTATCTGGACTCTCTGCTCCTTCCCTACTTATTCCCATAGCAAGAAAAAAAAGGAACAATCATCCAAAAGGAAAAATACTCGACAAGCCATGTAAGGCAAGAAAATGTACATTACATAGTGAATTTGTCTTTTTTCCTCTGCAGTTAGAGGGACCATGCACCATTCCTCCTCGGCTGTGTTATTACTGGTAATTTCCTATTTACAGCATTTGCTCTAGGTAGAAAGCAGTTCACAGATGCTAGAAAAAAGGGAACTCAACATGATTCATAGCTCTGCTGACTGGACAAACGACACGGCGGGGAGCGGCTGCGCTCTGAAGAAAGAAAGAAAAGCAGGGAAATGATTTTAAACTGTGCGAAGATGGATTTCAATTCTGTATAAAGGAGAAACTCCCAACGATAGAGATGAATGCATGTCCAAGGGGAGATTTTTTCCCAAAGAAAAATTCAAAGATTTCTCTGGAAATCATGTGTGGGTCCCCTGCTTACAGATGAAGAAATCACAGAGCTGCTGTGTCACAAGTATTAATAGTAATAGTCTATTCACAAGGTGTTGTTTAAGGTGCTTTCACACTTGAGCATCTTAGCTCCATGAAATATGCGAGACAAGTACAATCACCTTCCTTTCACAGACAAGAAAATTTTGAGCTCCAGGGATGTCAAATTGCCCACCCAAGGGAAGAACACCATTTAAGAAAGACAGGACTAAGACCCAGAGCTCTGTTCTACTAGATCACACTGCTACATTCATGCAGATACATCTAGAGCAAGGAAAACAGATGTTAGCACAGGAAATGACGTGCAGGACCACAACTTTAAAATGCCTCATAAATATCATAAGTAATAACCGCTGACACTGTGCAGGCCTCCACTCTCAACTGCCTGCATTAAGCACTTTTCAGCTGCATTTAGGCCTTACGTACTCATCTCTGTGCTCTAAAGGGAAAGGGGGCAAGCTTGGGAAGAGGGAAGGGTCACTGGGAGCTTTGTCTGGACCCATACCACAGGTGCGGCAGCAAAGCAGATGCTAGTTGCTAATGGCCGGTCTGGAAGTGAGCAATGCTGCTCTCTACTCCCGTTCTGGTGGGCATCTGTTTAAAGTTACAAGCCTGGACCAGTTCGATTTTCGACTGCCAACTAGGAGGATACGTGTGATCTGCTCAAGGCTGAACAAACGCGGACAGGAGAACAATCCAAGTAGCCATTCCTCACACGGATGTTAGCGGCCATAACTTGGCGTCCAGCAACTCAGTGGTGGGAGCAGTAAGTGGGGATCAATGACACAGTCTGGGAGACTGACTGAGCTTCAGGGCCGGCCCTGATGGGGACAGTTAGCACGACATCAGAGATGAGGGAGGCCACATGGGATTGTGCAGAGAGACTTGCTCTGTGATGCTGTCCGAGGTGGGCAGTGCCCCCAGCCGGGGTGTGGCAGCAGGAGCCTCTGGTGGTGCTATGGAAGTGAGGCTGGGAGGGCAGAGGGGAGTTTCTGGGAAGCCTATTCGGTCCGGAGTATGGCCTCAGCCAGTGCCTGGGAGAGCATGGAAAGGGTACAGATGCCAAAAGAAAATCCTCACAAAATCAGAGAAGGGTCAGGGCTTGTGGCTAAAACACTGGCTCCAGACCCCGTAGACTGAAGGGAGTGAGGCTGCCCACACAGAACACGGTCAGTTCATGCCTCCTGCAGAGAGAAGCCGGGAAGGCAGGGAGAGCCCCACTTTCCAGATCTTCTATCAGCAAACAAACCTGCAGAGGCAGGCCTGCCACATTCCGGCGTCAAAGCCCCTTCCTGGCCTATTTGAATCTGTTAAAACACAGAGATCTTTCCTGTTCTCAGAAGTTCACGTCCCTCCAGCATTTGTGCCGCTGCCTTTGCCAGGCTAAGTTCACACCAACACTCGCCTCATGTCATCATCAGGGTCTATTAGGCATAAATCAGGTTGGCATTCAAAACACCTCCTGTGACATGAATAGGGGACTTCAGGACCAGAAAAGAAAGAGCAGAGAAATGAAGGTTAAATTTAATAACATCTTAGCACAACATCAGAAACTTTAAAAGCTCTTTAAAACCAGGGAATAGAAAGACATACAAATTATCCCATTGCACACTGAAGCCAATCACGGGGAAACTGTGGATAATACAAATAAAGAACCAATTACCTTTTCGCTCCCAGCCAAATCAACTAGATAAAGCTTCCCACTGAGTTTTTTTTCAGTCTCTACATTCTCTTGTTTAATATTAATCAGGAAGATACTGTGACTTCTAGAGCTGTGTTCATTCATGTCTGAAAAGGAAAACAGTTTACTGCTCTACAAAGAACATATAAATTTAGGTAGCAAGCATCTCAATAAAAAACACAACAAATCATGCCTAATAGCTCCGTTTTTTGTAAGTCCACTCAATTTAAAAAATTACCTGAGACCATTTCTCCTGCAAAACAACGCCCACTCTAGAAATGAAAGATTTAAAATATTTTCACGTGGCAAAGAAATTAATCTAAAAATCGTGGTCAGTGGTTTAAGAAAACAGAGTCTTGAGCTCTGCCTGAAGCCGCCATCCTCCAACACCCCAATCCAGCCCACCTCTCTCCTTGAAGAGCTCAAGTCTTCCTCCCCTGCCTCATTTTAAGTCCCTCAGCCTTTATCATTCTGATGTATTCCATCTTCTTCATGTGTGTAAGCCTTGCCTTATCAGTGATATCATAAGCTTTCTTAAGGAAGAATTATGACTTTCTTAAGGAAGGATCAAGACATACATTTTCTTCTATAACCCATGCTAGGCACATAGAAGGTCTCAAAGATGAAATATGCTTCATTAGGACCAAGTACCAAAAATAAAAATCTTCTTGGACCCTGGTCTTTGCTCACCAGGCAGGCAGAGACCCCAGTGACTGTTTTACTCAACCCCACTAGCAATTATTTCTCAAAACTATCTAACAAGATTATGTGGGAAAAAACCCTAAAAGATTCCACAAAAATGTTAGAACTAGTGAATTTGGCAAAGTTGCAGGATACAAATGCAATACATAAAAATCAGCTGCATTGGGCTTCCCTGGTGGCGCAGTGGTTGAGAGTCCGCCTGCCGATGCAGGGGACACGGGTTCGTGCCCCGGTCCAGGAAGATCCCACATGCCGCAGAGCGGCTGGGCCCGTGAGCCATGGCCGCTGAGCCTGCGCGTCCGGAGCCTGTGCTCCGCAACGGGAGAGGCCACAACAGTGAGAGCCCCGCGTACCGCAAAAAAAAAAAAATAGGTCTTTCATGATGGTTTCCTCTGCCAAACCTTCCTCGCAGTTCCATTATAGATAATAATGAACCATCCAAAAAGGAAATTAAGAAAACAATTCCATTTAAAATTAGAACAAAAAGAATAAGATACTTAGGAATAAACTTAACCAAGGAAGTGAGGGGCATACACTGAAAACTATAAAATATTGCTAAAAGAAATTAAAGAATACACAAATAAATGGAAAGATAATCCTTGTTCTTGGAAAGACTTAATATTATTAAGATGTCCATACTACCAACAGATTCGATGCCATCTCTATCAAAATCACAATGACGTTTTTTGCAGAAATAGAAAAGTCCATCTTAAAATTCAGATGAATCTCAAAGGTCCCTGAATAGCCAAAACAATCCTTAAAAAGAGTAGAGCTTAATGCCTCACACTTGCTGATTTCAAAACTTACTACAAAGCTATGGTAATCAAAACAGTGTGGTATTGTCATAAAGGTAGACATATAGACCAATGAAATAGACAGCCTAGAAATAAACCCTCACATAATATGGTCAAATAATTTTCAACACGAGTGTCAAGAGTGACCATTCAATGCGGAAAGCAGTCTCTTCACCAAATTGAAAACTGGATATCCACGTGCAAAAACGAAGTTGGACTCTTCCTTTAAGTCATATACAAAAGTTAGTTAACTCAAAAAGGACCAAAGACCTAAATGTAAAAACTAAAACTATAATACCTTAGAAGAAAACATAGGGGAAAAGGTTCATGACACGAGATTTGGCAATGATTTCTTGGATATGACACCAAAAAAACATAAGCAACAACAGCAACAAAAAAGATAAATTTAACTTCATCAAAATTAAAAACTTTTGGGCTTCCCTGGTGGCACAGTGGTTGACAGTCCGCCTGCCGATGCAGGGGACACGGGTTCGTGCTCCGGTCCAGGAGGATCCCACATGCCGCGGAGCGGCTGGGCTCGTGAGCCATGGCCGCTGAGCCTGTGCGTCCAGAGCCTGTGCTCCACAAGGGGAGAGGCCACAACAGCGAGAGGCCTGCGTACCGCAAAAAAAAATAAATAAATTTAAAAAAAATAAAAACTTTTGTGTGTGAAAGGACACTATCAACAGTGAAAAGGTAACCCACAGAATAGAAAATATTTGTACATCATATATCAGATAAGGGATTGAGATCCAGAATATATAAAGAACTCCTACAAATAAACAACAGTAAAAAGTCAAACAACCCAATTTAAAAAAAAATGGGCCAAGGATTTGAATAGCACTTCTACAAAGAAGATGCACAAACGGCCAATAAGCATATGAAAAATGCTAAACATCACTAATCCTTAGGGAAATGCAAATCAAAATCTCAATGAGATAGCACTTCACATCCATTAGGATGATGATTAAAAAGAAAAAAAAAAAAAACCCAGAAAATAAGAAGTGTTGGCAAGGATATGGAGATATTAAAACTCTTGCACACTGTTGGTGAGAATAAAAAATGGTGCACCTGCTATGGAAAACTGTATGGCTGTTCCTTAAAATATTAAAAGGAGAATTACCGTATGATCCAGCAATTCTACTTCTGGGTATTTACCCAAAAGAACTGAAAGCAGGAACCTGAACAGATATTTATAAATACTTCCATGTTCATAGCAACATCACTCACAATAGCCAAAAGGTAGAAGCAACACAATGTCTATCTGTGGATGAATGGAAAACAAAATGTGGTCTATGCATACAATGGAACGCTATTCAGCCTTAAAAAGGAAGGAAATTCTGACACACGCTACATGGATGAATCTTGAGGACATTATGCTGAGTGAAACATGCACGTCACAAAAGGACTTATTTCATTCCACTTATATGAAGTACCTAGAGTTGTCAAATTCACTGAGACAGGAAGTAGGGTGGTGATTACCAGGAGTTGGGAGGAGGGAGTATGGAGGGTTATTATTCAATGGATATGGAGTTTCACTTTGGGATAATTAAAAATTCTGGGAAAAAAAATTCTGGAAATAGGAAGTGGTGATGGTTGTAAATATTGTGAATGTACTTAATGCCACTAAATTGTACACTTAAAAGTGGTTAAAATGGTAAATTTTATGTTGTGCATAATGTAACAAAATAAAAAAAACAACAACTTACCAGAATGATAAGAAAAATAGTAATGTTCTGGACCAACAGTTCTGAACCAGGGGGCCAAGAAGGACTGTCAGGTATGTCATGAATAATTCATAACCAACAATAACTTAAGAAACAGTGAAAAACTTCTTTACAAATGAGAGATGCTATTAGTATAAGAATATCAGTCTTACATTCTTTCCTATATGCGTATAAGCAGAAGAGAAAGAAGTAGAGCTTAACCTACACTGTACACAGGTCTAGGCTCACCTATGAAACTTGCCATGTATAGGAATATCATCTGATACATTTGTGGGGGTAGGGAAACAGTTGAGAATTACAGTTCTGGATCAAAGGATCATAGCACCAGTCGACCAAGCAAAGCTTGAAACTCTTCTACACAATGCGGGTAACTCACTACCTCTCCAGGTAGGCTTTACTTGGGGCAGCATTAAGGACTAGAGTTCTTCTTGTGATAGGTTAAAATCTGCCTCCATGTAGCTTCAACAATTCTGGGTGGTCTACTCATTCAGATCAAACAAAGCAAGCTGACTCTCTTTCTTAATGTCAGCACCTTGAAGATATTATGAAGAATATGTTAAGAAACACTGCATTGCCCATATGCCCTCCCCAGATATTTTTCTCTCTTCAAAGCTAGAAATCCTTCAGGGACTTCCCTGGTGGTCCAGTGGCTAAGACTCCGTGCTCCCATTGCAGGGGGCCTGGGTTCGATCCCTGGTCAGGGAACTAGATCCTGCGTGCCGCAACTGAGAGCCTGCATGCCGCAACTAAAAGATCTCACCTGCCACAACTAAGACCCGGCACAGCCAAATAAATAAATATTAAAAAAAAAAGTTAGAAATCCTTCATTCTTTCAAGTCCTCTTCACATGAACTCATTCTCATCTGTGCACATCTCATCTGAATAAGACAGACAGCCCCCATCTTTTCATGGAAACTCTGCTGCTCTAACCACCACCTGACCTGCTTCCCTGAGACAGGCCGAGGAAGGCATCGCAAGGTAAACCAGCTGACCTGACTATGTTTGTTACCAACAAGGCATCACAAAGTTTACAGTCAAGCTCCCGTTCCTCCATGTCTTTCTTTTCCTTGTTTACAAAGGGCAGAAACCTAACATGGTTTCTTTCCATGCGTATGACTGGCCTATAGAATCTGTTGGTTTGGATTTTTTTAAACAATAACATGGTTAAAATAAATGAACTTATAAGCTTACTTTCTTCCCCCTTTAGTTGGTTGGTTGGTTGTTTACCCCAGTGTTCAGGCTTAGGCTGTTACCAGGGCCCAGTCAGTGAGTGTCGCCCGACATTTCCAACAGGCCCCTGGACAGCAGGAGGCGCTGTTTCCCAGGACCTGCCCAGGCCTGCTGGTATTGCTTACACCCCTGTGTTTTTGAGTGCCTGTCACTGCTTTACAACCGCCTTCCCCTGCATTATTTCCACTTGGACCTCATTACCCCCACCCAACCTGGTTGGTAGGCAGACATTTGTGTCCTAAGATAGAGGGGAGGGAACACCACCCCAGGCTTACTCGTTACAGCCACGTGGCGGTTTGCTTTGCCTTCATCTATCACGTCCATGACCTCCTCGGGGCTTGACACAAACCGCTCGGTGCACCCCTGCAAGACAGCCAGATCAGGTTGGTCATGGAAAAACTGAAAAGCAACATGACTTTGCTAAACATTTTCCCACTTCTCTTCTAGAGCTGCCAATCCAGAGAAAGGCTGCACTGTCGACCCAACAACTTTTCCTCCTGGCCTAGGGCTTGCAGTGTACATTAAAAAGAAGTCTGGGGCTTCCCTGGTGGCGCAGTGTTTGAGAGTCTGCCTGCCGATGCATGGGACACGCGTTCGTGCCCCGGTCCGGGAGGATCCCACATGCCGCGGAGCGGCTGGGCCCGTGAGCCATGGCCACTGAGCCTGCGCGTCCGGAGCCTGCGCTCCGCAATGGGAGAGGCCACAACAGTGAGAGGCCCGCGTACCGGGAAAAAAAAAAAAAAAGTCCGAGCAAACGCTAGGAAACCCAGAAGTAAACCACCAGAAATAAATGCCAGATTTTAGGTACATATCCATAATCATCAGCAGTGGAGACAGAAAATACAGAAGGAAACCAATGACGGAAAAAGAAATGGATGAAATCTTGCTTTGCCTTTCAATCTAGCCACCAACTTTAATTAGATACTGAAGTTGTAGACATAGTGCTATGACAGGTTTCTCCTAAGTGCAAAGTATGAACAACTGTACTCAATACCAAAGCCTCTTTAAAGGTGAATAATGTTCAGTTCTCCAGTTCTTACCTCATGTGATTTGACATCTGTGATATACTTACATAGAAACAACTGAAGAAATTAAAAGTCAGTTTTTTTAACCAGATGAATATTAAATATAAGGAACATGATTAAATATCTATATGCAGTTTATAAGGTAATATTCTGGGCATCTTATGTAATAATTATGACAGTGACTGGAGGGAAATCAATTGCATCATCAATCAAGTTTTCCTCATACCTTTACGTACGGGACTCTGTTTTTATCTTCATGAACAGCCAAGTTTGTCTTGGATACTACAGAGATGATAATGATGACATGCAAAGAAGAAAACAAAAGTTAAAGACCCTGTATTGGAGAAAAAATAGAAATTGTTACAGAAGATAGGTAAATCTAATCACTTTGCAATGACTCAAGTTAAAGCTTTGGCTGAGAATAAGCAGATAGCCTGAAGGCGATAGAACATCTCTATAAATTCCTTAAGCAGAAGTGCTGTACATCATGCCAACCTTTCTGGACTTCAGTTACAGAACAAATAAAAGACAAGAATTCGGGTTACTCACCATCGAGTAAGTCCCTGATTTTGTCCAGGTAGATTTCAAAATAGGAAACCTGATTAAAAACAAATTGATTTTGAAACAGAAATGCCACCCTGTATTTCAAAAACATCATTATTAGAACTCGTAAAAGCTTTTTGTTATGCCACGAAGAGTGAGAAGAGCTCTACAAAGTGAAGATTCAGAGTCTAGAGGGCGGAGCCCCAGCCCACACCCCTGGCCTCCTGCATCCTGCTTGTCAGCTTGCTCTACAAGTCCCTGCTCAATGGGCCCCTCTCCATCCCCACATCAGAGTTGCCTTCACTTCCAGCCAGGTGTTATTTACATCCTGTGCTAGACAGCCTTATAGGAGGACTCTACCTTTTCACCTTAGATGAGCACCAAGCAAACTTCTAGGTATGACAACAGCTAGAACAGAACATGTCCTTTGCAAGTAACTGTCAAAAATCAGTAGACCTGGGCTTCCCTGGTGGCGCAGTGGTTGAGAGTCCACCTGCCGATGCAGGGGACACGGGTTCGTGCCCCAGGTCCGGGAAGATCCCACATGCCGCGGAGCGGCTGGGCCCGTGAGCCATGGCCGCTGAGCCTGCGCGTCCGGAGCCTGTGCTCCGCAACGGGAGAGGCCACAACAGTGAGAGGCCCGCATACCGCAAAAAAAAAAATCAGTAGACCTCACCTCAGGCATGACATTAACAGCCGCTTCAGACCAGGGAGGGAGCATGTTCCAAACATTCACATGAAGAGGGTGGGGAGGGGGATAAGGGCAGTTTGCTTGGAACTACAGAACAGTAACAGGGAGAGAGCTGGTGATAGTGGGCAGCTTTGGGGAGTCCAGGAAGGATATGAACAAAATGCAATTTAATGAAACACAACTAGACTGTGAGAGGGAAAGGACGCCTTCCAATTAGTTATTCTCGAACTTCAGTCCCAGCACTGCCTATATCAGCATCTCCCATAGCGTCTGTGTAAATTGCCCTGAACCCTACCGCAATCCTCCTGAATCAGAATCTCCAGTAAGATTTAGGAATCGGCTTCTAAACTCCCCAGGTGATTCTTATCTTATCTCAGGCTGATATCTGAGAACAACTTTAACTGGATACGTGACCTTGGAGATTTAATGCACAAGTAACCAAGACCCTAGACCTCAATGTTCCCATCTGTCAAATGAAGCCATTCGACATGATGATATCAAAAATTCCCTCTAGGATTCTGTACTGTCTACACTTGCCTTCTGCAGACCAGATCAACTGTCCTCTCCTTCAAGTTCATGGATTTTTTTTTTTTTTTTTTGAAATCTAAACAGAGGATTGAGCCAAAATGGTGTTTTAAAAGTTGAAAAGTAGTTGTAAAGTTGGGATGTAACTCTACCCGTGAAATCTCACCCCTATATCCCAGCTCTGGACCAGTCCTGCCTCGAGGCAGGGGAAAGTGAACACTCCCTAACCCGGCACTGGTCCCAACCCAGCTCAGCCTTGGTTCATTATCTTTTGTCCGTGTCTCAGCCTGGAACCTCCTGATGCCTCGCTTCTCTGAGATCTGGGGTCCTGGCTTCAAACCCTGGAATCTGTAGCTGAGCATCCTCTCCCTGACAACCTCTGACTGCTTGAATGTCTGTCAAACAGCCCTGTCACTGACCCTCTCTGTCGTAGATACAACTACCTGACCTTTGAAAGACCTACTGCTCTGGAAACCTCTCCCTGTGGCTGGAATCCTAGGGTCTGCTTGGCCTCTAACCTTAGACATTTCTAACCCAGCCCTTCTGCAGCCCACTCAACCCTGGTTCCAACCCATTCTATGTATTTCAGAATTGTCTGGTCTTCATTAAGACTTTTCTGTTATCTTTGGGATCTTAAGCTTGTGCCCTTACTTCCATAGGTTACAGAGAAAATTAATGACATCCAAAGACTGGTTGTGAACTAGATATTAGGAAATCTGGCAATTAGAATCTTGTTCATTTAATATAAGTAGAAAGAGAATCCTGATTTGTTAGTTTCTTTTTACCATAGCAGATAGTGGCTGCTTTGGGGTGGGGGTTGAATTTTGTTATTTTTGTCACCTCAAGTACTTTGTAAAACCAGATGGAAGAAAAACAAATAAGCATTGTTTGGCACTAGGAGAAAGCATGTTCAGAAATAATGTTTAAAACCTCTGTGAGACCGGTCAGAATGGCCATCATCAAAAAATCTACAAACAATAAATGCTGGAGAGGGTGTGGAGAAAAGGGAACCCTCTTGCACTGTTGGTGGGAATGTAAATTGATACAGCCACTGTGGAGAACAGTATGGAGGTTCCTTAAAGAACTAAAAATAGAGCCACCATATAACCCAGCAATCCCACTACTGGGCATATACCCTGAGAAAACTATAATTCAAAAAGAGTCATGTACCACAGTGTTCACTGAAGCATTATTTACAATAGCCAGGACATGGAAGCAACCTAAGTGTCCATTGACAGATGAATGGATAAAGAAGATGTGGCACATATATACAATGGAATATTACTCAGCCATAAAAAGAAACGAAATTGAGTTATTTGTAGTGAGGTGGATGGATCTAGAGACTGTCATACAGAGAGAAGTAAGTCAGAAAGAGAAAAACAAATACCGTATGCTAACACATATATATGGAACCTTAAAAAAAAATGGTTATGAAGAACCTAGGGGCAGGACAGGAATAAAGATGCAGACATAGAGAATGGACCTGAGAACACGGCGGGGCGGTGGGAGGCGGGGCGGCGCAGGGGGAAGGGCGGGGGAAAGGGTAAGCTGGGACGAAGTGAGAGAGTGGCCTGGACATATATACACGACCAAACGTAAAACAGATAGCTAGTGGGAAGCAGCCGCACAGCACAGGGAGATCAGCTCGGTGCTTTGAGACCACCTAGAGGGGTGGGATAGGGAGGGTGGGAGGGAGGCTCAAGAGGGAGGGGTTGTGGGGATATATGTATACGTATAGCTGATTCACTTTGTTATACGGCAGAAACTAACACACCATTGTAAAGCAATTATACTCCAATAAAGATGTAAAAATAAATAAATAAATAAAACCTCTGTGAGACTCACTGTAAGGAGCAGGTTTTCAATATTGCCTTAATCAAGCCTCTTTTTCTTCATTAAGCCTGTCACTGCTCAGTTCAAAATAAGAAGCAGTCAATAACGAACCTGCTCATTTACAATTATTATTTGTGAAATAAGACAGCCTAACTACAAATGCAGGACAGGAAGCTGGACTGTAAAATTCAGCCCTAGACGTGAGTGTTCTTCCTCCTCTCCTTCCCCTTCATGCTGGGGCTATTTTTATCTTAATAAGAGTCTAATATGAGACCTTAGTTTGAGGGCAATAATTGGTTTAACATCTTACTCCAGGATTATCCCATAAGAGCCCTATAGTGCTTTAAGGTATTTAAATGCAAACAGCCTTAAAGATGCACTAAGCTCCCAAATCTTGATCCCATCAAAGCAACAAGTGTCTGTACCCTCAGATATAAAAAAACTCTAGCAAGGAGGAGAAGCTGGCTTCAGCCAACAAAAGGAGCTGTAAAGAAAAAGATTTGCCGGATGTACTTTATAATTGGGCAAACAGTTTCTGACTTGTTTAAATATAATTTGGGGAAGGTACACAGCAGAAATAAGTAAACGTGGAAATTTAATATAATGGAACAGGTACTGCATGTGGGGTTGGTCAGATCAAGAATCTAAATCTCAACTCTGGGGCTTCCCTGGTGGCGCAGTGGTTAAGAATCCGCCTGCCAATGCCGGGGACACGGGTTCAAGCCCTGGTCCGGGAAGATCCCACATGCCACAGAGCAACTCAGCCCACGTGCCACAACTACTGAGCCTGCGCTCTAGAGCCCGCGAGCCACAACTACTGAAGCCCGTGCGCTTAGAGCCCGTGCTCTGCAACAAGAGAAGCCACTGCAGTGAGAAGCTCGCGCACCCCAACGAAGAGTAGCCCCCGCTCACCACAACTAGAGACAGCCCGCGCGTAGCAACGAAGACCCAACGCAGCCAAAAATAAATTAATTAAATAAATTAATTAAATCAATAAATCTCAACTCTGCTGGGGACTTGATATGTCACTCTGGCCATCTGGCTCTATATCCACGAACTTCAGTTTCTCACCTCTAAAATGATGGGCCTAGGCACCTGGGTCCCAGCCTTCAAGGATGAGCAGCCTCTTGGTTGATCTGCTCACCTCCAAGTCTGCTAACTGCCCCTTTCTCCTCCACCTCCTTGTCAACCCCGTCCCCAGTCACTGTGGCGGGGACCCTACCAGCCACGTGCATCCTGGACACAGCTGATCAGAGCTGGGGGCAGGGGGTACCTACTGGAGGCTGGGCCAATGGGCCCCTCCCCAGGGGAATGATGAATTGGAAATAAGGGAATGTAGAGCAGGAGCTGCTGTGCACCCTCTTTCCCATACACAGAAAAGAGAAACATGGTCTGGAACAAGGGAAAGAAATTAAGCAAGAGGGTGGGGATTAAAGAAATTAAGAAACGTGGGGACTGTGGTGGAGATGGAGTTACTTTTGGGGGTAATGAAAATGTTCTGGAAGTAAATAGTGATCATGGTTGTACAATTTTGAAGATTTCCTAAAAACCATCAAACTGTACACTTTAAAAAGGTTAAATTTATGGTATGTGAACTATATCGCAATTTTTTTAAGTTAAAAAAAATAGGAAAAGCAGAGCCTGGATTTCTTACTTTTCCACAACTCCCCGCCCCCATGCCTGCTGTCAGATTCTGTATCTTATAACAACTTCCTCTATTTGCTTAAACAAGTAGCTTTCAGTCACTTGCAAACAAAGGCGTTCCAATGAATATACCCCTTCTACCAAATGTTATGAATTCACAGCTATAGTTGAGAGTAGAAATCTCTCTTTCAATTCAAATTTAAGCCAGAACATAGGTTTGAAAAACAAAAACAAAAACAAGGAGGAAAAGAATTCCCTTTCCTAACATTTCTCAGAAAGCGCTCCTCAAGATACTAGTCTGTCATCCTCCAAGGAGGGTAAAGTATGTCCACAGTCAAATAAGATAGGAAATATATTACAGTACATGTCCACTTTGCAGAACTGCGTTACATGTTAGCATATTTAAGCTTGGGGTAAGTTTAACATTGTCCAGCAAAGCATTTTCCCAGCTAATTTGACCACATACTACGCCTTTTCCATTGCAGCCCACTGAGTAATAATATGAGGGATTGTATTCCATGGAACACACTTTGGGAAATGCTGTCCTCACCCAATCATGGACACAGGCCAGTCAGATCTACAGAAATCCACAGGGTAAAGGGTAGAATTCAGACAACTACCAAGATGATTCCATCCTAAAAAGGGCTTTGACTTTATCTCAGTATTTCCTCAGTATTAGCCTGAGTCAGTAACTAATAAATATGGTTCTGCTGACCACAGGAATGTCATTTAAATTAGATAAAATCTTCTATGTATACATAAAAGAGAAAAGCAAAGAAACACGATCTGGGACTCGGTTTCTTCTCTTGGGACCCAATAATAGCACTTACCTTGATGTGGAACTCCAGGTTCTCGTCCATGGAATAGATGTGGTCAAAGATGTCGTGTGCGATCCTTGGGATGATGCCCATGAGTTGAGGGTCGTGTAGCTTCCCCTAGTGAGTGAAAAAGACAAACACAGGGAGCTAAAGAGTGCTGGGCGACACGTGAGAGGGAGAGAAGGGACCGAACCTGGGCTTCTTAAACAGGACTCCGTGGAACAGGGAGCACCACGCAGGACTGCCTGCTCCCTAGGAGAGCTACCCGACCTGCCAACAGACCGACAGTTAGCGGGGTAACTCAACCAGGCAGGGGAGAGCACGTCCTGCTGGCCTTGAAGGCCCCCAATATCCCCTCGTGCTGTCACTGCGCGCAGCAGATCAGTGTGTATGTGGGTGAGCGTGTGGGTAGGAAGGAGGGAAAGGGAGAAAGAATGAGGTTACATGTGTGACTGTAACATACTAAACGTGGGCTTTGTTTTGGAAATTTTACAAACTGACCAGAACCTACAAATCCAAGTTAATCTGCCTTAATGAAATCACCTTGCGAGCTGATAGATACAGTTTCATTCACATCATCGTTGCTCAAAAATTTCTAAGAAACTTATTCTGGAAATACCTTCAGTAGCACTTGACACACCAATCAAGAAAATCCATTTTACCCATTTCTTTTTAAAATCTGTAATTCCCAGCCCAAACTGTTCCAAATAAGTTTTGACTGTTTCTAATACATAAATCTGCTTATAAAATATTCTCTTATTCTTTCCTGGCCTTTTTCCACTTCTATTCATTTTACCTAAGGTGTGGATAGATAGGTGAATGTTTCTGTTATTTGGACTATCACTAAATCCATTTTCAAGATCCAGAATTTGCCACCTCTGAAGAGTTTCAAAAAGAGACGGCATAGGACCTGAAAGCAATTCCTAAAGAAGAGTTCTAGAAGTGTTTCAAGCAACAGGCTTAGCAAGGACCTCGGTGCACACCTCCCAGAGAGCCTTCTTCATGCCCACACCAAAGGAACACTGAAAAGTTCTATCACGGGTTAAACAACCCGTCGGCAGACAAACACGCATCTAAAGGGATTGCCAGCAACTGTCTTCCCAGAGAATCACACATGCCTTTGAGAAGTTCTAAAACTCTAGGAAGAAACGGAACTGGAAGCAAAGCCAGTCTGCTCTTTAGTTTTCCAGGGATGCTCAACAGGCTTTACAACTTTGACTCATACATCTTTGTTCAAAATCTGCCCAATACCTGCAAGATCTGCTTTGTTTTCCTCAATTAAGTCCTCTTTTTCTTTCAGAGGTTCACTGCCTGGTGCTTCTCTAACAAGATGACTTCCGAGCCAACATCTGAGTTACCAAAAGCAAGAAGTTGCATGAACCCTGGCACTGACTACAGGCCACAAAGCACTTTCCATTATGAGTCCTCCTTCACGCACCTGATTCCCGACCTTCCACTCTGTTCAAAGCAAGAGAAAAGCCGAATTCAGACACATCTGGCCTCTGGCTCTTACTCGGAAAACAGGTACTCTTCTGGAATGCCTCATCTGCTAAGGACCCTAAATCATTTGATGTGTTTCTACACTCCCTAAAGGCAGGGTGGCCAGTGCATATGTATTTCCTCCCACTGCTTATGATACTTGGTATAGTATCTACTACATAGAATTACTGTAGAATTTAAATTAAACAGGGCTTCCCTGGTGGCGCAGTGGTTGGGAGTCTGCCTGCCGACACAGGGGACACGGGTTCGTGCCCCGGTCCAGGAAGATTCCACATGCTGCGGAGCGGCTGGGCCCGTGAGCCATGGCCACTGAGCCTGCGCATCCGGAGCCTGTGCTCCGCAACGGGAGAGGCCACAAGAGTGAGAGGCCCACGTATCGCAAAACAAATAAAAAAATAAATAAATAATAACTTAAACAGTATATATAATGTACTTAGTGACAATAAATGTTATTATTCAGCTCATGATACATTTTCTCAAGAAGTTGCTGGGGTTTACCTGACTTGAAGAGTCTGAAAACATGTTTCCACCCCAAACCATTAATATATATATCTAATGAAAACAAAACCAAATCACTGGCTTTGTTTTATGATGGTCTTTTGTTACATGTTTTATGATGGTCTAGGAGACCATCATAAAACATGTAACAAATCAAATATTGGACCCCACCTGCTCTGGACTATAGAATTTGCTGGCAGAAATGGTACCTACAGTGAAAACACAGTCAAATGCGACACCACTGGGCCAATCTGACTCAAGAGGGTCCAAAGAGTGCCCTCCATGCTGCCACCCAGGGCTCTTTAATAATTCATCATAATCCTTTAGCTTCTCTTCAGTGGCCCACAGCCAAAGAAGAATGATCAATAATGCAAAAATCATTTATAACTGACTCAAATCTGTTTCCCTAGATGCTTTCCCTTTCAACGGATTTATCTTCCAATTGATTCTGGGTGCACACAAGTATTGACATCCCTTGTTTGCCTTTGGCAGGGTAAGAATCAAGGCAGAGCCAGGATGAGTCTGGACACTTCCTGTTTTGTTGCCCTGAAGACCCAACCCGAAAATCACATGACAAGAAGCACACATTCATTTGGAGAACACCTAATAATACCCCCAGCCCCACAGTGACAGAGGGATGTCCAAGTCTACCACAGGTTTAGGGGCTGGGATGCTTGCTCTAGCTCAGAAACCCAAGAGTGTGAGGGCCTTTATACTCAGTAAACTAAGGCTGCCCAAACAATCTGTGTGTGTGTGTGTGTGTGTGTGTGTGTGTGGTGTTAATGTACATGGTGTGTAGTGTGTGTGATGTTCACATACATAGTGTGGGTGTGTGGTATGTGTGGTGTGTGTTGTGTGGTGTGGATGTGTGTCATGTGGGTGTGTGTAGTGCTGACTTCTGTGGTGGTGATGTATGTAGTTTGGGTGGCTGTGTGTTCATGTAGTGTGTGTATCTGCAGTATATGTGGTGTGTGCAGTGTGTGGGTGTGAGTGGCATGTGGATGTGTGTGCAGGGCTATCGATGTGTGGTGGGTGTGTGGCATGGAGGGGTGTGGGGTATGTGCGTGGTGAGGACAGATGTGTGTGGTGTGTGTATGAGACAGACAGGTGTTCCAGAAAGGTCTTCACTGCATCTATGTTGACTGCTTTGCAAATGAAATGCACATGTACACATACAATAAACAGTCACCTCAGGCAATAAAAGGTGGTCAGGAGGCAAAGAGCTATAGAAACTCAGAACAGAAAAGTCCCTTCCAGCTGGGGTGATATGGATGGCTTCCTTGAGAGACACCAAATCCTGAGGGATGAGTAAGATTAAGGATGGACAAAAAGGATGTGGGCAGAGGAGAGGAGATGGGAGTAACAGAACAAAGGTAGGAACTGAGAGAACAGCGACAAGTTTAGTCGACTGGAGCATCAGGGATGGACTCGAGGGGAATGTCCCACTCCGTCTTCTCGTTTCTCCCAGAAAGCAAAAAGAAGAGACATTTTAATGCTTGCATCCTGTATCATCCTCTTCAAAAACTTTTCCCACTTCTGAAGGTGGCCTTCTCGGAGCACATGTGAAAGCATAAAGCAGACCCAGGCCACTGGCCACAGAACAAGACTCCCTTTGTTCCAGCCCCAGTGGCCGCCTCAGCCTCCCAAGCAGGACAGTTTCCTGAAACACTTAAGATGGGAGAGCAGGGGGCCCGTCAGCGCAAGAGCACCAACGCACTCAGACAGGCTCATTAAAAATCACTTGGCAACTCCTCGCAGCAGAGCAGCCCGCACCCTTCCAGGGCCTCCAGGTGTCCCTTTGGGCAGAAGGAAAAACACTGCGTGTCTCCATCCATCTAGATCCATGTGCAGAAGAGGGCCACAAAGTGCGGCATGGGGCCAAGAGAAGCCCTTCCCAGCCTCCCGCGCTGAACGAAGGCCCAGCCCTCTCTTCCCCGGGCAGCTGGCACCCAGGGACCTCTCTTCCAACCCTCCCCTGAGCGCTGCCCGCCAGAGCCCAGCCAGGGCGCAATGCACCAAGGGTCCTATGGAGCTTAGCACCAACACTGCCAAGTATTTCCTCTTCGCACTGAAAATCCGCCTGAAACGCGCCATTTTCGGAAGCTAATCTTTCCAATTTTATGTCGGCTCATCTGTTTGTTCCCCTCAGGAGAAGGTATGGCATCACCACTGGATGTCAGACCCGAAATGGAGGGGATTAAAATGAAAAACAGCTTTTAAATGTGACACTTTCTGTCCATTCAGGGAGTTAACAGCCCCTTGCAAAAGCCTTTAAAGGATCACAATGTGTAATGCTGAATACATAAAATCCTCCTTTCAGATGGTGAGAGCCCTGCAGGGTTTTTTTTAATTTCATTGCATTGCAGGATCTTGGGTTTCCTGGTCTCCTACAGTCTCTGGATTTCAGCTTGGGGTTCCTCCTTCCCTCTGTTTTCCTCTAAAATATCCCCTACCTTTTCTCCAACCTAAAATCACCCAACAGAAGGAGCCAGATGAAGTGTGTGTAGGGGGTGAGAAGGTGCTAGAAAAGGACCCACAGCCACCCCTCTCCTTCCTCCTGTGGGCCTAAGCATGTGATCCTTCAAAGTCACGATAAAGAAAAGCAGCTCATTACTAGCAACCTTTTAAAACTGGCAAGGATGGAAAGGAGACAGAATTCAGGCAACTGTTAGAGCGGCCCGCACAGAATCCCATTCCCTTTAGGTCCCGTGGCTCCCTCTGGACCCACAGCACTGCTCCAGGAGTTGCGTGGCTGACACCGTGAGTCACAGAGGGCTGGCGATGCCCTCATTTAATAAGACGTCTCCAATTTTAGTGTGAAAGAGCTGGCATACCTCTTTGCCATCTCCTCACACCCACCTACCCCTGCCATACACACAAAACACAAACTAAGGTTTTACTCTGGGGACAGGTCTCTCCTTTGATAGTTTACAATTTAAATTTCTGACATTTAGCAAACACCTTGTATTTCCCAAAGACGAATTAATCCCAAAGCTTAAAAGGTCACTCGTGGAGGCATTTTTGTAAGATGTGGGGGGATTTTAAATATTGCATTTTTTTGTATTGTATGTTGTTTGGTAACTTTCCAAAGAACTAAAGAATGATTCCCTCATGAGAAGCCATCTCTTAATCAATCAATCACTCTCTCTCTCTTTCTCTCTCTCTCTCTCTCTCATGCCTTATGAACCATGAAGAAGGTTCTGTCCATGGTTACTGGAGTGGGTGGAACTTAGGAAATGTATGCCACTGAGGCTTTTCTAGCACCTAGAAGGTTAAGGGTCTGGGGCCCAGGAGGAGAGACAGGCGAGGGGCCAGAGCCGGAGAGTGGGGACGGCCGTGCCTGTACCACCATTTCCAAGGAGTACTGCAGTAGGATGTGAGATGCAGAGGAGACGGAAAGGCTCAGGTGTCAGGAAACAGTCCTACTCCGTCTAGAAAAGGTGGCAAATAAACCTCGTGCTTCCTTTAATCCGTACAATCTCTGAACCACTCTGTCTCCAGCAAAATGGGGGGGAAGCGAGTCAACACAACAGGAATGAGATCCCCGGAGGCACACCCCACACTTGAAATCGGTGTGAGCAGAACATCAGAGCCCTGAGGATTTTAGCCTTGAGCCTTTGAAATCTCTTCTTCAATAGCAACGATTCATAAGCTAAACCGATGCTGCAGCGGCGTCTCAGTGACATTCCCAAGAGGGGACAGTAAATGAAAAACGTAAGCTTGAAGGATTAAGGATTCATCTTACCCTGCTGCTTGTAAGCTGAATTCCCCAAACTTCCTCTGTGTAGTTTCTTATAATAACTGCTCTTCACCTCTCCTCACCTGTCAGGTGGGCCCAGCCTTGAGAAGAATTATCCAGCCCCAAAGACCACACAGGAGTCCGATCCATGGCAAAAAGCAGGAAAAGAAGAGGTAAAGGGGACCAATTTTGTCTGCAGGCGCGCCTCACCTGGAAGACAGCCTGGAGCCACAGAGCTCCAGGGCTAACAGAGCTGGTGTCACACCCTCAAGTGCACAGAGAGGCCAGGCGTGCAGGTCTGCGGGGAAGGATGCTGAACACTTGCCCGCAACGTGCGTGGAGGGCCCAGCCCCACAAACGTGGGTCAGCCAGGGCCGCCATGAGGCTATCATTTTCACAAATACTTTATCGAAGCCTTCCTAGGTGACCACCACGGTCCCACACGATAGCAATGTAAGTAAAAAGGTGAACAAGACATTGAAGAGCACTGCTCCCGTGAAGCTTACGCTTTAGATTATGGTGAAATTTCACCCGGAGTTGCTAGATCTTCAGCATTTTCAACCAAAGCTGGACACTTAGAATTATTTGAAACCATCCCATTTTAAACACTGCCTGCAATTAAAAACAAACAAAAAAGAAAACAAAAAACACTGTGCAGGTCAAACAAAAATATGTCTGTGGGCTGCATGTGGTCCACAAGCCAACTTCTCTCAACCTCTGACCTACCATTTTTCATTTATTCAGAAGAGACTCACCTCCCCAGAGGCCCTTCTTAGACGAAATGATTTTCACAGCAGACTTTCTCAGTAAGATTGGGGCGGCAGTCCACAGGGATACTCACACCACTGTTTAGCTTATCGATGATTATTTTAAATAGAATTTATTATTCCTATTTTGACAGAGCTATCAACAAAGGATTTTCTAAAATACTGAACTCCTGAGATTTTATTACTCAACAATATTTTTAAAACTCCTCAAAGACACAAAAAATTGTGACACAAACATAACCATCCCTTAACCATCTACTGCCCAGTCAAAAAGCCGCATGCACCTCGCATTTTGCTGGAAGCACCACTTCCGTTCAGTCATCTCAGAGACGACATAACAGCACGCTGCAACCTTACCTCCATGGTGTGCGTTTTTCCTGATGATGTCTGTCCATACGCAAAAATTGTCCCATTATAACCCTCAAGGACATCTGTGAGCAAGAAAAAAAATTAAAATTAACTCATTACTTTGATTGCATGCTAGTGCTGGTTGCCTGTTTTAAAATTGCATTTTCCAAATGGCCCACCTCATTTTTCACACAAATGATGTATTTCAACTCCACGTGCATTTTAAGTAGAATTGTGAGATAAAAGCAGGAACGAGGGCCTCCACTGCTCCACAAAATAAAAAGAAATGGACTCACATGGCTACAGAATATATTAATGAAGAAGGAGGCAGACACACTTTCTCCTGGTAACATCAAAATCGAAACAGGTATCGAGCAGTGTATTTTCTTTTTAGTAGAAAGGTATTTGAGTTTTCTTCTCCACGTTGATCTCTTGAGATCAGTTGAGGTGGGAAAAAAAACCCCAAAACATTATCGTGCCCTGAGTGTCTGGAGTGAGGTGTAGAATAGGATTTCTCTCCTGAAGATCTGATTTGGGTCGGTTTAAACCCTGGCCCCGGCAGGCTCCTTGGGGAGGTTTCTTGAGAAGGCCGTGCTAAGCCCCTTCAGAGCAGAGCTACTCCACAGCTGGGGGGACAGGGTCCCACTCTATAAACTGAGACACACGGTGACAATCCGATCAGCCCGGAAACCAACTGGGCCCTGACTCGAATTTAGGGCCTCTGTTTTTTCAGTGACTGTGCTAGCAAGATGACCCTGGCCCAAGAGCATCGGGAATTTCTTTTAGTTAAACAAGAAGCAGACTGTGCCCCACGCTGCAGGCCGCTTCCCTCTCTATCATCCAGGGACGAGGGGAGGCGTGCGGACAGATGGACCCTGCTATGAGCTGACGATTATCTGTGGGAATTCTTTCAAAGCAGCAAAGGTGATTAAAATATATTTAGTGCTCATTTCCCTCGATCCTACTTCATCCACATAAACATCACTGAAAGCGGAATGATGCATAATTAATATTCCCTGACCCACCATCTCTATATAAAGGGAGGAAGTCCTCATTCCTAAAAGCACGGAGGGGTGGGGACAGGAGTCCCATAAGGGGGTGTCCTCTCCAAGGCCACTTACAGAAAAATCAAGCCAGCCAATCAGCTCCATCTATTTCAGGCCCTGATGAGGTTGGTTGGTTTGCTTTCTTGGTCTCTCTCAATTTTATGATGCTGGTTAGTTTCTGTTGTTTTGTTGGGTCTTTTTTTTTTTTTTTTTTTTTTTTGCGGTACGCGGGGCCCCTCACTGCTGCGGCCCCTCCCGTTGCGGAGCACAGGCTCCGGATGCGCAGGCTCAGCAGCCATGGCTCACGGGCCCAGCCGCTCGGCGGCATGTGGGATCCTCCCGGACCGGGGCACAAACCCGTGTCCCCTGCATCGGCAGACGGACTCTCAACCACTGCGCCACCAGGGAAGCCCCTGTTGGGTCTTTTAAAAAAAAATTTTAATGCACATTGTACTGGTCTGAGGTTTTGGAGTGTGAACTGGGATCAGAAAAGAAAGCAGGATTTTCCCTCGGGTAGCTAAAAAAAGAAAAATTAAGTGGCAGTTTTTTTTAATCCTGGCAGCCCTCAAGAGTTTGTGTCAAGCTATATTGAGAGAGAGAAAATGTTCGCACGTATCCAACTTCTGGTAATGGTTTCCCTGGTAACGGGGGAAGCAAAAAACGTGAAGACTACAGTGTAAGGGTTGGAGGTTCAAGCTTCAGTTTTCTCAAAAGTGCCAACTTGCCCAGAGAAAAGATTTCTACAGTCTGAAAATGGTGGCCAGAGTGGAGAGCTTCTACACAACCACAAATGTGACAGGCTTTCAGGGACCAAAGAAAGTGGTCTCCACCCTCGGTGGTTGTTTTCAAATTCTACATATCCATGGCACAAACAACTCCAGACAACGAGAATGCCAGCCACAATCCCAGCGCTAAAGCTCCTGTTTATTAGAGACTAAACCTCTCCCCCACACTGAAAGGGCTTTCTTTCTTATCTTAAGTCCCTGTGGAGGAAGTAGCCTGGGACGACCCCTTACCTCAGGTGTTGGGGCAGGAAGACGGCAGCCAAGGCCAGGGGTCCAGCTCCCTGGGTTCCTCATCGCAGCCACTGGCCACCCTACTCATTCGCCTGCACCACACAGGCGGCCCTGAACAACTGCCCCACGCTGAAGAAACCTCAGCTCAGAACCCAGCTCTGCAGATGGGAGAAAACCCAGCACTTGCTTCTTCCTCCGCCAGGAAGCAATGGGACCAAGGCATCTGAATGTTGCCCCGCAGACAACCCCCAGGCTCAGTCCACCCCTCTAAATCCACCCTCGCTAAGAGAATGCACAATCCTCCTAACTCCTAGGGAGTCACTGCTCACCAAACTCCCTCAGGTTAAGGACTGGGGCACACATATGCAAACAAGAGCTCATGGACAGCATCGCTTGTTTGGGGTAGAGAGCTGAGAGGCACACGAGACTCTTACTTGGAGAATCCCTGATTCTTTGCTGTGGCTATTTCA
This sequence comes from Leucopleurus acutus, assembly GCF_964270905.1. Classification (NCBI taxonomy): domain Eukaryota; kingdom Metazoa; phylum Chordata; class Mammalia; order Artiodactyla; family Delphinidae; genus Leucopleurus; species Leucopleurus acutus. The sequence goes on along the minus strand of NC_139149.1, from coordinate 37,780,340 downwards.
ACACTGCGGGCAATTTCTTAAGTTTTTTGTTTTTTTTTTTTTTTGAGAAAAAGAGAACACATAAGAGAAGCCCATTAGGACAAACTCCGTGTGGCCTTTTTTTCTAACATCTTTATTGGAGTATAATTGCTTTAGAATGTTGTGTTAGTTTCTGCTGTCTAACAAAGTGAATCAGCTATACAAATACATATATCCCCATATCCCCTCCCTCTTTAGTCTCCCTCCCACCCTCCCTATCCCACCCCTCTAGGTGGTCACAAAGCACCAAGCTGATCTCCCTGTGCTATGCGGCTGCTTCCCACTAGCTATCTATTTTACGTTTGGTAGTGTATATATGTCCATGCCACTGTCTCACTTTGTCACAGCTTAACTTCCCCATCCCCCATGTGGCCTTTAAAGTGTTCAGAATCATGTTACAATTAATTTGTTGTTGTAGAACCCACCTCTGGTGCTCAAGGTTGAACAGGGCTGATGCCACCCTCTATCAACTGGATTCCGAGTCAGAAGGTAATTTTAAAAGAAAACAGAAAACTCTTCAAACCCAGTGTTCTCTACTTTCTTCCAAACTCCAGGTCTGGGGGAGTTTTTTGTTGTTGAGGCTGTATTTGCTTATGAGAGGAGAGGAGAGGCCGGGAGGGGGGCGCAGCACAAAAGTGCATCTGGGGCTGGACCACTGAGATACGGGGAGATGGACACCCGCCAAGCACAGAGAGATGAGGGAACAGGCCTGTGCTCGGTGCCACTGAACCACACAACCAACCCGCCTGCCTCTCGCAGAAACAGCCCACAGAAAGGCACTTTCATCACGCTGAGGGACAGGTCCTGGGGCCGAGGAGAGCATTTGTTTCAGAGTCTCCGCCATAACATAATGACTGTTTCTATACACCAGCCACAGAGCCAGGAACCAGCCCAGCTGGACAGAACCTTTCTTTGTGATGGAGTCTGGCGTGATGTGACCTCAGCTCACACCACACAGCCAGCGGCGCCCCACGAGCACAGCACACGTCCATCGAGCGGCCAAGCAAACCCAAAAGAGAGTCCACAGCGGGTGGGAAGAGCCCTGAGACGGAGGAGTGGAACGGGGTCCTTGAAAATACTTGCTGCTTCCCGGTGCAGCCTTGAGAGCCAAGCTTTCCATCCTAGGTTTTATTAGTTCTGAGTCCAGGTCTTGCTGAAGCAGAAGAGTTAGTTCCATTATCAGGTAAGAACCTGGGGAAGACATAATCATACCTACGCACCAGGGTGCCTGAGGAGGCTGCTGTGGCCTCCTATCGACTCTCCAGGTGAAACAGCGGCCTGGTCGTGGCACCAGAGCCCCTGGCAATAGTGGCTGCAACTCATCCCTGGCTTGGAATCCTAAGGCTTTTGCCAGCCAACCACACTACTCAGGCAGGCGGTGCCCAGAGAACGCAGAGACCGTTCTGCCGAATGCCAGAGGCCAACCGGGATACTGGCCCCACCAGTCCGAGGGCAGGTACTGTGCCCAGGTGAGGGCGTGCAGCGTCTTCAGAATGCAAGTGTGTCTCACTATCGGCAGACAGCCAGGGCCACCCTTCAGCTCTGGAACCCAGTCTCCGTTCTCCATTCTCTCCCCTCTCCCCTTTCCCACCGCCATTCCTACCCCTGTCTTTTTGCAATGTGGTCCATATGGCCTGATGGAAAAGGAACAACTCATAAAATAATTATCAAATGCTCATTATGGGCCCACCAGAAAAGTGGGGGCAGGATAGTAAAATTCAAGTAAGTCAGACGAACTCAGGTTCAAGGCCCAGCCTCGCTTCACTACTCCCTCAATGACCTGGCCAAGTTACTTCACCTCAGTTTCCTCTTTAGTACAAAGGGAATAATAATGTTCACACCTCATAAAGTTGTAAAGATTTAAAATGCAATAACATATGTAAAATGCATACAGGGTGCCTGACAGATAACAGCAGCTAAATAAATATAATTCTTCTTAAGAGTCATATATAATAAAATGATAAAATAGATCTGATAATATCCTAAGCTTGTGACTCTTCAATGGGTCCACATCACCTATAAGATAAAGCCCTTCAATTTCTATCAAATTCTGGTCCAGTCTAATTTTTTAGGTCTCATAGCCATGCACCCTGTACCATTCTAAGCTGTCCATATAATTTGGGTCTTTATGCTTTTGCTATTTCTTCTGCTTGTACCACCCTGCATTTTCTATGTTCCTCAGAACCCAACCTTTCCAAGAAGCCTTCATTCTCCAATCCTCCTCTCTACCCACCAAAACCAGTAGTGACTTTCTTCTGTGCTCCCATAGCATTTTGCACACACCCATCCTAAAGCACATAATCCCCACGTGTATGATAATTGTGCATGCGTCTGTCTCCTTCCCTATACTCAAAGATTCTTGCAGTCTTATGTATCTTGGTGACTCCAGTCCCCAGCAGTACTTACCACATGGCAAATACCTAATATACTTTCATAAAAATATGAATGAAAGAAACAACTAAATGAATGCAATTTAAAGAAATTAGAACTGGAAAACAAGAAACCATCTTCTCTAGCACTGGATGGTCTACATCCAGTTAATTTGGAAGGCAAATGCCAGGGGTGGCTTCTGTAGGCTGGGACGCGGTTATTCTTATTTCAGTAATAGTGTCCGGTAACCGGTAATGGTTTTTAATTCCTAGGGCATCCATACGAACCTTTCTATTTACCATGCTGGTACTCACAAACCCTATAACCTCTTCTAGAAGAACTGGAAGAGATTCTACAGACTCTTTCAGAAGATGTTTTGAGAAATACACACCAGATAAAAAGGGGAGCGTGGGAGGTGCCAGGATTCTACAATCAAATGTTCGAAATATTTTTTTTTAACTCAGTGAAGTTGAAGGGAATGCAAAGACTGAGAGAGAATAAAGCTGTCCAGTTAAAAGGAGTCTTCCTGATCTCAAAAACATTAAGGGTTTAGATAGACCTGAAAAGAAAGCTCACCAGTCCACTACATTACCATGAATCACAGAGACCGCGATTTAAACTTCCTTTAGAAGTCATTTGATTCAATTCTTGGCCTCTAGAAAAAAAAGACCTCCACTGCACCACCTTCCATATTTGATGTAAATAGGGCTTGTCATGGCCACAGATGCCTCAGCTGTACCTAGTAATCTATTCCAAACAGTTCTTTCTTATATGCCTACATTTTATCTTGCTGATGCAGAAATACACAGCCACGTCCCCTCACACTAGCCTCAGTGGATATTAAAAAAAGTTAAACTTGGTCTTCATTATGCCCCTAATAATTTTCTTTCAAGGGAGAATAAGATACTCTTTATTGCTACAAAATGAGTATGTTCGTGTTATATGTATGGTGCCCAAGAAATGTCTGTTTACTATATCATGTCAGAGCCTGATTTTATTCTATTATTATTATTTTAATTAATTAACTAATTAATTAATTATTGGCTGCGTTGGGTCTTCATTGCTGCGCGCGGGCTGTCTCTAGCTGCAGAGTGCGGGGTCCATTCCTCACTGCGGCGCGCGGGCCTCTCACTGCAGTGGCCTCTCTTGCTGCAGAGCATGGGCTCCAGGCATGCAGGCTTCAGTAGTTGTGGCACGCGGGCTCAGCAGTTGTGGCACACAGGCTCCAGAGCGCAGGCGCAGCAGTTGTGGCACACGGGCCCAGTTGCTCCGCGGCATGTGGGATCCGATCCTCCCGGACCAGGGATCGAACCTGTGTCCCCTGCATTGGCAGGCAGATTCCCAATCACTGCGCCACCAAGGAAGTCCCGATTTTATTCTAAATAGTTTTCTTTGTGGCTCACTATATATTTGGGCCTCAAGTTATCCATAGTTAGGGTGTCCACAGGCACCCCCCAGGGATTGCCCATTTCTGGCATTTCATATATTATAGAGAATTCCAAGCGCTGAAAGGACCCAAACTTATCTAGTAAATAAAGACTCAAAGATTATTATTATTGTTTGTTAATCACAGGATTTTTAAAAAACAGAGTGTATCCATCTCTAATTACAATGTCAACTTAGAGAGGGCAGGTATGTGTTTAAATGGCCCTAACGCTTAGCATAGCACGTAGTAAATACTATTTAGATCTGATAATGAAGGAGGAGAGAAAAAGAAGGAAATCTTGGCTCATATGTGATTAATCTTACTTTAATAAAAATATGAAAGAGTCTGACAATAGAGGGGAAGGAGGGCTGACTAGAAGCAAACTAGAACTATATATTCCAGAAAGAAAGAGCAAATATGTTTAGATAGAAAGAGAAGCAAAAGAGTAGAAGTAGAGAGAAGACAAAAATTACCACCAGATACAGGCCCAAACGATTAATTCAAAAAAAGCTCATATTCAGGCATATTTTTTTCTCTTCAATTTTCTATAATAATCTTACTGTGAACACCGTCTAATTTAATTGATGTCTGCAACAAGAATGTGAATAACCATACACCTCAGCAAGGAACATTACATTCTGATGGGCGTCTCCCACGCAGGTGTCCAGGGTCAGAATTAATCTAACAGATGTACCCAGGGCTGATCTTCATGCATTTCAAGTAGTTAGGTTAGTCAGCTCAGCTTCTAAAAATAAGTGGATCTAATATGACAAGATGTTTGGGGTTTTTTTGTTTGTTTGTTTGTTTTACTTTTCACTCTTTGAATCTAGCACTGCCTATAAAAGTGGTAGCATCGAGACATTTGAAAGCACAATTGCTGCAGCATTCAAATTTGAAGGCAAGGATTTAAGGATGAAAAGCAAAGTATGAAAGGCAAAGATGCCCCTCAGCTCTGTCCAGATGGTGAGCTCCCCAAAGGCAAGCTCCACCCTGCCCCCGATTTAAAAGGGCAAGGTAGAGCAACGTGTAAATTGCTTTGTCTCCTTGCTGTTATTTTGACACAGATCCTTCAGGACCAAGGCCAGTCCCAGAGAACAGGATTGATCTCTAAGACACAAATTCAGGCTTCAGGCTACCTATGGCGAAGAACAAATGTCAGGATCTGGGTGGCATGCTTGAAAGTGGGTTAGATGAAAGTATAATTGAGGAATGCTGACTAGCAAGAACAACTCACTAACCAGCAAGGTAATGTGATCTTAGGATGCTGTAGAAAATTCCTTGATGCCCAAGAATTTCCCACATTTAAAGCTTCTTCCTGAAGACTATACTTTCAGGGATCATTTCTATTGACACATACATACTATTATATATAAATAGATAACTGTATAGCACAGAGAACTCTACTCGGTACTCTGTAATAGCCTATATGGGAAAAGAAGGTAAAAAAGAGTAGATATAGGTATATGTATAACAGATTCACTTTGCTGTACACCTGAAACTAACACAACATTGTAAATCAATTATACCCCAATAAAAAAATTTAAAATTAAAAAAGAAAAAAAAGCTTCTTTCTGAAGAGACAGATGCACAAAATAAATCAACCAAAAATACACAACTGGAGTCTCAGAATAGATGTTTTTCTCCTGAGGAGGTACTATACCTTCAGCAGTATTTTAGAACCATTTCAGAAATAGCATGACTATAGCTTACCTTGCTTTTAAACTTCTGGGTGACAGAATAACTCTGCCCAAAAGGTGGCAAAAGAAATAAAGAAATCTCCTTGGAAAGGAGGTATTGAGGAGTTAAATAACTTGCCTGACATCACAGCAAATCAGGGCCAGAACTCGCTATAATTCAGTGTTTCCAATTAGCAGGCCTCTGCTTATGGTCAAAGGGTATTGATTCCTAGGCTGCGAATACCACTTACTGTCTTCCATTACTCTGAAGCGCCCCGAGGAAATGAAGAGTTAGCACTTACCTTTGACAATTTGCTTTGCACACGCGTTGTAAACCTGCTCTTGGGTCGTGGTGGGAGGCAGCACTCTGTCGAAGACATATGGCTTTCCTTGCTAGAAGGAAACGGCAAAGCACATTAGACGCTTAGGAAGAAAAGGCACTAATGGCACTAGTCAGACCATAGGCACTAAGTCACCAAGCCCACTCTTTAAGGCAGTTCCTTACCAAGACTAGGGAAATTTTCTTTCTTTTTTTAAAAAATAAATTTATTTATTTATTTTTATTTTTGGCTGCGTTGGGCCTTTGTTGCTGTGCGTGGGCTAAGCGCGGTGAGCGGGGGCTACTCTTCGTTGCAGCGCGCAGGCTTCTCACTGCGGTGGCTTCTCTTGTTGCGGAGCACGGGCTCTAGGCACGTGGGCTTCAGTAGTTGTGGCACTCGGGCTCAGTAGTTGTGGCGCATGTGCTTAGTTGCTCCGCAGCATGTGGGATCTTCCCAGACCAGGGCTCGAACCCATGTCCCCTGCATTGGTAGGCGGATTCTTAACCACTGCACCACCGGGGAAGCCCAAGACTAGGGAAATTTTCTAACATGAACGACATGTTTGTGTGTGTGTACTGTATGTTGAGAATCGGAAAGGAGAAAGAAGAAAAACATTTTTTTTTCCTACTTGAAGCACCTTTTCTGATGAAATGTAGGTTGACACGTCATTCACGCATTTAAACAAATATTTAGTCACTGAGAGTTTCTTCTGATCCAGGCATAGACTAGATGCTAACCAAATCAGAAGACAGTCCTGCCTGGAGAACATTCAATCAAGTGTGACAGCTATAATGAACAAGAAAGCAAACACACAGGAAAATGCAACGTGCCTAGGAATAACGTAAAGGGACAGAGGGGATGAGCGAAGGCCAAAGAAGACCTCCGTGAAGCAGTAGCAGTTAAGTGGATCTTTAAAAGATCAGAAAGGTGAAGAACCGCGGAAGAACATTCCAGGCAAAGGGTGGAGCAGACAGGAAGGGGCCTGGAGTGCTCAAGGAACTAGAGGGTGTACAAGAGGAGATGGGAAAGGAAATTAGCCAAGGTAACGCACTTGGATTTTATTCAGTGGGAAGATGCCATGATCTGATTTAAGAAGCTGCTCTTAATAGCCAGATATTATTGCCCTGTGTCCTAGATTACTCCAGTGTTTTCTTCACATGCATAGGTGGTGTCTTAACTGGGTGGAGGCTTTGGAGATAAAGGGGGGCCTCTACATAAATATATTTATAAATATATAAATCAAGTGCTCTCCCCAGGTGTGGGCTCTGGGGATTTGGCCCGACACTGGGCTGTGTGCGATCGGAGGAGGGAACTGCCGGAGGGAAGGGAAGAGGTTCTGCTGAGGTGCTACTGACTCCGGAGGTGCAGAGCCCTGACACTCCACCACTCAGCGTTCAACAAGCAGTTACTGGGTGTTTCCACGCCCGGTGCTGCACACTGGGGAAGCAGGTAGGGAGGACAGACACAGCCTCTTCCCCAGGAGAACCCCCATCACAGCACCTCTTCCCCACCAATTACCACCCAGGCAAGGGGTGGTCCTCCCCCGGCCCCTTCACCTTCATTTTCCCCAAGTGCAGAAGGGAGGGCAGGAGAAGAGAAGGGAGGAGAGGAGAGAGCCAAGAGCCTCCTTCACTCCCACCCTGCACCTCCTACACGTGGCTCTGGACACGGAGAACCACCCAAGGACAAGTCTGACACCTTGAAAAGATAACCGCTCATGGGGGATCCAAGGACAAGGCTTGTTACATCCCATAACCTTCACACAAAAGGAAGCACACAGCTGTCAGACCGGCTTAATATTTCACTCCTCTATGTCTATGGTAAAGCCACACGTAGGTGAGGCTACGCGTTAGGGCTGTGCTCTCGAGCTTTAGTCTTTAAAAAAACAAGATTGCGCCAACCAGGTAAACGAGCTACTTCCAGCTTGGTTTTAGAAAAAAATGGAGAATTTTCAGGTACGATCAAATTTTGTTTTTATACAAAGCAGCAGAACCATTCGTTCTGTTAAAATTCTGGAAAGGGATTATTTCCTGATGTTTTGTGCCCAGCAAGTCTCATTCAATCAGTGAATCTAGTATTGGGCTGAATGACCACGATTATACTCCTCACTGCAATCTATTGCCAACGATCAGCCCACCATATTCTTAGCAGCTTTATCTATCTGTAAAAGTCAACTAAATGTCAGTAGTGTAAAAGGTTAGAATAAACATTTACAGAGTCTGCCTAAGTATTTGTCGTCCGCTGAACCTTCTGGAAAGAAAATGCAGCTTTGCTTAATTTAAAACAAATCCATCATTTCTCCAAACTTGATGAGAATCACCACAATAAACCGTCTTGTGTACGGCATGATCCTGCTTTAGGTTTTAGAGAAAATACACTTGACACAGCAGGGGAAAGGACCTATTAAATTATAGTCTATGATACAAAAAGTAGGACTCCCCAATTTTGCCCTTTAATTTAAAATGTTTGTTGGAGTGTGCTATGCTTTCACTTTAAAAGACGTAGAAAGCAAGAAATCTCTACTCTTCATTTCAATGGTATCACATTTACCAAGTGACAAACGCATAATATAACAATTTTCCATAAGCTGAAGTTAATTCCCAAACAGAAACTGCCTTCGAGAAAAGAGAAAATGTAGAAAATGATTTGTTATGAGACTTATCTTGTCAGGATTAGAACATAAATTAGTTAAAAATGTAAGCATTTTTATGTGTCTTTTCATGCACTGAGGCGGTCATAGGCTTTTATTTTTAAGAACTGACTTGTGGCACAGTGTGCCCGCTGTATATACAACGGCCATTTAAGCAAAAATAACAACAACGAACTCATCACTCTCTGCTGTTTTGGTAAAGAAATGAAAATCTCACAAATCCTGGTCGAGACTGCAGCAAAGACCCTCCAGGAGACAAGAGTCTCCCTGCTTCTGATCCTACTGTGGCTGAGGGTTTCTGTGGGCAGGCAATGGGCCCAGCTTGCTCTAGTTGTCACTACATTTGCAGCTGCAGAATAAATTTTTGGATTTACATCTTAATATGGGTGCTGGGTGCTAACATTCGAAACTGAATGATGAGGTCACCAGTTACTCCTTCTGGAGACACTTTCCTTTCCAGGCACCTATTCAGCACATGGTCCTCTGAGACCTCTCTGGCCACTCTGTCCGTGACCATTGCTGATGTCTCTTCCAGACTTCTGAGTGACAGTGTGTCCTGGACCCAGACCTCAGCCTCCTCTCTGTAATTCAAATGAACATGTCAGCCTTCAAATCTCACCCAAGCTCCAGATTCATATACTCAATCGCCGGCTAGACATTTCCACTTGGATGTCCATTAGCCATCTCAAACTTGACTGGACAAAAAAGAACCATCAAGCCCTCTATGTCTGAGTAAGAACTGCACCACCAATCACCTGGTACTCAGGCCAAAATCATCCATCACGTCCCATAGATTCCAAATCCAAAATATACCCCAAATTCTATCACTTCTCACCATCTACACCACATAACCCCAGTCCAAGCCACCATCGTGTCTCATCAAGACAACAGCTACAGTCTCCTGACCGGTCTCCCTGCCTCCATTCTTGGTCTTAACAATCCAATCTTCACTTAGCAGAGTGAGCTTTCTAGAACTATAAATCAAATGGTATCATCCCTCTTAAAATTCTCCAGTGGCTCCTATTATACTTAGACTAGACCCTCTCCACCCTCAGCTCCCTGCATTCTCCTCCATCTTACTACAGCGTAGCCCACTGGACTTCCTTCAGTACCGTACTTATTCCTCTGCTCAGAGCCTTTGCTCTTAACGCTTCCACCTTCTTGGAATTCTCTCACTGCAGATCTTCACTTGGCTCACCACAGATCTTCATTTGGCTGTCTCTTCATCCCCTGCCAGATGTCAACTCCAACCTCTCCTCCTTTGAGGGCTTCCGTGACGCTAAACTAAAGCAGCCCCACCCCACCCTGACATCACTTTCTATTACATTACCCTATTTGGTTTGCTCCACAGAAATTACTATGTGACCCATTCTCAACCAATCAAATGGACCACTACTATTAAAGCATCTAACCGGCTAAGACAGAAGCCATATAAATGCCAAGACCTAATTGCATGTTATGCAAACCTGCTGCAATTTATGAAAGGAATCTGGATGGGACACACACTCCACGTACATTACAACTGAAAATAAGGTAACCCAGCTTTGCCATGGAAGTCTCTCGCAGAGCAGTGCTAATTGCATGGGAGCAGTGTAGCTAAATAACTTACCAGGATCACGTACAAAAAAATAACAGCAGATGGTTCTTACATTTTTATAGTTAAAATTAAAAAACAAAAAAGTCAAACCACCAGAATTCCTATCAAGTGATTGAGAGCAAAGTGTCTGTGAACTATATGGCCTGTCTGTTAACACATTTGACCTGTTACCCAACAACTGTTCCCCATCCTGGAAGGAATATTACTCTGGGAGACAGAAGAAAGCAAAAGACCCACCTAAAGTTTTAGAAAATGGGCACCAGGAGAGAGGTTAAGGAAACTGAAATTAATTATGCCCAAGAAGAGATAATCAAGAGGTAATCTAATAACAATCTCTGAGACCAACCAAGGGTTGTGACCAAAGGGGGCCAATGATTTAAATGATTTTTCTTCTATCTTTAAGAAAGAAACAGGGAAAAAAGACTTAAATTTCCACAACGAGATATAAACTCACTCTGTGGGATTATCTTCAGACACTGAGTAGAGGAAGTGATTACTGAGAATATCACTAACCTCTCCATCCCAGCTGTTTGCGCGACTTCACTCCTGAAAGTACAGAATATGACAATTTCTTCCTGTGCTGACCACCTTCTCACTACTGTCCACCAACACCATCACCAGCCACTGTGATCCAAATCCTTTTATATTTTATCTCTTTTAATTCTCACAGTAACTCCATGAGGTGGGTATTATTATCTCCATTTCACAAACTGGAAAACTAAGGCCCAGGCACATCACCAGCTCTATTACTTTGGGGAAATTACTTTAAGTCTCTAATTTCAAGTGTTCTTCCTTTACATCATGCTGTTTTCCTAGGTAGCTAATGATTTACTGGAAAAGTAGGAGACACATGGAACAGCAGATGTTAGGACTAACATGAAAGATGGAAGCAAAGCGATTAATGAGGCAACAAAAGACAGAGAGCCCTACCATAGCCTACAGAAGTCGAGACAGTGTTAACCATGAAGTTGGGATTGACAGGAACCCAATGAGGAAAGAAGGGCTTAAGATCAGGAAAGAAGGACAAGACTGGCAAGAAACACGGTGGGCATTATGCACATGGCAAGGCTTCCTTGCAACAGAAGGAATTAAAAACAGGTGAAAGCCAACCAGAGGCAAGGAAAAGGCAGATGTAAGACTTGTTATGAAAAGAAGGAGTTATTAAGAAAAATTCTAAAATTTTTCAGAGCCAAAACGTCCTTGGTCCAAACCCAGCATTGTGTTTTACAAACAAACAAATGAGATTGGGAGAGGATAGATGACCTGCAGAAAGTCACCCAGCCAGTTAGGTGGCTAGCAGGTCTGTGCCTAGAATCCAGACCTCCTGGCTCCCTGTGTCATGCTCTGAGAGTTCTGGCTTTAGAATCAACTGCTCTCTCTGAACATCAAGGAAACAAGCATGAGCCTCTGGTACTTTTTTCCCCTGCTTTCTTCCCCATCAATTCTAAATTATTTCCAAATATACAATTGATTAGTTCAACAAAGAGTTCTTGCTATGAGAGCTGGAGCAGTACAGCAGGAGAATTAGAATCATGGCCTCTCAGAGTTAACAGGAACTTGAGAGTCAGCCCATCCAATGCCCTCTCAATGCACAGCTCTCATCTCCACAGCCCTGCGAGGCAGCAGGGAACCTGCACGAAACTCAACTGGCTCCAAATGTTAGAAAGTTGTGTTCCTGTATCGATTTAAAATCGGCATCCCTGAAGCATCAGACCTGGCGCTGTCCTCCAGAACCAGACAGACCAAGGCTCTTGGCCTACATTTACGTGGCAGTTTTTTTTTCACTTTGGGAGCCAAGTGTTCAACATCCGAATCTCTTTTCTCTGAGAGAGAAAGGCAGATGTGCTTCCTTCCGGAAAGGTGTATGGATTTGTCTTGAATTGAAGGACTCCAAAGACGTCCAAGGTTAAGACATCAGTAAAACATTATATGAGTTTGCACAAGAATAAATCAAATAAGATAAACTCATAAACTGTCCAGGGCTTGGCAAACCATCGGAAAGAATGTTTCTAAAACATTAACTAAAAAGCAGGAAGCCTTTGGGTTAATGTTGATACTCATGTTTTTATTGACACAAATATTCTGCCAGAATAAGTTTTGTTTTGTGAAATTCACAAATTTCATGAAATTCACCCCTTTAATAAGAAAGTACAATTCAGTGGTTGTCAGAACATCCACTAGGTTGTGCAACCATCACCTCTGTCTAATTCCAGAGCATTTTCATTCCCCGAAAGAGAAACTCTGTACACATTAGCAGTCACTCCCCAGCCTCTCAATTCCCCCTGCCCTGGGAAACCACTAAGCTACTTCCTGTCTTTACAGATTTGCCTGTCCTGGAATCATATGATATGTAGCTTTTTGTGACAGGTTTCTCTTACTTATAATGTTTTCGAGGTTCATCCGTGTTGTAGAATGAACCACTTCATTCACTTTCATGACTGAATAAAATTCCACTGTATGCATTTACCACATTTCATGTATTCATTCACCAATTGATGGACATTTGGGTTGTTTCCAGTTTGGGGCTATTATGAGTCCTGCTATGAACATTCATGTAGAAGTTTTTACGGAGACATATATTTTCATTTCTCCTGGTAATGTAACTAGGAGTGGAATTTCTGGGTGATATAGTAACTCTATGTTTTAACTCTTTGAAGAACTGACAAATTGTTTTCCAAAGTGGCTATACCATTTTACATTCCCACCAGCAGCATATCAGGGTTCTAATTTCTCCACATCCTTGTCAACACTTGTAATTATCTGTTTTCTTTATTATAGCCATCCTAGTGGGCAGGCAGTGGTATTTCTTGCTGATATCGGGAGAAGTTTTTAAATTGACACTTACATCATAAAATTTATATTAATATATATTATGGACACAGAGATGTTCCCCGGCACTGTAACACATTGTTGTGCTGTTATGTTAACATTTATAAAATGGCCTGGAATGAATCATCTTATGAAAACTATAAGTTATACACATCCACATGCTTTAAGAAAGAGAACAGTGGACCAGGAGGAGGGGACTTATAGAAGGATTTATAACAGTGTTTCTGTACTCCTCACTCCAGTAGCCAATACTTAATGTTGCCCAAAGAAGGCTGCCTACCAAAATATAGTGGAAATGAACCCAAATACACTTGGGTATAATTCCCATTTCTCTGAGGCTCAGTTTCCTTGTCTGTAAAACAGAGTCAATATTATCCACAATTCAGGCCTCCTGTGAGGATCAGATGTGCTCATGCAAGTAAAGGATCTAGGGCAGTGCCTGGTGTTACAGAAGATGCTCAAGACATGGTCAGTGTTATTCTGTTACGAAAAATTTGAGCCAATTTTCACCGGGCATTTGTACTGCAAAGTTACTCAGCAGTGACCCTTTAAAGGAAGGGATGCTAATAAGTGATAATCATTCATAATGTACCAGCTCCGAGACTTGGCATGCCGGTGCCCCTACCACACCCAAGTGCCAAATCACACCCCAGGCATCTAGGCCCCCAGGTCTGCGACTCGTGAGCTCTGCTCCACAGAGCACGGGGGCCACTTAATTTCCAGGGGTCCTCGTAAAAGTTACTCTGTTCTCAGGCCATCTCCTACACTCTTTAAAAATAAATAGAATTTCCATGTTCAGTCATAAAGCTTGTTCAGGAAAGCAGAGGAGCTGTGTCTGGTACAGGCACTTGCAGACTCACCAGCTTTGCCATTACAGATTTGGACCCTCCTGGAAACATCTGTGATTATACCAACTGCAAACCTAAAGTAGATGCTTCCAGGGTCCTGACCATATCCCCTCAATCTTCACCATTTCCACGCACACTGGCCTGACCTCCAGCATCTGCATCTCTGCCTGAGGGCTTTTCTGGCGCTGGAGCCCTCTCTGTCACCCGCAGCAGGCCAGAAGGACCTCCCCAGCACCAGCCCAGTGGTCTTCAACCAGTGACTGACAGAAGTTGGGGTAAACACTTCAGCTCCCTCACCCAGGGGTGGAAGGGGAGGGGAGAGTGACTCTGAGGCAGGTATTCCAAACTGGTTCCCAGGGTTCCCCACTGGGATGGAACTCCCATTGCACGTGGTGGTAACCTGGCGTGATGACACGCTCTCTGTTGGTTTCCTTCTCTTCCCTGTCTCACTTCTCCACTCTTCATCAGTGTGTCCAGGAACCACTTCCCAAAGAAACTTGAATTTGAATCCGTTCCAGTGTCTGCTTCTGGGAAGGTTCAAAGTAAGGCAAAATCCCAGACATTTTTGCTCTTTCAATCAGTAAGTAGGTCCTAGGAGATTCAGGGTTTGTTGAATCACTGTCAAATATGGAGCCATCAATTTGGTTGATGTCCAGACCAGGGACGGGGGGTGGGTGAGTGGAAATTGAAATCCTTATTAAAATTTAACAGGGTGTGGGTTTGGGACGCTGTCCTAGAAAAAGAGGTGACTTTTTCTTCATCAAAAGGTGCTGGTCACTTGCCAAGCCTTGGGTCCATGGGGCCACATCTGCCCAGAGGATTACCAGTTTCTCGCCTACACAAATAGGGCTCCAGGCTCCCGAAGATATTGACCTAGCAGAGTGTCTTGTACATAGCGGTACAGGGTAGGTGCTCAGTAAAATTCTGCTGCTGCTGCTGCTGACTAATGCCTGCAGACGAGCATGCAGGGTGCCAGGACGCCATGAAATGGTGCTGGGGTGCTGGAGGGAGGGACGGAATCCATACTCATTGTCTCTCTCCAGAGTATCAGAAACATCAGTTGTTACTGACCATACTCGTCCCCCACCTCCAAGATTTTAGCAGTCATGGAGTTGCCCTATCTTTTTCTGCATCCCTTTACTCCTCTTTACCCCATCACCTACCTTCCCGTGTATCTGGAACTGGCCTGCAAATTCCCAAAGCAGAAAGAAACCTCCCTGCGCCAAAGCATCCCATACCCAGCAGTGACCAGCTCTTTCCCATCACTGTTACATCCTCTCCTGGGTCCACCAATCTGCAAATGCAGCCTCACAAGGAAACCCTGAGGCCAATCAGCCTGATTGTTCCCGTCAGCTGAACCCTCCAGCTCCATCTTCTCGCCACTCCACTGCCTGTCCCCATCTACGCTGGGAGGACTCTGTGACCGGGGATAGAAATGCTAAGCCAGAGCTGGGCGCAGACATTCCCATCTCCCTCCCCACACTGGCTCTGTGCCCCAGGGAAGGAGCTTGGTGCCAGTTCTGGCCAAAGCCAAGGCTGTTCCCAGGAGAGGCTGCAATAAAACTGACGTCCGTGAAGCCAGTGGAAGCAATTGGCTTCCACTGGAGTTGCCAAGGCAATGCCAACCTCTGCACGTCTTGAGAATGAACAAAGGCAACACACAAGCATGAATCTTGTAAGCCTTCTTCCTGTAGGGAACCAGCCTCAAATGCTTTCCTTTCTGCCAAAAGTCCTGTGCATGGACACACAAGCACTGTCAAAATCACAGACAGCTACGAAAAAACACTCTGGGAAGGCAAACTGCCCAAGTGACAATGAAGAAATTCCGAATTATTGCCTGGCTAATGGACAAAATGAAGACAGAAGCGTTACTTTTGTTAGAGAAATTAATGGGATCTGTGTTTCAAAAATAAGGTTCTTATTTGTATGTGATTTTCATTTCTTATCAAAATACAATGAACCCAGCCTTTGCCCTTCAGCTGTTCTGTACCCTAATCTACCAAGACGTAGAGATTAGGAGAGAGTCAGAGGAATTGATTCTACTCTAGGACCTCGTCCCACACATACTTTGTGACCTTAAACAATTTACCTATATTTTCTGGGTCTCTTCCTCTCTGACAAGTGAAAGATTGGCTGTTTCCAGCTCTAACATGTTGTAATAGTAATGAGGACCACAGGGGTTCTGGAATTTTTCCCTATAAGAGTGGCTTCTGTCTTGACCACATAGGGCATGAGAGGAGGTAATCTTTAAACTGGAGTGAGCTCAATGTTCTATATACTTGGAGAAATGAATAAAAGTTGCTGCTGTAGTTGTTTCAGGAGATCCGATTTTCTGCCAAGTCAATTCGTGGGAAATACAAAAATCAAACCTTTCTCACTGGAGAGAAAGTGAAAAGCTATTTCATTGAAGGGAGCGTTTATTTTGCCAAATGAAAGAGAGCAAAAACGACTCTGAGTCTTCCTTCTGGGGCACGCCGCCCTGGTGGCAGCTTCCTCGTGAGGCACTGGGCAATCCAGTCCAACTGCCACTCTGCAAATCTCTCCCAGTGGTGCCAAGACTCCCGGTGGCATCTCCAAGAACACGGAAGCCACATGGTTAACACATACATGTTCTCGTCCCTTTAGTTAAAAAATGAAATATAAAAACTTTTCCCCAGACCTGCACTTGACTAGGTATGGGGCGCACAGAGACTTCTGATAAACGTGCACTGCAAATATTCACTACAAATAGAACTAATATTCTACTAATTTTTTCACTCTTCAGAAACAGCTTACATAATTGTAATTTTCCCATGCATTGGACAGCAATTTTGCTTTTATGGTATATTCAGGTCCCTCATCTCCATTTCTTCCACATGATTTTGGTGGCTGGGCAGGAATATTAGCTTCCCTTTCCGAAGAATAACTTCCCATGACCATATGCAAAGCAACAATTTGAGCTGAGACTGGGATCCAGAATTCCTGGTTCCCAGCCAAGCCTTCTACCCATAACACCATATTGCATCTTGTCATTGATCCTCCAAGAACATAGTTAGTCTCCAACTACAGATTTTCTAAGAATTCCACACATTTGAGTTTAGAACGCAGTGTAACTTTGCTTTTAAGGTTTTAACCTTGCTTTTAAGGCAGTATAAGGCTTGCTTTTACATATTACTGAAAAAACGACTCCCATACATTACAGAAAAGAATGTCCCACAAAATAGAATGCTTCCATTAACCAAAACCAGCACCAGTTGTTAAGTTTGGGGTAGCTATGTTATAGTGGGCATCTAGGGCGCCAGCCCCGTTGAATTAGAGAGCATTAGCACTATAAAGGGGAGTCGCTCCATGCAAGCTCATTAGATCTTCCACATCCAGCGAAGCCTAGAATGGACGGGCTGGAACTCAGGATGCATAAGGCTCGTGCATCCCAATCTAATGAAACTATATCGTCATCTAGGAGAACAGAAGTTTGACCCATGGAAGCAGACTTACCCAGTTAGCAAATGAGGTACTTGGGACACAACAACAACAAAAAATGTTTTGTTGTTGTTTTAAAGATTCAGTGTTACTGAATTCAGCCACAATTTTGTATTCAGCAAGCCTAAAAAAAGCCGTTTTAAGTGCAGTGGACACAGAAGGCTTGCATCTTTTAAAAAATTTAAATTTTACTTGGAGGATAGGGCACCATATTTGTCAGCACTTAAGGCACTGGAAGGTCTGGGTGACCACAAACAAGTTGGGATTTAAAGAGCAAAGTCTCCCAACACTTCCTTCTGCCTGCCCACGCCGCTCCTCCTGACTTGAAGTTCCACCATGTGAACCATTAACGGATCAGACTAGAGAAACTAGTATGGTTCCAGAAGGCTGTTAGAAATAGCTTCCTAGGGGCTTCCCTGGTGGCGCAGTGGTTGAGAGTCCGCCTGCCGATGCAGGGGACACGGGTTCGTGCCCCGGTCCGGGAAGATCCCACATGCCGCGGAGCGGCTGGGCCCGTGAGCCATGGCCGCTGGGCCTGCGCATCCGGAGCCTGTGCTCCTCAAAGGGAGAGGCCACAACAGTGAGAGGCCCGCGTACCGCAAAAAAAAAAAAAAAAAGAAAAAAAGAAATAGCTTTCTAGTGTTCTGCCAGGAGCAGCAATTAGCTCATCAGATTCATTAGTTTATAGAACCGAGATAAACCAACTGTTCATTTCTGAGTAGATAATCAGGGAGGGGAGGAGTTTCCCAGCCAAACAGGGAGAGTCAGGACGACAGGAGAAGGTACCAAAGGTAAACGCATCTCCTTCACCACCAGCCTAGGATGGGTCAGCAGGGAATTGTTTAAACCTACGACTCCAAGCAGCTCTTGCTCAACTACTGTATCTAGGGTTAATATACACCCAGTTATCTGAAGGGCTGCTTGTGGGTGCCTTCTCCTTTGAGAAGGGACGCTGTGTTCATCATTCTCGTCCCACGTTTCCTTTCTGTATCTCCCTCTTCATTAGCACGTTTCAAGAAAAGGAAGGAGTTGCTGTGTTAATTATTTTTCCTTTTGTCCTCCTTCAAACCACTGCTCCATCTCAGCCCTCCTTCTCCATCAAACTACTTAGAAGGAAGGTTGGTCTCTTGTTTCTAGTACTTCTCGCTCCCTCCCCTCACATCCGGCTGTCTAATTTTTGTCCTCATTCAGCTGCTTTCTTGAAGAGCTCCACGGTCTGCTAATCATCAAATCTAAGCCCTCTGACAGCCTGCAACATCCTCAAAGTTTATACAGCGTTTAGAGTTATGCGGCAGCCCTGGCTTCTGGAGAAACTCTGACCCACTGTCTCCCTAGATACTGCACGCTGTCGCTCAGTACCCTTTCCTGTCTTCCTGCCGCTACTTCTCCTTGCTGCCAACGTGCCCGGTCCGGGAAGATCCCACCTGCCGTGGAGCGGCTGGGCCCGTGAGCCATGGCCGCTGAGCCTGCGCTCCGCAACGGGAGAGGCCACAACAGTGAGAGGCCCGCGTACCGCAAAAAAAAAAAAAAAAAAAAAAAAAAAAGAATGTCCCCAGCTCTCTCACTGGACCTCTTCTCTTCTCCTTTGCACCCTCCTCTTCTGTACTCTCTCCCATGGGAGAGCCCAATCACTTCAACCATAAGTTGTGTGCAAAAGGCTCACAAAAGTCCCCTCCTAACTCTGAGCCTCTCACCCATGTTACCAACTGTTTGATTAAAACCTCCAACTAGATGTCCCCAAATACCCTATACAATGGATGCTGACGAGAGAATCCATTGCCTTCTTCCTCCTCATCTTCTCCCCCACCACCTTTTTCTACCCCTGTCCCCAATTATCTAAACTGAAAAGCTCAGCGTCATCTTGCCCACAGCCCTCCCTCACCACTGTCACCCAGACCATTGCCACAGAACAGTGGTTCATTTCTTTAGCCTATCTCTTGCTTTGCATCTCAGCTATCATTACTTTTTGCCTACACTTGTGCAAGAGCCTTCTAGGTGGTCTGCTTGTCTCGCCTCCCTCCAGTGCATTCTACATCCTTCGCCAAATCCATCTACCTTTGGCCCTGCTCCTAAAAGAGGGCACTCAATTACTTGCTAGGATGACCTACTATACATAAGTTTGATGCTTTCCACAATGCGGGACCAACTCAGAGGTGGGTCCTTCCCTACCCAACACTCCAGTGATGTGCTCACAGCAACTTCCCTGCATCCACCTCACTGCTGCAACTGTTCCCTCTAACTGGAATAACAACCTGATACCTTTACCTTGTTATGTGTCAAAGCACTACCTATTCTCTAAGATTCAAATGTTATCTCTCCCACGATAAAGCCTTTTCTTGAGCCTCTCAAATAGATGCGTGCTCTCTCTCTCACACTTCATATCTCTCCTTTTCCCTCCCTCTCTCTCTCTCTTTCTCTCTCCTTTGAACTTCCATAGCACTTTCATATGCTTCCAGGACGACTCTGATCTCAGATCACAAGCTACTTCTTATTACAGTCACCCAGAAGCACCACGTTATAAGAAAGCAGGATCCACGGTCAGAGATTAGGGTGAGAGAGAGAGAACTTGTTTCAGTGACTCTCACCTGCCAAACCCTGTGCTTTGCCTAGGTCATCACATAGATTTCTCACAATTACTCTCTAATATAACTATCACTCCTTGCATTTTACAAGTGACGAGGTCAGGTTCAGAGAGGTCCCTGACTTGCACAGGGTCACAAAGCCTGTATTATATTTGCTTCACACGGTATCAGTAAGAACCAACTAACAAAAAGCATACAAAATCACTTTACAAATTGCAAAGTACAGTACACATATTTGTTATTAGTGTTATAACCTACATTACCCTTCTATAGACTTTTAATTATTTAAGGACATGTTTTCTACTTTACCCGTTTTTGGATTCCTGGCAATATTTATAATAATTATTAAAAGTGCTTAAATAGTTGCTTAATTAAATTGGATTTCAGGTGCCATGTCTTGAATTAACTCCAAAATAAAAGTTGCCATTTATTGAGCAGGTGTGTGTGCCAGACATAGACCATCTCTAATCTCCAAAGCAAGGCTGGAAGGCTGGCATTACTGTCCCATTTAACAGGTGGGAAAATCAGAGTTCAGAGACAATCAGGAACAATCACACAACTAGTAAGGAGCAGAAGAAGGAGGGTTGGATTTCAAAGCTCATGATTCCCCCCCCCCATTCCAGACTCCCAATCACAAAGATCCAGTTCACCTAAACACCAACACAATCCAACAATGTTTCTGCATCAGAGATGATTCCCATCCCTTAGGAGCACAGAAACACTATTTTCTCTCTTATACCCACAAGCACTGAGAGCCCCCTCTCAGATTCCCCTCAATATTACCACACAGCTGGACGTATTTCATATATTGTTACAGATTCAGAGTTTCTCTTCTCACTGCTTTATTCAACAAATATTAACAGACTCCTTCATGTGCCAGGCACTGTTCTAGACACTGGGAATGTAGTGGTGATGAGACATGAGTTCCCTGCTTTTATGGGGCTTTTATTTGAATGGAGTGGGAGGAGACAGGCAATAAGCAATGAAGTCATAACAGAGATCCTTTCTGCTAGTGTTCTGACGTGATGGAAATACAGAGGGTCAGGAGGACGGCTCAGAGCATGTGACATCAGAGTGGAGGCTAGGAGGCTTGTGAGCCACGGGAAGGATGAGGGGCAAAGTACTCCAGATAGAGGCAACCAAGACAGTGCGTCCTTGAGTTAGCAGGAGCTCAGTTTGCTGGAAAGTGGGCTGGTGTGTTTGGAGAGCAAGGAGCAGGGTGGTATGAGATGATAGGGGAAGAGCCAGGTGGGAGCTTGGTGCTAGAAAGCCCTGTAGCACATCCTTGTAATGTACTCTTTTTTTTTAATTTTTTTTATTGAAGTATAGTTAATTCACAATGTTGTGCTAATTTCTGCTGTACAGCAAAGTGACTCAGTTATACACATATATATTTTAATATTCTTTTCCATTATGGTTTAATTCAAACCTATGTTCATAGCAGCATTATTCACAATAGCTAAACATGGAAACAACCTAAAAGTCCATTGCCAGATGAATGGATAAAGAAGATGTGGTACATATATACAATGGAATATTACCCAGCCATAAAAAAGAACAAAATCATGTCATTTGTAGTAACATGAATGCAACTAGAGATTATCATACCTTGTAATGTACTCTTAAGCAAAGGAATGGCCTGACTTGGCTTCTGCTTTTAAAAATATTACTCTGGGTTCCCTGGTGGCGCAGTGGTTGAGAGTCCGCCTGCCGATGCAGGGGACACGGGTTCGTGCCCCGGTCTGAGAAGATCCCACATGCCGCGGAGTGGCTGGGCCTGTGAGCCATGGCCACTGAGCCTGCGCGTCCGGAGCCTGTGCTCCGCAACGGGAGAGGCCACAACAGTGAGAGGCCCACGTACCACAAAAAATATATATATATATTACTCTGTATGCTCTGTGGGGACTTAGTGTTTGGGGAGGGAACATGAAGTAAAAGAAACATGAAGACCACTTAAGAGGCCATTTAGAAGTCCACAAAGAAAGGGGGCAGCTTGGGTGGAGTGGGCAATGGAGATGGAAAGAGGGTGGGTAGGGGGGTGGGGACGCATGGTACAAACGTGGATGACAAAGAACCACACAATGGACTCTTGCAAATGTCCATGAGTCAGATACGATGATCGCCATGCAAGAGTCACAGGCCTCAGATCACTTAAAGTCAGCCCGACATCAAGGCTGACCAGGCCAGGAAGGCTTCACTCATCCTTATCTCAAAACACTCTTCAGAGATTGCCTCTTCTCTTTCAGCCTCCAGGTTCAGGCACGCCAACGGGAGAGTCATCCAAATAGTCCAGAAATCAAGGTGAAGAGAGAGCCCGAGGTACCAAGTACCTCAAGTCAACATCTTTCATGCCCACAACGATCCCATGGAAGAGGTGCCATCATACACCCCCCCATATGACAGGGAGGGCAGAGTCCTCAACATCACTCAGTTGGGACATGGCACATCCATAATTGAGCCCAGGTCTGTCTGAGCCCATTGCCCACACTCCTCCAACCATACCACGTACAGAATCCAGACTTCACTGCAGGGACAATGAACTTCAGAGTATCTGGAGTGACTGTGAGCTGATAACACCCACCCCTGAAACTACTCTGGGTTCTCCTCCTTAACTTCCATTTCTTCCATTTTTTTCAAAAGTTTCTAGGTATGGGACTTCCCTGGTGGCGCAGTGGATAGGACTCCGCACTCCCAATGCAGGGGGCCCGGGTTCGATCCCTGTTCAGGGAACTATATCCCACATGCATGCTGCAACTAAGGAGCTGGTGAGCTGCAACTACGGAGCCCGCCTGCCGCAACCAAGACCCAGCACAACCAAATAGATAGTAAAAACTAAAAATAAATAAAAATTTTCTAGGTAAAAAATATTTTCATTTATTTAACATATAATTATTGATGTTCTCTTGTGTCAGGCAACCTGCTAGGTCAATAGTGAGGAGGACACAGTTCCTAAGGACCAACAGTCCAGGGTCTGATGGGGGAGGCAAAGAAGCAGGAAAGGAAGGTGATTTTTCTCTCCTAGGTTCTTTAAACTCCATGAATGGTAAGGTTAAACGGATACTGGAGATCTAGCTGATATTTTCAGGGACTTCACTGCTTTGGTGCCACACTGGCCTCATTATGTTGATAACTTCTCATTCCATTTTATTATTCTGTAGGAGTTCTGTCTAATAAAAAAATGTGCCAGCTTAAAAGATGCAAAGTCTTGGGCTCCCCTGGTGGCGCAGTGGTTGAGAGTCCGCCTGCCGATGCAGGGGACATGGGTTCGTGCCCCAGTCCGGGAGGGTCCCACGTGCCGCCGAGCGGCTGGGCCCGTGAGCCATGGCCGCTGAGCCTGCGCGTCCGGAGCCTGTGCTCCGCAACGGGAGAGGCCACAACAGTGACAGGCCCGCGTAACGCAAAAAAAAAAAAAAATGCAAAGTCTCAGACAAAGCAACTCTTTTCTATTTTAAGCAGCCTTCAGAATGATAGCAGGGCTAAGAGCACCTCACCAGACAGGTGAGCACAACGCTGGGAAGGGTAGTAAGACAGACTGCTTGTCGGCTGCTGGAACCAGGCACCATGGGGAGCAGAAATCTCCTTGGATCCCAAGACAGCCCCATGGAGTACAGAATATTAGGATGCCTGATTTACAGTTAGAGAAACTGAGGCTTAGGGTGGGAAGGTTGCCCAGTAAGTAAGTGTGGGATGGAACATGGGCCGTGTTCTCAACCCATCTTCTGTTCTGCTAAGGCCAGGGTGGGACTTTGCAATGACTAAGGGATTAGAAATATGAGACTGGACTGATGGACCTAGCTTTATTTTGTCTGGAGGAGAGAAATCTTGGAGGGTGATTCATGATAGCAAATTCAGGTTAGTTTTTAAACAAATTGAGACAGCTGCTCTCCATCTCCTGTGAGGGTAAAAGAAAAGACTCTCACGCTCAGCCTGACAGGTGAAGTAGATAAAGAACGTCCAGACAGTGGGGTCTTGCTGGACCCTGACAAGCTCTGGTGTCCCCTCTAATTGTTTGCCAAACCACAAATGCTTCCTCTTAATCCTACTCTTTCTTCAAGGACCATTTCACATCCCACCTGCTGAGAAGTCTTTTTCTCTGGTTATTTTCTTTTTCTTTTGAGAATATATGTCTTCTCCCTAATTGAATGGCAACTCTCTGGAGGGAAGGAGCCAGGCCTTACCCAACCCCCTAGGTCTCTGATGCATTTCTCTGGAAAAGGCAAATGGGGATAGTGGTTCTAAAAGTTGCCATCTGAGCTGTCTGGAAAGGTCTACTTTCCACGCTGGTGAACCCCAGAATGCCCTTTCTACATCAATTCCATATCTGGGATTGAGGGCAATGCTGTAATGAAAGAAAAGCCAGGCCAGCCGAAACTTTCGATGTAAATGATAGCAACAGCATTTGAGTAGGTTGGAAAGACCGGAGACGGGGAAGGGACTTCCGGCCTGGAGTCTATGGGCTGAATGTCCAGATGACCCAAACGACAGGAAATCATCGCTTTTACTCTAAGAGAGCCCGCTGAGAGGCCCCAGTTGGACAAACGTCCCAGGCCTCTCTACCGAGCTCCCTTAATTCAAGAAGACGCGGCCCCGGAGGGCCCCAAAGGGCTGACTTTTAGATTAATCCCCCTTTGATGGGTCTGGAAAGCAGCTGCAACATTCTCTGCCCTCAGTTTTCTAGCAACATCATGCCCTGAGCTCCAAGACTTCCTGCAGGAAAGCACCTCCCTCCCTGCGTTTCCAAAAAATCAATGAGTGGGTATTTGACTAGATGTCCTCGGTCTCCACTTTCACAGCCACCTGCTTCCCTTGAGGCACTCCTGCTTGCTCTCCTCCCTCCTCTCCTAGGTAAACCCATCGTCCCGCATCCCTGGTCCTGGCTCCATCTATCCCCTCCCACATGCGGCTCTGCCGGCTCCTCCTTCATTAGCTAAGAACATGCCCATGTCTTTACTATTCGAAAACAAACACTCCCATCCACCTTGTTTCTACCTTAACTTTCTGTGCCATCATCACACACCAAGCTTCTTAGAAAAAAGTAGAAAACCCTGCCTGCTTCCTGCCTCTAACTCACTCCTCAGTCTGTGATGGTCCCTGTGCTAAACGGGCACCAGCAAAGGCCTCTCAGTGGGCCCATCAGCAAACCCAGCTGCATCTCCTCTGTCATCACTGTAGAGCCCTCTCTGCGGCGTCTGCCCCCGTGCCCACCTCCTGCTTCCAAAAGGATTTCTCCTGCAGCTCTGCATTCTCTTGGCACTCCTCTGACTTCTCTCACTTCTCTTCTTTCACATCATTGGCTTCCCTAGGATAAGGTTTTTGTCTCCCTTCCCTCTCTAAACCATCTTTTCCCAACTCAGAGATCCTCGTGCTACCATCACAATTTTTGCTGCAGCCATGTACCACCCACTCACTTTTAATTTAGCGTTTTTCTTTAAATCAAGTCATCTTTCCTTAAATACACTTTCAATGAAACTCTCATATTACTATTATAAGTGAAACATTAGTATTAAGTGCTGTAAATAAAAGGCAGTAAAAAATACAATGCCATATTAATGAATTCTAGCCAGATACCAATCCCTCCCAAGGGCTCCAAACCTAAGACCTGCTCTTCCCTTTCTTTAAAAGGGAAACTCCAAAGTATTCTAGATTAAAGGCTAGCACAACACTGAGGCTTTCTCATTGACAGAATCAGAAGGATTAAAAGAGGAATGAAAAGGAAATAACTTCTCACCATGGGATTCAATGTCATCTAAAGCCATGTCTGCGTACTGTTTAAAATTATCAACTACCAAGATAATACCCCTACTCAATACTAGGATTAGCTCTTATTCCCCCATGGTTCTCTCCAGGGGACTTACAAGTGTGACTTCTTCAACGGTTGACCATATTTCTTAGCTCCATTCTGCATGTCCTTAGAAAATGAAATTACAGACATAAAATGGAAACAAGATAGAGAGCAAACACCTGAAATGTCAGAACTGGTGCAGAACAGCAGCAATCCATCCAGGCTAGAGCCCAGATCCACCCCAGACGGGGCCATCCATCAGCGCTGGAGGCTGGAATGTGTCCAGAGACTGCCCGTCATCAACATCTAATCAATCCATAAGAAACAATACTACAGCCAGCATCTGAAAGGTTTACATGCCAAATGCTGCACCATGCGCCTCATATATATGTTCTTTGATATTCACAACACCCTTATGAAGCTGATGCCATTATTAGTCCCAATGGACTAATATGAGGAAACCAACATTTAAAGAAGTTAAGGAACTTGCCAAGGATTTCCAGTAAGTGGCAGATCCAACTTGCACCAAGTGTGTCTATAACTCCAGAGCCCTGGCTCTTAACTCTTCTGCTCCCCTGATGCTCAGACACAAAGCGATTTTAAACCTCATAAACCTCAAAATAATAGCCTGCTGCTCTTAAGCACGATTAAGACAATGGGTTGACACAACAGGAAAACTGTTCAATATGTAATTAAACATAATTACTGGTGTCCTCTAATTGTTTGGGAAAATAAATTTCTCGCAGTTGACACGCTATAATTCTGGTGTGTGCTGAGATAATGTTCAAGTCTTTGCTTCGATCTGTGAATCTCCAGCACATCCACAGATCATTGGTCAGATTTCACGGTGAGTACTAGGGTGGCTCAACGATACCTTCAATATGTAACTTAGAATCACATAAGGTAGGGCTTGGAGGGATCTTAGCCATCCCATCCAACCCTGCATTTTATACATGGGGACATCAGGGCCCAGAGAAAAAAACTTCCCAAGAACATGCAGGTCTCTGCCTCCTGCTCAAGGGCTCAGCACACCTCACTGATTAAACAGGTTTATGTCAGACCGCCTAAAGCTGAAAACCTGACTTTACTTAGCAGCTGTGTGACCTTGAGCAAGTTACTTAACCTCTCTGAGCTCGAGTTGGGAAGATAATAAGAGTAACTATTTCATAGGGTTTTGTGAGGATTAAATGAGCTAATATATGTAAATACTTGGAATGCTACCTGGGCACATGACATCTGATCAATACCTTTAGCCATTCATACTACTGCTTTAAACAGTAAGCTACATGGGGAAGACAGGCCTTGGAAATACTTTAAAGTTCTCATCAGGGCTGCTATGAATGGCAATAAGTATGCATTATGTGCTGAGGAGCTCTTAGAGGAGATGGCCAACATCTACTACACGGAGCTCAAACTATGAAGCGAAGGAGTTTAGCCAAGGTTCATTTAAGGAGGGAGAAGGGCACGGGAACCAGACCTTCGTGCCTTGTATTATGCTACTTAAACTCTGCAGGAATGAGCATCAGTGTCAGTTGCCATGATCTCGTGGGTAGACTTATTTGGGTGATCATGTTTCTAGAAGAGCAAACTCAAAAAAAAAGTAATATGAGCAAATATTTATTGAACATATACTTAGTAAAAAAGCACTAGGCACTATATAAGATACAAAAAAAATTAGGATAGGGCCATCTAAGGCGGGCTTGGCAAATACAGGCGTACCTCAGAGATACTACAGGTTGGGTTCCACACCACTGCAATAAAGCAAATATCACAATTAAGTGAGTCACACGAATATTTTGGTTTCTCAGTGCATGTAAAAGTTATGTTTACGCTACCATAAAGTCTTCCAACTGTGCAGTAACATTGTGTCTAAAAAAGCCAATGTATATACCTTAATTAAAAAACGCTTTATTGCTAAAAATGCTAACCATCAACTGAGCCTTCAATGAGTCATAATCTTTTTGCAATAGTAACATCAAAGATCACTGATCACAGGTCACCATAACAAATATAATAATAATGAAAAAGGTTGAAATATTAGGAGAAGTATCAAAATGTAACAGAGACAAATGCTGTTGGAAAAATGGCACTGATAGACTTGCTTGACACAGGGTTGCCACAAACCTTCAATCTGCAAAAAACGCAATGGTGTGAAGTGCTTTATCGCAAAGCACAATATTAGGAGGTATGCCTGTCCCTAGACCTATACCCCATTTCTTTCTCATGTCCCACAGCAGACATCACTAATCAATCACAGCACACTTGCCCATAGAGTCCAATACAGCTCAAGTATGGCCTTACAATTCTTCTCAAACCAGTGCTCCACTGCCAGTTCATAAGTGTTGAGTTTTAGGGGATGACAGTATAAGCAGGCAACCCAAGAATGAGGCATGGGACTAAAACTCAGCAGGGTCCAAGGATTATTTTTACTTGGGTTCTTTGGATAAGACACTTACATTTAAAACAGCTAAGAATACAAAATTCATCTCGTATGTGTTTCAGGGAAAAGGTGCAGAGCATCCAAACAATAATAGGTATAAGCAATATGAGATGCTCTTTTTTATAAGGCTTTTGTAGGAATACACAAGCACTCCAGAAACATTTTCATTCTCCCCAACCTCCCAGAAGAAGACCTAGCAGCATCTTCATTTGAAAGGTAAGAAACGTGAAGGAACAGAGACTGCAAGTTTCTTGTTAAAGATATCCTGGCAGTCAGCAGCCATCTGGGCCTTGTCCCCTGTATGAACAGTGGGAGGAAAGCTCAGGACCCAGAGAAATGAAACAGACCAGAGGAGGGGGAATCCAGGAATGTGAGTGGCGCTTCCGCTGGCCTGTCAACCAAAGAAGGTGTTGCACAGGCTCCACATATAGAAAAGAAGCATTGAAGTGAGAGGAAAGAGGGAAAGGATTTTTGTTCTGTCCGGGTCCAATCCTGACTGTTAGAAAGAGCCAGTGAGCTCAGTGAAGACGCCACCTCCATGCACAGCACCCCCACAAGAGGAAAGAAGTACAGACCCTACCTAACTCAAGCCAGAAACCTTGTTTAAAAAGTATACCTTGCTTACATTTGTTCGAAGTAGAAATGGAATATTGTAGAGCATACTGACTCAGTAAATGTAAAAAAAAAAAAAAAAAAAAAAAAAAAAGGCTGTAACTGAGGCCATGTCTCACATAAGCCATTATCCAGATGGCAAATAATGTTTCCTCTTTAGTGCCAAAGAGATTGATGGGGAGAGGTTCCTGGGAGCGCAGAGCTGGGATGGAGCGCTATGCAGATAGGAGCCTGCTACGGGTGTGCCTGGCGTGGGGGGTGGCATATGTGCCCCAGCTACTTGCCAAAGCAGTGTTGAGAGAAAGTTGCTTTAAAACATTCAACTGGTAAATAACCTGCTATAAAGAATAAGAAAACCAGACTCCCTCATGCGAGAGCACCAAAATCACAACTGCTGAACAATCATCGACAGGAAGACACTGGAACTCACCAAAAAAGATACCCCACATCCAAAGGCAGAGGAGAAGCCACAATGAGACGGTAGGAGGGGTGCAATCACAATAAAATCGAATCCCAAAAACACTGGACGGGTCACTCACAAACTGGAGAACACTTATACCACAGAAGTTCACCCAGTGGAGTGAAGGTTCTGAGCCCCACGTCAGGCTTCCCAACCTGGGGGTCCGGCAACGGGAGAAGGAATTCCTAGAGAATCAGCCTTTGAAGGTTAGCAGGATTTGATTGCAGGACTTTGACAGGACTAGGGGAAACAGAGACTCCACTCTTGGAGGACACACACAAAGTAGTGTGTGCATCGGGACCCAGGGGAAGGAGCAGTGACCCCATAGGAGACTGAACCACATCTGCCTGCTGGTGTTGGAGGGTCTCCTGCAGAGGCAGGGGGTGGCTGTGGCTCACCATGAGGACAAGGACACTGGCAGCAGAAGTTCTGGGAAGTAATCCTTGACATGAGCCCTACCAGAGTCCACCATTAGCCCCACCAAAGAGCCTGTAGTCTCCAGTGCTCGGTCGCCTAAGACCAAACAACCAACAGGGAGGGAACCCAGCCCCACCCATCAGCAGACAAGTGGATTAAAGTTTTACGGAGCTCTGCCCACCAGAGCAACACCCAGCTCTACACACCACCAGTCCCTCCCATCGGGAAGCTTGCACAAGCCTCTTAGGTAGTCTCTTCCATGAGAGGGCAGACAGCAGAAGCAAGAACTATAATCCTGCAGCCTGTGGAACAAAAACCACATTCGCAGAAAGATAGACAAGATGAAAAGGCAGAGAGCTATGTACCAGATGAAGAAACAAGATAAAACCCCAGAAAAACAACTAAATGAAGTAGAGATAGGAAAACTTCCAGAAAAAGAATTCAGAATAATGATAGCGAAGATGATCCAGGACCTCGGAAAAAGAATGGAGGCAAAGATCGAGAAGATGCAAGAAATGTTTAACAAAGACCTAGAAGAATTAAAGAACAAACAAACAGAGAAGAACAATACAAAAACTGAAATCAAAAATACACTAGAAGAAATCAATAGCAGAGTAACTGAGGCAGAAGAACGGATAAGTGACCTGGAAGACAGAATGGTGGAATTCACTGCTGTGGAACAGATTAAGAAAAAAGAATGAAAAGAAATGAAGGGCTTCCCTGGTGGCGCAGTGGTTGAGAGTCTGCCTGCCGATGCAGGGGACACGGATTCATGCCCCAGTCCAGGAGGATCCCACATGCGGTGGAGCGGCTGGGCCAGTGAGCCATGGCCACTGAGCCTGCGCGTCAGGAGCCTGTGCTCCGCAACGGGAGAGGCCACAACAGTGAGAGGCCCGCGTACTGCAAAAAAAAAAAAAGAAGAAAGAAAAGAAATGAAGACAGCCTAAGAGACCTCTGGGACAACATTAAACACAACAACATTTGCATTATAGGGGTCCCAGAAGAAGAGAGAGAGGAAGGACCCCAAAAAAATATTTGAAGAGATTATAGTCAAAAACTTGCCTAACATGGGAAAGGAAATAGCCACCCAAGTCCAGAAAGCACAGAAAGTCCCATACAGGATAAACCCAAGGAGAAACACACCGATACACACAGTAATCAAATTGGCAAAAATTAAGGACAGAGAAAAATTATTGAAAGCAGCAAGGGAAAACTGACAAATAACATACAAGGGAACTCCCGTAAACATAACAGCCGATTTCTCAGCAGAAACTCTACAACCCAGAAGGGAGTGGCATGACATATTTAAACTGATGAAAGGGAAGAACCTACAGCCAAGATCACTCTACCAGGCAAGAATCTCCTTCAGATTCAATGGAGAAATCAAAAGCTTTACAGACAAGCAAAAGCTAAGAGAATTCAGCACCACCAAACCAGCTCTACAACAAATGCTAAAGGAACTTCTCTAACTGGGAAACACAGAAGAAAAAAAGGATGTGCAAAAACAAACCCAAAACAATTAAGAAAATGGTAATAGGAACATACATATCGATAATTACCTTAAACGTGAATGGATTAAACGCTCCAACCAAAAGACACAGGCTTGCTGAATGGATACAAAAACAAGACCCATATATATGCTGTCTACAAGAGACCCACTTCAGACGTAGGGACACATTCAGACAGAAAGTGAGGGGATGGAAAAAGATATTCCATGCAAATGGAAATCACAAGAAAGCTGGAGTAGCAATACTCATATCAGATAAAATAGACTTTAAAATAAAGAATGTTACAAGAGACAAGGAAGGACACTACACAATGATCAAGGGATCAATCCAAGAAGAAGATGTAACAATTATAAATATATATGCACCCAACATAGGAGCACCTTAATACATAAGGCAACTGCTAACAGCTATAAAAGAGGAAATCGACAGTAACATAATAATAGTGGGGGACTTTAACACCTCATTTACACCAATGGACAGATCATCCAAACGGAAAATTACTAAGGAAACACAAACTTTAAATGACACAATAGACCAGATAGATTTAATTGATAATTTTAGGACATTCCATCCAAAAACAGCAGATTACACTTTCTTCTCAAGTGCACACGGGACATTCTCCAGGATAGATCACATCTTGGGTCACAAATCAAGCCTCAGTATTTAAGAAAATTTAAGAAAATTGAAATCATATCAACCATGTTTTCGGACCACAATGCTAAGAGATTAGAAATGAATTACAGGGAAAAAAACGTAAAAAACCCAAACACATGGAGGCTAAACAATACGTTACTAAATAACCAAGAGATCACTGAAGAAATCAAAGAGGAAATCAAAAAATACCTGAGACAAATGACAATGGAAACACGACGATCCAAAACCTATGGGATGCAGCAAAAGCAGTTCTAAGAGGGAAGTTTATAGCTACACAAGCCTACATCAAGAAACAAGAAAAATCTCAAATAAACAAACTAACCTTACACCTAAAGGAACTAGAGAAAGAAGAACAAACAAAACCCAAAGTTAGCAGAAGGAAAGAAATCATAAAGATCAAAGCAGAAATAAATGAAATAGAAACAAAGAAAACAATAGCAAAGATCAACAAAACAAAAGCTGGTTCTTTGAAAAGATAAGCAAAATTGATAAACCATTAGCCAGACTCATCAAGAAACAGAGGGAGAAGACTCAAATCAATAAAATTAGAAACGAAAAAGGAGAAGTTACAACACACACCACAGAAATACAAAGCATCCTAAGAGACTACTACAAGCAACTCTATGCCAATAAAATGGACAACCTGGAAGAAATGGACAAATTCTTAGAAAGGTATAACCTTCCAAGACTGAACCAGGAAGAAATAGAAAATATGAACAGACCAATCTCAAGTAAGGAAATTGAAACTGTGATTTAAAATCTTCCAACAAACAAAACTCCAGGACCAGATGGCTTCACAGGCGAATTCTATCCAACATTTAACACCCATCCTTCTTAAATGCTTCCAAAAAACTGCAGAGGAAGGAACACTCTGAAACACATTCTATGAGGCCACCATCACCCTGATAACCAAAACCAGACAAAGCTACTACAAAAAAAAAAAAAAAAATTACAGACCAATATCACTGATGAACATAGATGCAAAAATCCTCAACAAAATACTAGCAAAGAGAATCCAACAACACATGAAAAGGATCACAAACCATGATCAAGTGGGATTTATCCCATGGATGCAGGATTCTTCAATATACACAAATCAATCAATGTGATACACCATATTAACAAATTGAAGAACAAAAACCACATGATCACCTCAATAGATGCAGAAAAAGCTTTTGACAAAATTCAACACCCATTTATGATAAAAACTCTCCAGAAAGTGGGCATAGAGGGAACCTACCTCAACATAATAAAGGCCATATACGACAAACCCACAGCAAACATCATTCTCAATGGTGAAAAACTGTAAGCGTTTCCTCTAAGATCAGGAACAAGACAAGGATGTCCACTTTCACCACTATTATTCAACACAGTTTTGGAAGTTTTAGCCACGGCAATCAGAGAAGAAAAAGAATTAAAAGGAATACAAATTGGAAAAGAAGAAGTAAAACTGTCACTGTTTGCAGATGACATGACACTCACTATACAGAGAGAAACCTAAAGATGCCACCAGAAAACGACTAGAGCTAATCAATGAATTTGGTAAAGTTGCAGGATACATAATTAGTGCACAGAAATCTCTGGCATTCCTATACACTAATGATGAAAAATCTGAAAGCGAAATCAAGGAAACACTCCCATTTACCACTGCAACAGAAAGAATAAAATATCTAGGAATAAATCTACCTAGAGAGACAAAAGACCTGTATGCAGAAAACTATAAGACACTGATGAAAGAAATTAAACATGATACAAACAGATGGAGAGATACACCATATTCTTGGATTGGAAGAATCAATATTGTGAAAATGACTATACTACCCAAAGCAATCTACAGATTCAATGCAATCCCTATCAAATTACCAGTGGCATTTTTTACAGAACTAGAACAAAAAATCTTAAAATTTGTATGGAGACACAAAAGACCCTCAATAGCCAAAGGAGTCTTGAGGGAAAAAACCGGAGCTGGAGGAATCAGACTCCCTGACTTCAGACTATACTACAAAGCTACAGTAATCAAGACAATACGGTACTGGCACAAAACAGAAATATAGATCAATGGAACAGGATAGAAAGCCCAGAGATAAACCCACGCAACTATGGTCAACTACTCTATGACAAAGGAGGCAAAGATCTACAATGCATAAAAGACAGTCTTTTCAATAAGTGGTGCTGGTAAAATTGGACAGCTACATGAAGAAGAATGACATTAGAACACTCCCTAACACCATACACAAAAATAAACTCAAAATTGATTAGAGACCTAAATTTAAGACCAGGCAATATAAAACTCTTAGAGGAAAACATAGGAAGAACACTGACATAAAACACAGCAAGTCTTTTTTGATCCACCTCCTAGAGTAATGTAAGTAAAAACAAAAATAAACAAATGGGACCTAATGAAACTTAAAAGCTTTTGCAAAGCAAAGGAAACTACAAACAAGTCGAAAAGACAACCCTCAGAATGGGAGAAAATATTTGCAAACGAATCAATGGACAAAGGATTAATCTCCAAAATATATAAGCAGCTCATGCAGCTCAATATTAAAAAAAAACAGACAACCTAATCGAAAAATGGGCAGAAGACCTAAATAGACATTTCTCCAAAGAAGACATACAGATAGACAAGAAGCACATGAAAAGCTGCTCAACATCACTAATTATTAGAGAAATGCAAATCAAAACTACAATGAGGTATCACCTCACACCAGTTAGAATGGGCATCATCAGAAAATCTACAGGGCTTCCCTGGTGGCGCAGTGGTTGAGAGTCCGCCTGCCGATGCAGGGGACACGGGTTCATGCCCTGGTCTGGGAGGATCCCACATGTCACGGAGCGGCTGGGCCCGTGAGCCATGGCCGCTGAACCTGCGGGTCCGGAGCCTGTGTTCCGCAACAGGAGAGGCCACAGCAGCAAGAGGCCCACGTACCGCAAAAAAAAGAAATAAAATCTACAAACAACTAATGCTGGAGAGGATGTGGAGAAAAGGAAACCCTCTTGCACTGTTGGTGGGAATGTAAATTGATACAGCCACTATGGAGAACAATATGGAGGTTCCTTAAAAAACTAAAAATAGAACTACCATACGACCCAGCAATCCCACTACTGGGCATACAGCCAGAGAAAACCGTAATTAAAAAAGACACATGCACCCCAATGTTTATTGTAGCACTATTTACAATAGCCAGGTCATGGAAGCAACCTAAATGCCCGTCGACAGACAAACGGATAAAGAAGAAGTGGTACATATATAGAATGGAATATTACTCAGCCATAAATAGGAATGAAATTGGGTCATTTGTAGAGACGTGGATGGACCTAGAGACTGTCATACAGAGTGAAGTAAGTCAGAAAGAGAAAAACAAGTATCGTATATTAACGCATACATGTGAAACTTAGAAAAATGGTACAGATGAACCGGTTTGTAGGGCAGAAATAGAGACACAGATGTAGAGAACAAACGTATGGACACAAAGGGGGGAAAGCGGCAGGGGGTGGGGGTGGGGGTGGGATGAATTGGGCAATTGGGATTGACATGTATACACTGATGTGTATAAAATGGATAATAAGAACCTGCTGTATAAAAAAATAAATAAAATAAAATTCAAGACAAAAAAAATAAAACCATTTATATCTCAGTTTAAAACCTCCTTAGTTCCATTTCGACGTGCTTTCTTTTTAATTTTTCGAATAAGAAAAATGTTTACGTGGTTCCAACACCAAAAAGCATAAAAAAAGGTATACAGTGAGAATCTCCCTCACAACCCTGCCCTCCATCCCCTCAGATGCCAGCTGCTCCCCACCTCCCAGGCCAGCCACTGCTACCGGCTCCCCACCTGGCTTCCTGAGTTCTCTGTTCATACAGAAGCAGACAAACATGGATTCTTAAGTTTTCCCTCTTTATGCCCTAAAAGGTGGTAAGGTGGTGTGTGATCTACACCTGTCTCCACCTTGCTTATTTTTTTTTTTTAATTTATGGCCATGTTTATACCCTCCAGGTGTCATAAAATGTACTGGTCCACCTTGCTTTTTTCACTTAGTATATATTGAAGATCTTTCCATATATTAGTACATAGACAGCTTTCTTGCAATAAATTTTATTTTTAATTTACATATAATAAATGCATAGATCTGAAGTATTCCACTATTGATTCTGACAATCATGTACCCTTGTGTAATCATCACCTAAAACAAAATAACAGAACATTTGCATTGTGTTCCTTTTTAGTCAACCCCACCTCAAAACCACCAGTTTTGATTTCTGTTGCCATGATGCAATGCTTTTTTATGTGTGTCATAATGATCATAAGATATCCTGTTCCTGTTAAAGACCAGAAATGAATGTCATGAGCTAGTTCACCCCTCTGTGAAGGCTCCTCTAACACAGCTCCCTGCCCCGCACACCTGCCCCAGTCTAGACCAGGTGCCCTCCTTGTGCTCCCACACCTGTACTTGCCCTCCAACTCTGCACCATCATAGCCTCTAAAATGATCTTTTCTCCCCCTGGTCTGTAAGTGCGAGCTCCCTTCTTTGTCACCAATGCCTCTCCAGTGTCTACTAAGAAAGCACCAACTAGATATTTGTTAAACCCTTTCCCCAAGGCAGGTTGTAATTACAAAGTAAAAATATCGATTCCCTGACCAGTGTTGCTATGGAAATGGCTAAATGCAAACTTCGCTTCACAATTAAGGTAACTGTCAGAGAGGAGGCAGGAACCTTGTAAAGAGGCAACGGTGTGTCAGCCCTGTGATGGGGAAGGGCCACTCACAGGATTCTGCAGGCGGACAGGGAGGGGCCTCTGTGTCAGTTGTCCGCTTTGCTGATGATGGAAAGAATGACGGACATTTCAGAGTTGATTTCCAAGGTGTCGAAAACAAATCAGAGGCTTTTCGTGGGCTGAGCATGGAACATGCACAGATAAGGCATTCCCTGCATCACTAAATCACTGGACTGTAAACTTTAAATAGAAAACGGAGAATCTAGGCAGGTTATCGGACAGAGTGTCCACAATGATGTGGGTTTAAGAATGAGGGGAGATAAATTGTCAGGAAAACAATCTGCTTTGAGGTCTGGGAAGTAGAAGGTATTGTCAAAATAGAGACATCTTTGGGGAATACTGAAAATTGAGCTGCAGAGAAGGCAAATGGGAAAACCCACAAAATCAGCAGAATAGCTTTCCAAGGAATAATCAAACAAGGAACCTGAAGAGTAGAAAAATGGTTCAATAAAGCTGACTGTGCAGCCAGATTCTAGGGCAGCTACCATCCTTAATTGTTTCTGTATTGGTTTGAGCAAAGCTTGAAGCAGGGCAGGATGAAGTGGCTGTGAGCCCACTTGTTCTCCATGGGATCTGAAGTCATCCTGCTGCCTCAATGCCCCAGGACAGTCCTACGTTGAGCCATGAAAGCAGGAGCTGTCCATGAGGCTACAGGGGAGATGGGGAGACCCAACCTCAAGGAATTCAGGAAGAAGAAATTCCAAGACCTGGCTGAGGAAATCTGTTGAACTAGCTTTTAAGGAGCCTGTAGGTAAGTGGAGTGTTAATTATACACTTTTTTTTTAATGCAAAGCCCAAGCGTGTCTAGGATGTTCTCATTTAAGAGAATAAAAGAAATCCCTTTTAATTTGCTTTACTTCAGCTGGTTTCCATTTTTTATTATCCAAAAGCTGAAACTGCCAAGAGTTTTTAACAATAAAAGCAGCAACTAGGGCTTCCCCGGTGGCACAGTGGTTGAGAGTCTGCCTGCCGATGCAGGGGACACGGGTTCGTGCCCGGGTACGGGATGATCCCACATGCCGCGGGGCGGCTGGGCCCATGAGCCATGGCCGCTGAGCCTGCGCGTCTGGAGTCTCTGCTCCGCAGCGGGAGAGGCCACAACGGTGAGAGGCCCGCGTACCGCAAAAAAAAAAAAAAAAAAAAAAAAAAAAAAAGCAGCAACTAGTTTTGAAACATAAATAAAAGGAAACAGTAGGCTATAGCTATACATGCTTTGTCACTGAATGTTTTTTTTCTTAATCTTTTTTAAAAAGATTAAAAAGTCTTCTCTGCCAAAAGAATTATATAGGTCAATAATTGTGAATTCTGAAAAATATACTATTTAACTAATATTGTATACAGCAAACACCTAAAACAATTCTTTTATTTTAGAAGCAAGGATTGTACACATCTCCATTTCATATAAAATTTCCTTCTGAATATTGAACATTTTGTTGTAAATATGAAAATGGGCCCTTCAAATATTACTGTTTTTCTCATCTTAATTCATTTCTGGCAAATATGCGTAAGTTTTCTTTGTAAAAAATTAAATAATCATGGGACGGTGTATTAGTTTCCTATTGCTGCTGTAACAAATTACCACACATTTAGTGGCTTAAAACAACACAGCTTTATCATCTGAACAGCTCTGTGGGTCAGAAGTCTGCAGAGGGCCTCACTGGGCGAACATGAAGGTTAGTGCTGCATCTCTTTCCTAGAGGCTCTGGTGGAGAATCTGTGTTCTTGCCTTTTCTAGGTTTCAGAGGCTGCCCGCATTCCTTGGCTCATGCCCTCCTTCCATCTTCAAAGCAGCCATGACCAGCTGAGTCCAGTCCTGTCTTTCTCAAGATGTCATCATCTGTCTGGTTCTGACTCATCTGCACCCTTCTTCCCCATTTAAGGACCCTTGTGGTTAGACTGGGCTCACAGGGAAAATCCAGAACAACCTCCTTATCTTAAGGTCAACTGATTAGCAACCTCAATTCCATCTGCAACCTTACCCCCCCCCCTTGTCATATAACATAACAGATTTAGGTTCCAGGGATTGGGAAATGGACACCTGTGGGGGCCATTATTCTGCCTTCCTCAGATGGGATGGGAATTGTCTCAGGAGATACTTATTTCAGGGTCCTGGGACCTTGTGCTTCTAATAAACGGTTTGGTGGTGATCTTAACGACACTCACTGAAGTCACCGCAGAAATAGGGACATTCAAGGTGAGCCTGCCTACTCGCTGCAGGGGAACTGACAAACTTTGGCTGCTTCTGAATGGAAAGAGCTGCTCAGTCTAGGACTTTCCACCGCCTAGATGCCTGAAGGCCTCCATTCCTATGTGGACTGGATAGGATGTCTGGTAAGAAGAGAGGTCTAGGAAAGAGGCGGGACTTCACACAATGGGCCACATGCAGAAGGTGCTGGGAGCGGGTGCTGCCAGTACATTGTGCAAACTCCTTTCACTTACAAGATCAGTTCTTCTTCACTCACATCCGCCAGGTTTCTCAGCATCTCCATTTCACTGCAGACATGTTAAATTGGTCGATTTGCCCGAGATGATGCCCTCAGAGAAATAAAGCCAGGGCCCAGTTCATCTCTACTGACCCAAACCCCAGGCTTTCCCCACCAGCCACACCTCTCCCTGGAGCACCAGGACAGCAGGCCTATGGTGACTTACGGGGCACGAAGGTCGGACATCACAGAGTTAACCTAAGTTAAAAACAGCAATTTTAAATTGCGTTCTATAACTCTTAACAAACATGCCACCAGTCTGGAAAATTTATTCCACCAGTTCCTCACATAGTGTCTGGCCCAGAGCTGGGGCTCGAAAAATACCTGTTGCACAAATAATCACATACTTTTGTAACACCTGTCAGGTGGAGTGTTGAGCTGATCAGGACATGAAAATGGTGAAGAGTAAAATTTTGATGTCCTCCAGCCTTTCCAAAGTAACACAAGGAATTTGATTTGGGGACTGTAAACTCGTTAAAAAAAAAAAAAAAAAAAAAAAAAAAACTCCTCAGTAGGGAAACACTAGTCTACTATGTGCTGGTCCAGAATCTCATTTATCAGATCATAACTAGCATCTAAAAACATAAAAGGAGATAGAGTAGAATAGAAAAGGTCAGAGTACAGCACACATACTAATAGTATTGTTTCATAAAACTATTATTTCAGATGTGTGCTTTTGTGTCTATGTGCTGAGCTGTAACATCAAATATATTTCTGGATTTCCTGGTAAAATGGATCATGGTCTATTGATCAAAAACTTGAAAACCGCTGCTCTAGTCATCACAAAATTTTAGAATAGGCCAGCCTTTCATAGAGTGAGAATTAACAATAACTCAGTCCCAAATGGCTGTTAATTTTTAGCTTCTCAAGTTCCTGTTGTCTTTTCTCCTGGCCATACACACGCACCCAGAGTCCCAGACAGTTCCAGCAAGACAGGATAACAAATGATGCTAAGAGAATCACCTCCTTATTCTCTCTTCCAAGGCACTCTCAATCCCTTACCAAAACATTTGTCCAGGATTCTCCTTTGTCATCAACTAAAACAGGAGAGTCATCAGTATCATGATGCTCCCAAAGGGAAGATGTCTATAAAAATGGTCTGACTGCTGCAGAAGACTTTTTCTTACGCAGTCATCGACCCCATTATGACAGCAGCATCTGGCTTTCAGGGAAGCCACTTCCAATGCTCAGGGTTCAAACTGCAATCATGCACCCCATCGGGGAAGCTGGCATGCCTCTTACTTGGCCCCTCTATTCTCTTGTTTGGAGGCTCAGCTCAGCTCAGTTTTCATGCTCACATAAGTCACTCTCTGGGAGGGCTCCCCAAGAGTTCTCCTCTGGGGAACCTTAGCCGTTTTATTAGGAAAAAGCCAGGAAACCCCCCATGGGCTATAACCTCTAGAGGAAATGCTTGAGTTTTATCATCTCTGAACCCCCTGCGGGGTGTCACAGAGCCGTAGTGTGTACCCACCTGTACAGACTAAACTAAACTGTTCCCCACAAAATTCGTATGTTGAAGCACTAATGTCCAATATGACTGTGTTTGGACCAGGGTCTTTAAGGAGGTAATTAAGGTTAAATGAGGTCATAAGGGTGGGACCCTAATCCAATAGGACTGGTGTCCATATAAGAAGAAGAGAGACAACAGAGAGCTCTCTCTTTCCATACACACACAGGGAAGAGGCCATGTGAGGACACAGTGAGAAGGTGTCACCTTCACCAGGAAGATAGATCCCCCCAGAAACCAACTCTGCTGGCACCTTGATCTTGGACTTCCAGCCTCCAGACTGCGATAAAATAAATTTCTGTTGTTTAAACCACCCAGACTGTGGTATTATATGATGGCAGTGCAAGCAGACTATTATCACCTAGACTGAACTGGATTTGAACAGGCTATGTTTTCCTACCATCGGAATTCATGGTGACTTTAAGTAGCTATCTTGAAACATAAATGTTAACAGAAAAAAGCAAGTCACAGAAAAATATACACAGTAGTAAATATTTTACACATAGAAGGCCAAGCAAAGGTAAATAATATATCATTTAGGGCTTTAAAAAATGTTTGCCATAAAACCATAAAGAATATCATGGAGGTGATAAAAGCAAAATTCAGGAGAGTGGTTGCTTCTGGGATGAGGGGATAACAGCTAGGACCTAGGGAGAGTCACACGTTGGTAACATGCTATTAAGTACACAGTGACCTCATGGGTGTTAACTTTATTCGAATGTCTCAGAGTTCATTTTTGTTATTTTTATACATATTAAATATTTTACAATTGAATTTATAAAAGTAAGATGTTGGAATAATATAACACCCATCATTTAACAGTAATTATTCTGCAGAGGGGGAATAGGGGGCATTTCTACCTTACAAATTTTACTTCCCTGAATCTCTTCAATTGTCCTGAAATATTTATATTATATTTCTATTTGGAATAAAAAGTCAAGAAAATTAAAAGAGGTAAAAAGGAACTACTGAACACTTGTAATTACTTTCATAGTTTCTTTAATCTTCCCTCCCCCCGCTTCCATTTTCCCGAATAATATGCTAGGATGAACAACTGATCATCTTTAAGAAAAATGCCTTGGTTGATCTCAAGTAATTCTGATCCCCAGACCATATGGCTCATGTTGATTTATTAAATATGTTACACACACACTTACTTGAAAGGTAAGCTTCAGCTAGAATTAACCCATACTCTTTTGAAATGAAAATAATAGCTATGGGATTATAATAATAATTCAATCACTCTGTAGGCTGGTTATTAGGAAAATGCCAGGAAACAGACATCCAAGGAAGGAAGTCTCATTTCTTTTTCTTTCAAGCCAATTTAGGTAAATTACAGACATTTCCCTTTCAGAGCTGAGGACTATCGACAGAATTTTAAGTATGGCTCATTTATATTAATGTCTTCAATTTACAATTTCCTGGATGCTTCTTTCTTTATGATGCTAGTTTTCAGTTCGTATTAAAATAATTTTGTAAGACTAGTTAAGTCGCAAGTCAAGAGAAGAGTGTTTTGTGTGTGGCTTCTACGTTTTACAAGAAGAGGAAATCATTTGAAAGCAAATCATTTTCTGTACTTAATGAATCTCTAATTTCTTTCCTTTTTGGCTCTGCCAACTGAATAGAACGTCAAGGAGTTTGGATATTCAATACAAAACAACTTTTTCCTTTGGAAAATGGAACCACTTTGCAAAATTTACCCCAACTTTAAAGGCGTTTCATGCTCAATAAACCTTGAGTACTATTCAATCACTTATCAGTCTCATTGCCATTACTTGTGTGTGTGTGCGTCTGTCTGTCTGTCTATCTCTCTTACTAGACAGAGTTGGTTGCCGGTGGGATGAATGGATCGTGCACCCTAAGGAATGCCTGTTCTCAGTTTGGCCCAATTATGGTGAATTCCACAAAAGAAACATGTGGGCATGTTTAGTCCTCAGGTAGGACTGATGAAGAGAGGCATAATGAAACAAAAAATAATCATAACAGTGAGCACTAACACAAGAAATACTTTTTCAGTTAGTCATTCATACATCCCATTGTGTAGTACACACTCATTATGAATCATATGCTGAGAGTATGAAAATAAGTCAAACAATGTATATCAATCATTTCTCAATAAAACTGTTTTAAAAAAAAAAGAAAGAAAGAAAATCAATCATAGAAACCCTAACCTGGAGAGGAGCTCACATCTAAGTGGGGTAATTCCAAGAAGAGAGAGACTAAGGACAAAAGAAATGCCTCCTGTGAGTTTCTAGTGTGAGAAAGAAGTTCAGGAGGACAGAAGGATGGGAATGGACTCCGCGAGATGGGAACCTCATCAACAAAGGCCTGAAAGAGTGAAAGCCCAGACTGAGTTTGGCATACAGCGTACGGTTAGGTTTGAGAAAGGCTGAAGGGAACATATTGTGGAGGGTTTTGCTGAATAGCAGGAACAAGTTGAGGAGTTCACATTTATTTTAGTAAGCAAAGGAGAGTCCTTAAATGTTTTGAGCAGAGAATTGACATATTCTGGATGGAACTTCAGAAAGATTTTAGCAACAATATTCAAGAGACTAGAGAAAGTGAAGAGCAAGCAGGGGACTGTTTTCCAAGACTATCACAATCCAAGGAAGAAGCAATCAAGGTCCTCAAGACCCGTTCATGACTAAAAACAAAACAGAACAAACTAGGAATAGGTGGTCCTTCCTTACCTTCATTATGGACATCTACTAAAAACCTACATCAAACATTGCTTTAAGATCAAGACCAAGACAAGGAGTCCTGCTTGTATTGTTTTTTATTTCAGACTGTCCAGGAGGTCCTATCCAATGCAGTAAGACAAGAAAAAAGAACTTAAAAGTACATGTTTGGGAAAGAAAGAAAAAAACTGACATTATTTGAAGATGACAAAAAATTATCTTCATGATATACCTTTTTAAATTTACTGACAATTTTTAAAAGAGAGTTTAGTAATATGGTTGAACACAGATGGACTTAGAAACCCAAGAAGCAGTCACAAATCTCTCCACTTTTAAGACACAGAAGAGAAGAGTGAACACATGTTTTTATAAGAAAAGCATCATAATTCTTTTCCCTGTGGACAGATCCATGTAGATTAATAGCAGACTGAAATATTCAGAAGTCTAGCTTACAAGGCTTCCTAACAAATATACCACACCCTGAGAACAGTGGCATTGTATTCTATGGAATGCCCTAAACAGCCTTTCAGATGGAAATCACAGCAATAACAGAGAAGCTGATTCTGACCATCTTATATAATTTGATATCAATGCAAAGACAAGAAAGAGAGAGAAAAAAAATCCTCCATTTTCAAGGGTAGCCCTAGTTTACAGCTACCTTCTCCTACAGCGGTCCCAAACTTATGCCTCAGCTCAGAAACACCAAGTTAAACAAAGCTAAGCGTGCTGATTTATGGCAGGACTGCTTGAGGGGGCTGGGGGGCTAGGATCTCCAAGAGGCAGAGAATGTGGGTAACTCTTCCTACATTTAATTGATATCAAACCCTTTTATCAGGGAATAACTCAAGGAACTAGCGACCTAGAGAAACTCGAATTTAGAAAATGCTGTGCACCCAAACATTCTCAATTCCTGGTATGAACCAAAATAGCAAAATCAACATAGCAAACAGTTTAAAGCAAGGACTCTGAGGCCAGCATGCCTGGGTTTGAATCCCAGATCCACAACTTACTCTTGTGTGACCTTGGGCAAGTTACTTAACCTGTGTCCCAAATTTCTCATCTGTGGAAATGAGGAGATGGGTTAGGACAATAGTGGCTACCTCATAGAGTGGTACTGAGGATTAAAATAAATGGCTGAATAAACGTAAAGCATTTACGTGTTTGTTAAGTCAAGCAGATTTTGTGATACGCTGTCACTACTCTGTTAGAATTACAATATTTCGCAAGCAAGCAGGGAAGAGTATAACCTCATTGGTGTAAGAAGAAAATTACTGGTCATCAAACAGGTTCATAAAGGTCTCTGAGAAGAGCAGTAACACACAGATTGTCTGTAGTTCCGCTAATGAGACACTCTTGTCAACTGATATTTATACTGAACACTAGAGTTGTGTTTGGGGTGGGGTGCGGCAAATAGGAAATAAAAAAACAG
Organism: Leucopleurus acutus; assembly: GCF_964270905.1. Taxonomy (NCBI): domain Eukaryota; kingdom Metazoa; phylum Chordata; class Mammalia; order Artiodactyla; family Delphinidae; genus Leucopleurus; species Leucopleurus acutus. The sequence goes on along the minus strand of NC_139149.1, from coordinate 37,735,818 downwards.
GCTATTCTTAACTTTTAAAAGATTCAGGAGCTTTCTCTAAATGTGGTTCTCCCAAGCATCCAAGTTGAAGGCACTTTCTCTCTGACCTCCCACACCCACTTTCCAGAGTAAGCTCCAGCTACTGAAATGCAATTTAGTGCTGATGCAATTTAGTGTTGTTTTCTATCATCTCTTCCCTTAAAATCAGCAATATCAACAGACGTCAACAGACATGAAACTACTGTTGTACAATGAGGAGCCTTTGACATATACAATATCCCAAATGAGACCATTCTTACCAACAATGCAAAAATCTTCCAGGAAATGTCTAGATCATCAGAAAAACATTATGTTAAATGTGGCTTAAGTTATGTATACTTTGCTGTGTGTCAAGTCCTTGAAATGTGGTGATCCACACATGAAAAAAACCTTCATCCCCTAACTATTGGGGTTAAACAAGATATATTAATCCTTTTAGATGACAGATCAAGGGACCATAACTGTTGAACTTCGTCTGGGATAGATGAGAACATGCATGTTTTGCATTGTACCACCAGGCATAAAGCTGTGAAGAGCAAACTTCAACAGCACCCGCCTTCGTGGGAACCTGAAAAGGTTGTTTGAGGCCAAGGGATACATGATTTAAGGAGAAATGTTTAGTGGGTGTATTTCTGAGCCAGCTACAGGCTAGAGTAGAGTTACCTGTCAACCAAACCAAGTTTCAATTCCTCTAGCCCCCTTTCAAGACCCTCTACATCTCATTCCTTCCTGTTTATTCTAATCTGACCACCTTGCTGCTCCTCTGTCCTCAAGCCTCTTGAATGTGGCTTGCAGGCTTCCTCCAGTCCTTGAACACACAGTGATCACACTGAATACCTTTCCTCCTCTGTAAAAATTCTTACCTCATCCTTCCTTTTCTCTTTATCTCCTTCTGTGTTCTTTGAGCTTTATACCATGAGTATGCCTTAATTTACCACTCTTATAAAACCTAAAATTTAATCAGAGTAATAGGTAAAAATTTCACAAATGAAATAAGTTTCTTAAATAAGTGGTATTTGACACAATAATCAAGGCACCCCAAAAAAGTGACTAAACCTATTCAATAGAGAGCAATATTTTGTATTCAAAGTCAATTTTGTAAGAAAAGAAATGTGTCCTGTCTTCTCTAGTAAGATCAGAGAATAGAGACACCCAGGAAGGGGACCCACAGCACTCTTTTCCTCTCATTTTCAGGCTGGCCCGAGTTCCTATTCATCTTGCTTTTCTTTTTGTTTACCTTACCTGGGTTCTTGTGTCCCAGCGCTGGGTTTGCCAGTGATGCCCACAGGACGATGAGCCTGGTTGGTGGGCTACCCCAGAACTAAAGAGCATGCTGGTGCCTGGATGTATAGAACCACTAAAGCATGAAGTCATGCGTTTTGCATGGTGTCACCATACCTCCTGGAAGGATGGACTCCTACAAGGTGCCCCAGGTCATCCAGCAAGATGTATCCCTACGTGAGCTGCTGTTAGGTTAGAGAAGGTCTGAAGTTCATCCAATGCCACAGCATGAATAATTATATCTGTGAGCATGTGAGAAGGGCCTTGAGTTAAACATAAGCGTAGATCACCACCTCCGAGCAACTCCTCTGATGAATGCTGGGAGGTGGACCAACACTTCCAAGTCCTTCCTTCGTCTTTAAAGCCCAGGAGGCTCCCCATTCACCAGCCTGACCCCAGAAGTGCCCGATGCCAACAACATGCCAAAGTAAAACAGATCACTGAATAGTTATACTTTCAGTTTAAAATTCATATAAAATCAGAGGAAATGCCTGGAACAAAACCCAAGACACATGAATCCCAGACCACTGCTCTATAAATTACCCTCTCAAATGATCATCTCCTTTGCCTTAAAAATTAATTCCCTGCCAGATGGGATACTCACATATCCCCAGAGGCCATAGGGATGGGTAGACCCCTATAGAAAGCAACAGGATAACACTGAATAGGATCAATTTATATATTCACAGCATTGGGTCCAGTAAATCAACTTCTGGAGAATGTATCATCTAGAAATAATTCAGCAAAAGGAAACAGCTCTGTGCATGCATATGCTCTCTAAAGCATCCCCCACAGCAAGGGGAGACGAGAGCTGCATGAGCAAACTGTGATCTATCAGCCCAAAGCACACTTAAGTCATCACTGAAAATTATAACCATGAAGATATTATACAACATGGAAAATCATTTATGGAGTAGGATTTGGTTTTTTTCAAAAAAGGCAGAATTGTATATCTATGGTATACATTTATTTTCCAAGATGTTAAGTGTCAACCGAGAGAGGAAAAAGGAGGATACAAAATAATTAACGTGGATGATGTAAGGTGGTAAGTTTATGGCTGATTTTGCCGTTGCTGTTCTTTCACGTTACCATCACGTGAATGAGCCTTTGTGCCATTTACAAAGGAGGAAAAATCAATTCTGTGCCAACCCACACAAACAGGGACGTAAGCAGGGGTGGAAAAGTTTCCAGCTCCTTCTCCAAAAAGCTGTGTGGCCTTCACCTGCAAGGTGACCTCTCCCCCAGATGCCAGGACAAAGAAGAGGCACCTGTGAGCGACAAAGGCGGCGTTGCCTAGGTTTCCCACAGCAGCGCGGCCTCCGCCTGACGTCCTCCTAATGGGAGCTTTTGTTCCGCTGCGGGGAGGGACCTCATTAGAAGGTGCCTGCGCTGAAGAGGAATGTATTTTCAGGACAAGAGGTCTCATCATTCCCAGCATTAGCGACAGAATGGAGACAAGGGAAGCAGCAAATTTGCCATCACCCTGGCGCTCCTTGCCTGGAAATTAAAATCCGCCGGCTGGGGAGGTCGACCCAGCACCCAGCGGAGGGTAGGGCGAGGCCCGCCGCCCCCGGGGCGGCTGCGGCTGGAGCCTGGCGGCAGGACGGCATTTCCAAGACGAGGCCCCCGTCACCTTTTGGTGTTCTCAATGTCACCCACGCAGAGGCATCACAAACCCGCATCACAAACCCGCTGCAAATGGCTGGTACTTAATTACAGGATGCGGGGTGGAGCACAATCCTGGCGGCGGAGCGGGGGGCTGGGGGGTGGGGGTGGGGCGGGGGTAGAGGAGAGTGACGCCCAGCTACAGCACACATCCCTTATCAGGTCTTTTTCTCAACCGTATTTAAAACAGAAATCTCTAAAGCGGCTATGCAGAACTGCAAAGTAACTGAGGATAAAGAAGCAAATTTTACATTTGCAGAGCAGATTCCTACCCCAGCTTCGAGGTAAGGATCAAACGGTCCCCCTGCCTGAGGTTTCCCAGAACACCACTGGATGTGCTTTCTCTCTCTTTTTAACTCCATCAAGGTTGTGCTTCCTCTTCTCTTCGGACACTCATAGCACACTACTTTTTTTTTTTTCACTTGCTTTACACGGTTATTGATGGCAGGGATCTTGTCTTACTTATCACAGGAAGTCCACAGTGCCTAGCACTGACCTTAGCATACAATAAGCCCTCAATATGCCAAACTGGAACCAAAATTAATAAATGCAAAAACAATCAGAATGCTAGCATCTAAATGTTGTTACAGCAGCACTGTCATATATAAATATATTGCCAATAGAAATATAATGCCAGGACTTCCCTGGCGGTCCAGTGGTTAAGACTCCTCGCTTCCAATGCAGGGGGCGGGGTTCGATCCCTCCTCAGGGAACTAGGATCCCACATGCCGCATGCCACCACCAAAGAATAAGAAGAGAAAAAAAGATAGATAGATATATATGTATATATGTATGTATATACACAATGTCAGACAAAAATGCAAGCCACACATGTAACTTTAAATTTTCTAGTAGTCACATTTTAAAAAGTGTAAAGAAAAGGGGGGAATTTATTTCATCAATGTTATTTAACCCGATACATCCAAAATGTTATCATTTCAACATGAAATGAATACCAAAAGAATTAATGAATAAATTAATATTTTTACATTCCTTTTTGTTCTTTTTTTTTGGTACAGAGCCTTTGAAAGCCAGTTTACATTTTACATCTCCTACACACCCCAATTTGGACAACCACACTGCAAGTGCTTCATAGTCACATGAGGCTGGTGGCTACCATTTTGGACAGCATAGTATTACAGTGAAGCTCCCAAAAGTCCACAGTGCAGAAAAACACCTCTTTATAAAGGGAAACATTTTTCCTAGTAATAAAGAACTCATTTAAAGTTTTACATTAACCTATATGTTACCTCTTTATATTTGTTTTTAATAAAACGAAGGAAGTGAGTATTAGATAGGTGTGTATTTTCCCCTTTACAAACTTGTTTAGATAAATGTCTAGATCAGAAAATACTGTTTAAAATACATCCTCCACAGGGAACTATATTCAATATCCTGTGATAAAACATAATGGAAAAGAATATAAAAAAGAATGTCATATATGTATAACTGAATCACTTTGCTGTACAGCAGAGATTAACACAACATTGTAAATCAACTATACTTCAAAAAAAAAAATTCTCAAGCCAGTCTCTTCCAAGAGGCATATTCATTAAGGAAAATTTAACAACACACATGATCAAGTGTTACTCTAGGACACAGTACTTCAGGTGGGGTTTTTTTCCCACTTGTTTGAGCAGATAATTAGTGGGTTGTGTTGTTTAGTAATTATTACTGAAGAGCTAAACACTTCTCTTCTAAAGTCTACTTTCACAAATATTAGATAAACAAACTATTAGTAGTTTGAAGACGGTTTCGATGCTATCGTGATGACATTAGTACCAGGGGCCCTGGAATGCCAGAAGCCTCCCCTAACAGTCAGCCGCCTTCTCCCCCTGGGCGGGCCGAGTTTGCTCTACACAGGAACAGGGATACAGCAGGTGTCCAAGCACCACCTGGGTAGGGCACTAGCACCCATTATCCCAATATCAAAATTGGCCAAGGCTTGGGCAAGGAGGCGTGTGTGGTCTTCCTGTTTTCTTCACCTCACCACCCCACTGTCCCACAGCCCAGCCTGTTCTGAACCTTAAGACCAGCCCACAGGGGCCCGAATCTGTGGGCCCAGACGAACTTATCCACTCAGCAGTAGATGATGCTGAGGTGGCAAAACAGCCAGCCCCCGGGAGCCAGCCCAGGAAGCCAGACCCTGCAGGGGCCAGCTTACCAGAGAGGCCAGATAAAGGAAGGAACTGACCGCCTCCCAAGGGATCCTGTCCACCAGTAACCAGGACCAATAGAGGTTTGGACACTGACCAATCAGATTGGCATTTGCTCCTATGGAGCAAGAGGTGCCATGAAAGAGGAGCAGAAGTCTGTTCCCCCAAGGCTACCCCAAGTTCCTGATGTCAGACAGAGCCGTTGTCTACCCAGGTTCCCAGATGAACATCAGTAATCTCTGTGGAGTGAGGGACCCGATCATTCATTCAGTAAAAAACTATGATATAACCTCCTCAGAGAACTGAAGCAGGCTGTTCTTCGTTTCCCCTTGAGAACAAATGAGACCTGGGAGTGGGGAGACGGCTCTGTGAGAGAGCCTGGGAAGAGTCCCTGAGATTTGCTAGCCCGGAATTGTGTGACCAAGCTCTTCAAACAAAATGCTCCTAAAATAACATTACTGATCAGCAGCTCTCACGACCATACTCTGCAGTCAAAGAAGTTAAAGCATCGATCATGTGGGATTTGGTGTTTATTTGCACTTTTTCTCTAACCTCAACTCCCTTCCAAGGTTTCTTTTTTTATGAGAAAATGCGTAAAAAGAGAACTACAAACCTTTTTCCTTAAAGTATTGTGTTACACTGAATTCTCTCCTCACCTGCTCACCTGCATGTTTTCCCTTCGGCTCTGTGGATTTATTTTCCAGTATTCAATTCACATCAAGGATGAGTATGCACTGACTGAAAAGATAATAAATACTAACGCACCAAGACACACCTAAAAGAACTGCTCTAAACGTAGTTGGTACCGATTTTATAAGGGTGGGTACTGAGCTTAGAAGACAAATGAGTGACGTGTCCTGCTTTGCTGACGTTTATGCAAGCCAACTAAAGCAAGAGGAGATGCAGCAGTGAGGGAAGCTATAAAGCATGTTGCTCTTTAAATAGCTTTTGTGGGTGATTCTGCAATGCTGCCATTGGTTTATTAAAAAGGATAACTAGGACATTACTACTGTTAAGGGAGATGGCGCTGGACATCTCGATTAGCCCTGATTGCTCTGTGTGTGTTTCTACTGCCACACATGACTCTACAGCAAAAGCCTCCCTCCCTCTTGTTTCAAGGTTGGTACGTATGAGCATTTCTTTTCCTCCACACTTGTAATCAATAGTACCTAGTATTCTGATCTGAGCAAACCAACTGTAGAAGAAACTTATAAGGCAATGGGAGGAACTTGTCTGGGTATTTGACATTAAGGAATTGTGCACATGTTAGCTGTGATAATGTTATTGTGGTTTTAAGAGTCCTGATCTTGTAGAGATATCTATTAAAGTTTAGGGATAGAGTAATGTGAGACATCAGATTTCACTTTAAAATAATTGAGTGATTTGGGGAGATAAGGTTAGGGGTGTATAGAAAAAATAAGATTAGCCCATTTGTTGATGATAGCTAAAACTGGTTGATAGGTTCATGGGGGTATATTTTGATATTCTTTCCACTTTAGTGTATGCTTGAAATTTTATATAAGTTATTTTTAAGAGTACCTAGTAATCAAAGGAAAAGGAAAAAAAAAAAAAAAAGCTCTTTCTAGGGCTTTTTTGGGAGGGCTATTATATCCCTTCTCAACTTACCATTGCCTGGAAGATATCACAGGCCATTCACTGTTAGCTCCAAGAAGAAAGGACACATCCATCCTAGTTTTCTTTAAGACTACAATCTTGACCTCTATCTCTCGCTGTCTCAAGGGACAGATTTCGCTTTTGATCACCTCCAAGGAACAACATCCTTTAGGATACTGAAACTGACAAGAGACGGCCAACAAAATCCTATGGTTTCCATTAAAAATCTGAAGACACTGCCGTGTTCTGGATCTATGGGTTAACAGTGCATGACGAAGCACACGCTCTTGGTAAGAATTTAATTTAGCTGAGGTATGAAGGGATGTCTTATGAGACAAATTGGCACCAACCCCATGGAGTCTGCCATGGGGCAAAGAAGTGAGAATATAAAACAGAAGACAATTCACCATCTCTAAATTGCTCCCCCTCAAAAACTGTGGATACCTTAAAATCATCTATATCCTTTTACCCAGCAATCCCAATTCTAGGAACGTATTCTAACAAAAAATTGGGCAAGAGCACAAAGAGATGCATACGCCGATGTTTATCACACCTTTGTTTATAACGGAAAAATAAAACAGAAGAAAAACAAATGTCCATCAGTAGAAAATGGTTAAAGTACTGATTAGACACATATGGAATTATATACAACCTTTAAAAATGCTGATGTCCGAGGTATACCGTTAAGTAAAATGCTGGGTTTCAAAACAGATTTTATAAAATCATATCTTCATTTTAAAACAAAGTATGTTTCCTATAGAAGAGAAAAGAGCTGGAATAAACAATAAGATGTTAACAATGATGTTTTCTGGTTCATAAAATTAACAGTGATTTTAACCTCCTCCTTCATGTTTTTCTGCACGGTCTGAGGTCTTTTCAGTGAGCATATATCAGGACGCCTGAAAAAGCTATTTCTTTTAAGACAACAACAACAAAACCATGAAGATATCCAAAGCAGGAAAGAAGTTACCAGAGCTAGACAGAGGTCAAAGGTAAAAATCCAAGCAAATAACCCCAGGCTTGGACATCTGACAGCCCAGGAGGGTCGGCATTCTTTCACTTCTTTCAAATGATATCTTGTACCGAGCAACTACTCTATTCCAGCTACTAGTCCAGGACTTGCAGATGGAAACGAATGGCACACACTTCCTGCCCTCCAAGGGGTTTAGTCTAATTGGGGGAAAGGACACTTATACCCAAATAAATGAAATGCAGTAGTGGGGGAGGTTTGACAGGAGTCCTGCGTGGTACGAGGGGTGCAGGGAAGAAGCATCTAACCTGGCCAGGGTGGCGGGGGGGAGGGGGAGAGGAGCTGGTCACAAAAGTGTTCAGAAAACGCACCATGGGATGAGATTCTAAAGGCGAGTGGATGTTGCCATGCAGGTACACTTTGAGGACGGTCATCCCAGGCATGTGGGATGTGGGCAGCTGTGGCGGCGAAGGGCAGACATTGAGAAGCCTAATATTTTAGGGGAACAGAAGCCCAGATGTAACATGGGGTCGGGGGTGAGGTTAGGAAGGTAGGTAGGGCTGGGGGATGGAGGTCTCGAATGCCCCCACTGAAGCATCTGGGTTCCAAATGAACAAGACTCTTTCCCCTTTTTTTTGGCCGTGCCACGTGGCATGCAGGATCTTAGTTCCCCAACCAGGGACTGAACCCTGCAGTGGAAGCGTGGAGTCTTAACCGCTGGACCACCAGGGAAGTCCCAAGACTCTCTCCTTGATCGAACTTTAGTCAGGCTCCGCTGAGCCCTCTTCTCAACTGGGCCTTGACCTTGGACTTCCATGTCTGTCCCTGCAGAGTCCAATTTGAGCAAGACTCCTGCTAAGGCAGTTTAGAGAGAATCCCCGCCACCGTCAATATCTAATCACCCTCGATACTGCAATACGTGTATCTTAAAACGTTGATATCTGGCCTGCCTGCAGCAAGAATCCTATTAGGTCAGTTCAGCAAGAATCCCCCTTACCTTTCATGTCCCCTCTTAGTGACTGTCCATCCACCTATCCCCCCACCAACCTGCTCCACTTGTACTTGAGCCTGATTTCTCTTCCCTATTGCAGTACTATAGACCCCCTACTACAACAGTCTTCCTTACTATCTTTACAAGTGTGAGAATAATGTTTTCTTTAACACAACCTGAAGGTACCAGGGCACCTGTGAAGGGTCTAAGGCTTTCCCCAGATTAGTCAGTCTGACAGGTGTGCAGAGAAATAACCATTGTGGGTCTTACAACAGTGTACATTTTCTGAACCAGGCACCGTACTTGGCAATCTACACACATTAGCTCACGTAACTGTCACAAGGTGGAGAGTGTTACTATCCCCATTTCACAGGCCGGGAAACTGAAACAGCATGGTGTAGCAATTTGTCCAAGTTCTTAAAGCTAAGAAGTCGCAGAGCTGGGAAATGATGGTCCTGGGCTGTCTGCCTCACGTCCAAATTTGGTGCTGGGGACAGTAAGATGAATCTAAAACTCTATTTCCTCGCAAGCTCTGCAATATTTGCAAATAACCACAAACTCAACATCTCTCTTCCTACTAAAAGGAACTTGGTTGATGTGCAGGAAATGGGTTAAGGGAGGAGCTTTCTCAGCCACAAAAATAGGACTCTATGGAAAACCTGAGAGAAATCAAGTGAAATTGGATCTGTCAGGGAGCTTTTTTTTTTTTTTTTTAACTCAAGAGAAACCATTAGGGAGGATGTAGTTTTGTTTTTGCTTGTGTAACAAGTAGACACGGGTGAGAAACCTGAGGCCGGTACTAAAGAGAACCCAAAGGTGGGGGAGGTTTCGTATTCTGAAGGGAGGAGAAAAGCCAAGGATGCAAAACACTGTCATTAAACAGGGGCCTTAGGCCAGATGAGCACAGGTGGAAGCAGAGGGAAATCCCCAGTGATGCCCAAGTTATTTAAGGAAATGCAGAAATTGGCATTTAGGGAGACTTGATTCCAGGCAGGGAAAAGGGGAAGACAGAACTGTCAATCAAGATACACTTACTAAGCAACAAGAAAATGAAAGAAAAGGGGACAAAGACGTAGAAAAAAACAGCTCCTGCTTCTCAGAAGCTTGCAATTTACATGAGGAGGATACACACACGCATGCATGTGCACACACCTATGTGTGATCATTGCAGATAATAGGAACAGCTGATATAGTCTATGAGTAAATGGAACCTGAGCTCTGCCTTCCAACGGTTAGGAATTCCACAGGTAAGAGGAAAAGAGTGGCTATTCCAAGCAGGAGAATGGGGTGAACCAGTTCCTAGGAAATGGGGATGCAAGAAGGGCTTTCAGGGGCTAGCCAGAGTTAAGGGCAGTAATTTTGGGGGGCAAGGCTAATTCTGAAAATGAGGAAAATTAAAAGGTGAATAGGAAATGTGGGAGATAATTAGCATTTCTTGAGCATTTTCTCTGTGCTCTGAGCATTTTCTCTGAGCATTTATTGAGCATTTTCTCCACTTCATTTCATCCCAACGACCCTGTGAGATAAGTAATTATCTCCACCTTAAATATGACCAAACTGAGGCCCAGGAAAGCTAAGCAACTTGAAAAATGCTCCACAGAGAGCTAGTGAATCCACACTCGGTTCTGTCTGACTCTCCCCGCTGCCTCTACCAACCCCCCAGTCATTTACATAGCATCGACTGTGTGCTCACCACCAACATGAGTGGCCTCCAGTGACACATGCCAGGTTATAGCTACTCTCCTGTGTTCACTCATTCCAGGGTTTCAGAGGGTAGGTTTACAGGAAACCACTAAGTCATCTAAACATGTGACATCTCATGTAAACATCTCTGAAGTTAGGGCACAAGAGAATGAAGGGCTGATATATCTTGACACTACTAAACACTACTGTTAGTATTCACTAGACACAGTGACTGAATACATTCTTTAAAAGTCTGGCTTAAAATGTTACCGCTTTTAGGTGGGAACACAAAATGGTACAACCACTTTGGAAACCTGGCGATTTCTTAGAGTTAAACATATAGTTACAATATGATCTATTGTAGTAATCTCACTCCTGGGTGTTTACCCAAGAGAAATAAAAAATTTATACTCACACTAGAACATATATTCAAAGGTTCATAACAGCTTTTTTCAGAATCATGCCAGATTGGAAACAACACAAATGTCCTTCAACAGGTGAATGGATAAACAAACTGTGACAAACTTGTATAAAGGAATACCACTAAGCAATAAAAAGGAATTAACTATTGATACATGCAACAACAACAACCTAAACCTCAAAGGACCCAAGCTCAAAAAGATACTTAAATTTATGATTCCTTTTTTTTTTTTTTTTTTTTTTTTTGCGGTACGCGGGCCTCTCACTGTTGTGGCCTCTCCCGTTGCGGAGCACAGGGACGCGCAGGCTCAGCGGCCATGGCTCACGGGCCCAGCCGCTCCGCGGCATGTGGGATCTTCCCGGACCGGGGCACGAACCCGTGTCCCCTGCATCGGCAGGCGGACTCCCAACCACTGCGCCACCAGGGAAGCCCTATGATTCCATTTTTATATATACAATTTGGAAAAGGCAAAAATTATACAAAGGAATAACAGATAAATGTTTGCCAGGGGTTAAGAGAGGGGAGAAGGTTTGATTACGGGTGGAGGATGGGGCGGGGCATGAGGACTTTTTTTTTTTTGGAGTGATGAAATTTCTTTGTATCTTTTTTTTTTTGCTTTGTATCTTGAGTATGGTATGTGGAGGCAGAATAATGGCTCAAAAGATGTCCACACTAATCCCTGGAAGCTGTGAATATGTGAAAGTTACAGGATAAAAGGAACTTTGCAGATGGAATTAAGATTGCTAATCAGCTGCCCTTATATCAGGGAGATTATCCCCGATTATCTGACTGGGCTCACTGTAACCAAGTGGGCCCTGAAAAAGTGAAAGAGGGAGGCAGAGGAGTCAGTGAGAGAGACAAGCCGTGGAAGAAGAGGCAGGAGAAATTTGAAGCATGAGAGGGAATCAACCCACTGCTGGCTCCTAAGGTAGAGGAAGGGGGCCATGTGGCCAGGACCTGCGAGTAGCCTCTAGAAGCTAAGAACAGCCCAGGCTAACAGCCAGCAAGGGGATGGGGACCTCAGTCTTACAGCCACAAGGAACTGAATTCTGCCAACAACCTGAATGAGCAAAGAAATGAATTTTCTCCCAGACCCTCTAGAAAAGAACATGGCCCTGCCAACACCTTGCTCTTGACCTTGTGAGACTCTAAACAGAGAAACCAGCTGACTTGATGGACTTCTGATTGTCGACTGAAAAAAAAAAAAAGCACAACCTAAAAGCTGAGAAATATGTTTTATTTAGGACATTTACTGAGGACTATAGCCCGGGATGGCAGCCTCTCAGATAGCTCTGAGGGACTGTTCCAAAGAGGTAAAGGAGGAGTCGGGATATACAGGGTTTTTGCAGGGGAAAAAAACAAAACAAAACTATGTAGTGGAACATCAAAAGATTACTGCTAATCACAACAAACAGACATCTCAAGTTAATGATTTTAGTGCTCTTCTATGTATGGGAAGATGAAAGAGTCTGGGCTAAGGAAAACATTCCTTCGATATGCATCTTAACTATCTAGGGTCAGTATTCTATTTTTTTTCTATGTCCTGAATTCCCCTCAGGGTGCACCATCAATGGCAGGCGACATCCTTTGTCCACAGGACCTATGGAAGCTGTGTGATAATAAACTTGTATCATTTTAAGCCTTTAAATTTGTTGTAATTTGTTACAGCAGCAACAGGAAACTAACACAGCATAGCTACACAACTCTATGCATTTTTCACACCCCTACAATAGAACTATACACCAAAAAAAGTGACTTTACTCTGTATACATTTTAAAAGAAAATACTCTTGCTTTAAAAGACCATTGCTATGGACAAAAAGAAAAGTTCTAGCCATATTTCTTCACATCTTCAGCCTATAATCTCCACAAAGATAACTCAGGCTTGGAATTTGGTCTCTGTCCTGGCTCCTGCCTTCCCTGCCCATCCACTGCCCAGAACTAATCTAAGCTCCTACAGCCTGAGGCCACTTTCCACCCGAAGGCCAGCTCAGGGTTTATAGATAATATTTTGCTTTGGCTTTCCAACAAGTCAGAACTTACACTGTCCCAGGGAAAGCACCCATGGTTAACAACACCTGCTTTCCCAGGATTGCAAACAAGAGGAAAGCCCAAAACTGAAGGGTATAAGTCCATTTCAAAGAACCTCACTGAGAACTCTCTAAAACAGAGTTCCAACAATACAGACGCATCAAAACCAATAGGCAGAGCTCAAAGTAATGGATGACTCACGCGGCATTTTAGCAGCTAATGGAGGAGTATTCTGAGAAATGCTGTAAATCCAATATTTTTCTCTGAAGAATTATGGAGTCCCGAGCCCCGCCCTCCACTTCTAGCTCACCACGAGTATCATTAGTGCTCCTAATTTTTAACAAAGCTGGATACATTTCTTTCCCAATTTTCTTCTAACATTTAAGTGTATTATATGCTCTCTTACCAGTCCTGCTCAAATGAATGGCACATCTCTTTAAACTTCTTTTTTAACTACCCCCGACAGCCTACAGTCAATTAAAAGTCCATGAAATCAGTTAAACACATCAGAGTTAAGATTTCTAGACTCAGCAAAGAGATCAATAAATATTTATTAAGTGCCTTCTATGGGCAAGGCCCTGGGAAGTACACAGAAGCAAAACACGGATGGGCCTTGTCTCTACACATGCCTTACAATGTCATTAAACATATGATCAAAATTAATAATAATCTAAGGCCAAAAAATCAGGAGATCATATACAGAATAAATGCTACAAGAGTTCATAGTGGGAAGAGACTGTGGCTGGAGCACTCAGGGAAAGAAAGCTCTGCACAGGAATGGGGGGGGGTGGAGGGCGGGGTGGAGCGAGAATGGTAGAGATAATCCCTCCAAGACAGGACATTGCTTAAAAAAGAAAAATCTAGGAACTCCACCTGCAAAATCTCCCGCTAACATACATCTCCATAAGAAATGAACAAGACATTAAACGAAATAAAATCACCCCAGTTTCAAAAACAAATACAATGTCTGGGATTCTGAATTTGGACTCACAGATAACTGCACAGAAATTCATTCTTCACTCATCTCTCTTGGGAGTGAAGGTGACATTTCTGGATGGCTCTGGGCTTCTTTGGTCATCCCCACAATCTCTGTCCCTGCGAGCAAGGAAGGGAATGCCCACCTAAGGCAGTTTCCACCTGCAACTGAGCCATGTGGGATGGTTCCTACTGAATTGACTTGGGGAGCCATTCTATTTGGTGTACAAAGTCAGATACAGGCTGCCAGAACTGTCACTTCCTTTAGTTACACATTATTAATTAGGAATGGGAAGGGTCCTAGCCCATGCCAACAGAAGTCCCAGCACCCTTCAGCATCTGGCAGTCTTCTGTTCTGTACCACACTCACTGAAAGATGTGCAAAACCATGTTCATAGCAGCTCCATCCATAAGAGCCCCAAAGTGGAAACCATCTAAACAGTTACTACCAGTTACTAGATAACTAAATTGTGGTATATTCATGAGATACTACAGAACAATGAGGATGAACAAACTGCAGCTACGCACCACAACATGGATGAATCTGACAAGAGTAATGTTGAGCGCAAGAACTCACACACAGAAGTGAACATACTGTATAGTTTTATGTAGATAAAGCTTAAAAAAAAGCTAAACTAAACTAATCTATGGCATTAGAAGTCAGAATAGTAGTTACCCTGAGGCAGAGGGAGTCAGTGACTGGGAGGGATGCTAGGGAGAATTCTGCAGTCCTGAAAATGTCTGTTTCTTAGTCTAAGAGGTGGTTACAAGGGAGTGTTTATAAAAAAAAAATCATCAAGCTGTACACTTATGAAAACACTTTTCTATATGAATGCTTTATTTCAAAGAAAAATTTACCTTAAAGAAAACTGAAAACTCTCTGTTGTACTAAAGGATTATAGTAAGGGACTTCCCTGGTGGCACAGTGGTTAAGCATCGGCCTGCCAATGCAGGGAACACGGGTTCGAACCCTGGTCTGGGAAGATCCCACATGCCGTGGAGCAACTAAGCCTGTGCGCCACAACTACTGAAGCCCGCGCACCTAGAGCCCGTGCTCCACAACAAGAGAAGCCACCGCAATGAGAAGCCTGAGCACCGCAACGAAGAGTAGCCCCCGCTCGCCACAACCAGAGAAGGCCTGTGTGCAGCAACGAAGACCCAATACAGCCAAAGATAAATAAATAAATAAAAATTTTTTAAGAAAGGATTATAGTAAGATGATCATAAATGTTAATTTTCAGTTGAAGAGCTACATGTGTATTCACATCTACAATCTTTTGTTTAATATACTTCTTTTATATGGTGACTTTGTTTTTACTTTATTCACTCAATAACATGAATATGTAGATGGGAATTAAATATATACTCATAGTAGTGTCAAAATGAAAGAAGAATAACTGTAAGATTAAGGATCTCTGCCTTGTACACAGATCAAAGGGATGATTTATTATTACTCCACTCCATTAGTCCTGGTATATCACCCTTAGAAGATGGAGGAAGAGGAGGAAGAGGAAGAAGGAAAAGGAGAAGAAGGAGGAAAGGGGGAAGAAACAACTTCAGCTTTTCTTTAAAACCTCTGAAAAACTAGGGTCATCAGACCATGTTCTAGGGCTGCACAATTACTTGTTAAAATATTGTTACAAGAAAAGGGGCAGGGACTAGATGTCCCCAGTAACTCCCACTCTATCTAAACCATAGTGTGGCTCAGGAAACAGCAAGTCAGACTATAGGCTGACCCTAGCTTAGAGGTGTATGCCAACACCTCTGCCCCATCTGCCCCATGTACCGGCCATAGATATGTCACTATCCCATGTCTGCCATTAAGTATAGAATCTTCCTCATCAATAATTGTAGCATACATCTTTTCTTCAATTTAACACTAAGCAGACAGAAAAACCCCTCTTTCCTGCCCTCTTAGGTCAGCTCTCAGGGTGAACTACCATCCCCATAGCATTTGGAGGTCATGGTTTTCTGATGGCTGTGAAAACTGGGAGGAGAGAAGAGGGCGTCGAGAGGAGCTGCCTTCCTAAGGGAGGTACAAGATGAAGCCCTGAGGCCAGAGCCTTGCCTCTGTTCCCCTCGCGCGGAGAGCGCCTGTCTTCCGGTTCAGCCAGCATCTGCCAGTGCTCAGGTCCCTAACCAGGGACTGCGGCACAACCTTGGCGAAGATGCTGGGACTGCTTGGGCCGGCAAATGTCGGCCTCTGGTGCCTAAGAAAGGCCGGGCTGACTCGGGCAGAGACCCTAAGTAAATTGTCACTTGTCAATCACTTGACCTAAATACACCAGCCACTGGGTGAAATAGGAGGGAGGGGGTTAGTCGGAGCATGCTCAGTAAACGGGATGACATCACTTAATCAATGCTGAGGCCGGGAAGGCTGCATCAGCAGCCTCGAGCAGGCTGCCAGGAACGTGTCAGCAGGGATCGGGAGGCTCCCATTAACTCGGTCCCTCCCCACGCGACTCGCATACAAAGAGGGCACCATCAGCTACACACGCTGGGGACAGCGGAGGGGGAAGGGCGGTGGAGCTGGGGGAGGCTGGCTTATTTCATTTGACATATTCCTTTAAGAACTAAAACCCAATGGTATTCCCTCCCCCCCCACCAGCAGCCCCGCTGCAGAAAGAGCCAAGTCTGCGGAGGTGAGGGAAGGGGGGAGGGGTAACGTGGGAAGGGAGACCAAGAGGGAGGGGACCCCAGCCACACAAAGTAACTTCTTTGGGCACAGAGGCTATTTGGTTGCGCTCCGGACCCCCAGCCCCACAGACGTGGGCGCACAGCCTCCTCTCCACCCAGCGTGAAGCACACCCGAGGATCTGCGGACACCAGGTGGGGGTCGCCCTATTGCGGAAGGGTCAGAACCGAGGCCCAAGCCAGGGCAGCCTGGGTTGAGAGGAAGCAGGAGACACCAAGGCCACCAGTGTTCCCCCATCCCCCGCCTTCCGCGTGCAGAGCAAGGAGGAACGCCGCGGGGAGCCAATTCTGCACAGCTGTGGGAGCTCCGCGCCGAGGCTAGGATTTTTCCAGTACCTTGTTTCTTTCACCAAGCTCGTGAGAAGAGGCAAAGTGTTCGATAAATTGAACCAATGCCTGGAATCATTTGTGGGTTACACGTGGGCTTGAGGGTAACCTGAACACACTACCCACGCGGTGTGGCCAGGGCGGGGAACAATGGGCCCACTCGGGCCCGCACCCCAATAACAATGGCGGCGCCGAACACTTCCTCGCCCCCCACCCCGACCCCCGCCGCCTGGGGCCCGCCCCATGGTCCCCAGTCGACCCTCCACCGGCCCAGGGGGGAACTACGGGGGGGGAGGGGATTTCTCGTCAAGTCCACCCTAGAGGGCAGCCCCGAGGGGATATCCGAAGGGGTAGCCCGAGCATCTCTGCCTGATCTGGGGCGTCAGGGCTGCGGCGCGAAGCAGCAGGGGAGGCCAGACTTCCCAGCCACTTACCCCGATCACCACGGTCTCATCGCCTTTAAATTTGGGGATGAATTTGTCCCCGCGGAGGATCTCAGCTTCGTTGAGTGGCCGGAACCGGCACATCACTTTGATGCTGCATTCGGCTGGATCCGCCATCTCTGCCGGCGGCAGAGGGAAGGGGCGCGGGGATGGGCGGGGGTACGGGGTTCCGCACAACTAGGGAGGTGGTCGAGAACCGCACCGCCCGCAACGAGGCCGCCTCCCGCAGCCTCCGACGAAGCTTCTCAGCAGGTCATCGCGAACTCGGCGGGCTGGGCAGCTCTGGCCGCTCCGAGACCTGGTAGGTGGGCAGTCTATCAACCTTTGGCCCGTCCAGCTGCACACCTGCCTTCCCTGGCCCTGCCCTGGCCCTGCGCTGCGTCCCGGGACCACCTGCCCAGGACCACGCGGCGGGCGGACGAGGCGACGCGCAGGGAGCAAGCCTCTCCCGGCTCAGACCTCCCGGGCTCCTGCGAGCTCAGCCATCCTGCATCAGCACCAGCGCGCTCCGGCGCCTCCCCGCCCCGCCCCTTCGCCCCGCCCTCCCTCGGTCCGCCCCGGGACGGTGACGTCACTGCGGAGATCCGCCCCGCCCTCGGCCAGGCTCCACGAGCGAAGCGTCCTGGGACTTGTAGTCGTTGCACCTGCGGGTGGAAGGACAAGGATGCTTGGAGCTGGCTTTCAGAGACAACGCTGGTGCCCCGGGTGACACCTCCGAGAGCCTGCAGGTCTTGGCTGGCTGCCCAAGTCAATAACAGGATGGATGTCACATCCAATATTCCCGGTTAAAATCTCTATAAATAACCAGGTCTATATCATCTCTTTACATCGTTTCATGATCCCAAAGGAAAATCCCCTCTTAAGACAGTGTCCAACCAGTTATGAAGCATTTTCTCTGTGCTCAACAGTTTTTAAGCGTCGTGAGGAAATCGGAGGGAGGGGGGCAATGAGATTTGCATGAATATTTGAAGTCAGTAACTCCTGAAAATGCCTGTACATAGCAGTTCATACATATTTTGGGTCAGGGACATCTTTAATATCTGATGAAAGTTAGGAACCTCTTCCATAACAAAAACAAAGACAAATAAACCTGTACACACCCACAGATTTTTCATGCTATTTGAGAGGGACTGGAGACAGCTGAAGCCTGTCTGTGACTCCCACGTTAAGAGCCTCTTAATTACTACTAATTATTGTACAGTTTACAGAACCTCTGCCTAATGCCTACTTATAACCCCGTAGAATGAACAGAATGTATACAGGATCAAGTCCAAAGTACTTTGCAAAATATATCCAGGTCCCATGATCAGATTCTGTCTACTTATTAGCCTCATCTCTTGCCACTTCTTGTCTTGATGTTTACACTCTGACAAACACCAAACTACTTGCGGCTTCCTCCGTTTAAATTCACCTCTTGCTCTTCTTGCTTCTGGTATTTTGTTTAAGCGTTTACGCTCCCAGAGTCAAGCATTCATGTCTATTAGTAAGTACGTATATCAGGGCTCTTAGCGTGGAAAGTGATAGAAATCCACCTGGAGCCACTGAGTTAAAGGAGGGAGGGTGGGAGGGAGACTCAAGAGGGAGGGCATGTGGGGATATATGTATGCATATGGCTGATTCATTTTGTTGTACAACAGAAACTAACACAGTATTGTGAAGCAATTATACTCCAATAAAGATGAATTAAAAGCACAAATAAACAAACAGAAAAAAAGAAGAAGACAGATTGATCTGGCTTATTAAAGGAATGATGAAAAACCAAGCCAGGGAACAGGCAGACTACCAAGGCTCTCTCTCTACCACTGGTCCCTGTTCTCTCTTTTTATTGGCCTTACTGTCCCTCTAGATCATCCCTTCAACATGTCAAGAAACCCAGCTGCCAACAGCCCCTGCATTCATTCTTCAATTTCTACCATTAGATAAGGATAGATGTTTGTTCAGAGATTTGGTTTGAAAACCCCTAGGGCAAGTCTGTGATTGGCCTGGGCTTCGGTTGGTGTCTACCTCTAGACAATTCGATCAGAGTCAAGGACGTTGTGAGATCCTGCAGGAATCTCACGGTCGGAAGCTACACGAAAGAAGAGGGACATCAGTCCCAGAAGAAGAGCGTTCTGCAGGGCTGGCAGAACAATTAGATGTCCACTCTCCCTTTCCAGCGCTATCTTTTCCTCTAAGACTCAGCTCAGCCCTCCCTCCTTAGGAAGGAGCCCTAAGTGAGCCCTCCTTCCTTAGGAAGCCTTCCCTGACTCACTAAACACTGACAGAGAGTAGGTGGTCCTCCTTGTTGTCTCATTATCTCCTGTGTCCACCTCTGTCACTGCAATTCCACGGGCAATGATATCTGCCTCATCTTTATGTCTCTAGCATTTAGCACATAATAAACAGCACAGATGTAGGACCCATGGCAAGGTATTTAATTTCCTTAAGACTCAGTTTCCTCATCTCTATCATTGAAGTAATGATACCATCTCATAGAGTTTTTGAGGGAATTAGAAGAAATAATACTTTTAAAGCACCTAGCATGCTGCCTGTCACATGTATGATATAAACCTTTGAAAGTCAGATATGATGATGATGATGAAGTTATGAACAAATGAGTGTAAAACAAGTAATTTACTCAGTTAATTTTAGGAACACATCTGTTGATTAAATGCAGGTGTACCTGGGAATAGAGGTTCTCCACCTAGCTGAGAAGACACACCTACTGAAATAAACTTTTTTTTTTTGAAATAAACTTTTGTCAGCTATTGTGAGCAGTACCAATTTTATTTTCTGTCCTCAGATACAGCGAAAGTAGGTTTTAAAAGGCCCAAATGCTACATGTTCATCTATTTTCACCTTAGTAGTTCTCTGGCTCAGACACCCACAATCTTCAGTTGTCAACTTCACAATATACTGGAGAGGGCAGTCCAATCCCCAGTTTCCCTGAGCCCACCATAGGATGCCTAGAAGCTCACACACACTGGTTTGTCTGAAAAGGTCAGAACATGGATAACCTGGGGTGGTAAGAGAGAACTGACTGTATGTCCCTGGGTTCGCTCTTCATTTATTCATCCACCTATCCATCCATCAACTACTGATTGAACAAATGACATTTGCTGCCACTATATACATTTAGGTTTATTAAGTGAACTCAAGGGGACTATGGTCCCCCACTTGAGGGGAAATTGCAAAATAAGTCATCACCCTCAGGCAACTTAGAAACAAGTCAGTACTGAGGTACAATGCTCAGTGGTGCTGAGAAGGCTTAATCAAGGAGACGGACTAGGTAGGATTTAAAAAAATTAAAAAGAAACACCAAAGCACAGACAACAAAAGAGAAAGTAGATAAACTGAACAATATCAAAATGATAAACTTTTATGCATCAAACAATACTATCCACAGAGTGAAAAGGCAACTCACAGGATGGGAGAACATATTTTCAAATCATATATCTGATAAGAGATTGATATCCAGAATATATAAAGAACTACAAATCAACAATATTTTAAAATATGATTTAAAAATGGGCAAAGGACCTGAAAAGAACTTTCTTTGAAAAAGATGCACAAATGGCCAATAAGCACATGAAAAGATGCTCAACATCACTCATCATTAGGGAAATGAAAATCAAAATCACAATGAGAGGGGACTTCCCTGGTGGCGCAATGGTTGAGAATCCGCCTGCCAATGCAGGGGACACGGGTTCGAGCCCTGGTCCGGGAAGATCCCACATGCCGCGGAGCAACTAAGCCTGTGCGCCACAACTACTGAGCCTGCACTCTAGAGCCCGCAAGCCACAACTACTGAGCCCATGCACTACAACTACTGAAGCCCGCGCACCTAGAGCCCGTGCTCCGCAATGAGACAAGCCACCGCAATGAGAAGCCTGTGCATCGCAACGAAGAGTAGCCCCCGCTCGCTGCAACTAGAGAAAGCCCGCGCGCAGCAACGAAAACCCAACACTGACAAAAATAAATAAATAATAAAATTAATTAATTTTTAAAAAATCACAATGAGATACCACTTCATACCCATTAGGAAGGATTTTATCAAAAAAAGAAAATAAGTGTTCAGGAAGATATGGAAAAATTGAAACTATTGTACACTGTTGGTTGGAATGTAAAATGGTGTGGCTGCCATGGAAAACAATATGGCCATCCCTCAAAAAGTTAGAAATAGATTACCATATGATCCAGCAATTCCATTTCTGGGTATATACCTCAAACAATTGAAATCAGAGGCTCAAACACATATGTGTATACCCATGTTCATAGCAGCATTATTCTCAATAGCTGAAACGTGGAAGCAACCCAAGTGTCCAAGTCATCTATGGGGAATGCGTAAACAAAATGTGGTATATGCATACAATGAAATATTATTCAGCTTTAAAAAGGAAGGACATTTAGACACGAGCTACAACATGTATGAACCTTGGGGACATTAAGTGAGATAAGCGAATCACAAGAGGACAAATACAGTATCAATTCCATCTATATGAGGTGCTTAGAGCAGTCAAATTCCTAAAGACAGAAAGTAGAATGGTAGTTGCCAGTGGCTTGGGGGAGGGGAGAATGGGGAGCTATTATTTAATAGGTATGGAGTTTTAGTTTGTGAAGATGAAAAATGGAGATAGATGGTGGCGATGATGGCACAACAATGTGAATTTACTTAATACCACTGAACTGTACCCTGAAATAATGGTTTAAATAGTAAATTTTATGCTATAAAATATAATATGAATTTTATGTTGTTGTAGTGTATTTTACCACAATTTTTTTTACAGTGATTCCTATATTTGGGGTATGTTTCTGACATCACGGGTTGGCGCACTCAGCTCCATTTGTTTTGGGGGGTTTTTTGTTTTCTGTTTTTTTGGACCGCGCCACATGTGGGATCTTAGTTCCCCAACAGGGATTGAACCCATGCCCCCTGCAGCGGAAGCACGGAGTCTTAACCACTGGACTGCCAGGGAAGTCCCTATTTTACCACAGTTTTTTAAAGAAACGTTTGTGCACTGTTGGTAGGGATGTAAATTCGTGCAGCCACTATTAAAAAAAGAAAAAAAAATCAGCATGGAGTTTCCTCAAAAAATTTAAAACAGAACTGTCATATGATCTAGCAACTCCACTTCTGGATATTTACCCAAAGGAAACAAAATCCCTATCTTGAAAAGATATTTGTACCCTTGTGTTCACTGTAGCATTATTTACAATAGCGAAGACAGGGAAAAAATTGTGTCCATCTGCAGACAAATGGATAAAGAAGATGTGGTATATATACAATAGGGTATTATTAAGCCATAATAAAGAAGGAAATCCTGCATCTGCAGCAACATGGATGGAGCTTGAGGACATTATGGTAAGTGAAATAAGTCAGAAAAAGACAGATACCGTATTACCTCACTTATACGTAGAATCTGAAAAAAAGCAAACTCATAGATATAGAGATCAGATTTGTGGTTACTAGAGGCAGGGGGTGGGGGAGTGGAGACTGGATGAAGGTGGTCAAAGGTACAAACTTCTAGTTATAAGATAAATAAGTCCTGGGGATGTAATGTACAGCACAGTGACTATAGTTAACGATACTGTACCAAGTACTTGAAAGTTGCTCAGAGAATAGATCTTAAATGTTCTCACCACCAAAAAGAAATGGTAATTATGTGACATGATGCAGGTGTTAGCTATCACTATAGTGATAATCATCTTGCAAAATATAAGTGCATCAAATTAACAAGTTTATATACCTTAGACTTATACAACATTATAGGTCAATTATATCGCAATAAAGCTGGACAAACAAACAAATTAATAATAGATTTCCCCGGGGGGCGGCAGGAGTAAAAAGGGAAAGGGAGGTGATTGGGTCATTGGGGTTAATTCCTTGACATCCAGCCCACCACTCCCTACTGTGAAGCCAGAACATGCCGTGGAGAACCATCCCCAACTCCGGAGATGGGCTTTGGTTAGTCTCAGACAAACAGTATCATCCCATCCTCAGGGGTGGGCAGGATGAAGCCAAGGAGATAAAAGTTTGCCAAGTTTTTGGAAAGAGATTCTATTTCCCAACCTTTTCCTCCTCGGCTGAAGGATGACATTCAACACCAACTGTTACTGACACATCCTGTGACTGCACGGAGAACAAGGCTTAGGATGAAGCCAGCTGTGGGCAACAGAGCCAAGAGACCAAAACCCCTGGGTCTTTGATCACATGACTGAGCCACTGAGACTCAACCCAAAACCCACCCTTCTCTAGATTTCTTTCTTGAGCCAGTAAAGCTGCCTGTTCTTCAAGTCAACTTTCTGTGACCTGCAGCTGAAAGGGTATTAAGTGATACCAGAAGATATCTAGGGAACAAGAGAGCAAGAGACACAGTCTGGAGGTCAGATGAAGCTTACATACCCAGGACAGCGAGAAAACCTATGCGACCAGAGTGAAATTAATGAGAGATTATGTCAAGCGGCTAAGTGAAACAAGCCAGAGAAAGATTACACCGCATGGTCTCACTTATATGTGGAATCTAAGAAAAACAAACCGAACTCGTAGATACAGAGAACAGATTGCTGGTTGCCAGAGTAGGGGGTGAGGGAGAGGGGCGTCAAATGGTACACACTTCTAGTTATAAGATAAATAAGTCCTGGACATGTCATGTACAGCATGGTGACTATAGTTAATAATACCACATTGCATATTTGAAAGTTGCTAAGAGAAAATCTCAAAAGTTCTCGTCATGAAAAAAGAAACTGTAACTATGTATGGGGATGGATGTTAACTAAACTTACTGTGGTGATCATTTCACAATATATATATACATGAATACAATGCTATATATCAATTATATCTCAGTTTTTTAAAATATATTAACAGTGAAGGAAAAAGAAATTGATTTTTAGAAAACCTTCCTGAACAGCTCTAGCCCACAGAGCTCTCTGCTGTCTCAGGCCGTCGGTCCCCTTGATCCGGCACTTGAGCACTTGCTGTCTTGCAGTGACATTCCCAGCGTTGTCTGGTTCTGTTCTCTAGCTCTTTCCTCTTCACAGTATTTTTCTTTCTGTTAAATGTCTTGTGTGTATGTCTTGCTCCCTCATCTATGCTGTGGGGATCATGTATCATTTACGTGCTTGATAAAAATATTTTCTGGATGATCAGGCCACGTCCATCATGATCATGATAATGGCAAGGACAAATGAATGAATACATGAACCTGGAAATGATGATCTTGCATTGTAGATGGAGCCCTGGGCTCAGGACATGCATTTTCAAATAGAATTTTGTAGTCCATTTTATTTATTTATTTTTTGCCCGCACCATGCAGCATGTGGGATCTCAGTTACCTGACCAGGGAAAGAACCCCTGTCCCCTGCATTGGAAGTGTGGAGTCCTAACCACTGGACCTGCATTTTTCATTCATTCTGCTGCTAGCAAGTTCTGCGACTTTAGAAAATATATTCAACTTCTCTGAATGATTTTTTTTTACACCATCTGTTGAAATGGTGCTAAAAATATTATCTCTTCTGGATAAGTGAGAATTGAGAGAGAAATATGTGCCAAAATGCCTGGAAATAAGGTCTGGGAGAGGCTGTGAAGAGATTGAGGGAATCACCCCTTCCAAGAAAGCATGAGAAGAAAGAAAAGTATGTAATAATATAAAATGAATTATTCCAAGGCCTGGCATAATGCCAGACACAAAGTAGCAACTCAATAAATGTCTTTCATGTGCTCATGCGTCACTCATTCATCCAACAAGTGTGCATTTCCCGTTGCAGCGATGAATCCCTGAGTGCCCTCGTAAAGGAATCATCTGCTTCAGGGATTGGTCAAGCCCTGCTGCCCTGATTTTTGCTCATGGTTAAGTTAAGAGGTGTGCTATGCTCTTCCAGGACAGCGCCTACTCCACTCCCCTCCTTCCTGACCCAGCAAAGCCTTCTTGAAGCTGGAATGTATAGGTCCTTTGAGGGCAGTTAAGGAACTGAGGAATTCACCCACTAGCACAGGGTAAGAGCCTCAAACGGCCTCCAAGTTCCCCAGCCACAGTTTCTTCTGACGCCTCCACCAGCAACACCTGCTTGGCCCAAAAAATTCAATGTTGAGATGGGACAGAAAATAAGTAAGGAATTATCTGGATCATTCAGGCAACAATGAACAGTCTCCCTTTGACTAGCTTGAGCCTAACAGAAATCAAGGCATGTGAATCCCACCCCATCCCCCCTTCTCTCTGGAGTGATCAGAATCATTTTCTGAACACTCTGCTTCTCTATTCAGCTCAGTCCTGGAGAACGGTTTCTATCCCAGACTCTACTGCTAGTGAGAAGTGTAAATTGAAGCAATTATCTGGATTGTTCAAGGAAAAGAAGGCTCAGAAATCCTTCTGCCTGAGTGATCTAGGTAATTGCTTCAATTTTCACATCAGCTCCCCAACTTTGGCAGTCACTGGGATAGTCGTTTAACTCAAACCCTGGGGTCTGCAGGTTCCCGTGTGGGTTTAATCATTTCTGATGGTCTGGGCCCAGCTCCATTCCTATAAGTACAAAGAATATCTGGCCCTAGTGAAGATTAAAAACCAAATGAACAGGTGAAAATGTTTTTTAAAGTGTCGAAAAATCCCTTTAAAACTTGCAAAAAAAAACTTGCAAAAATAGCCTATTGCCATGGAATGGAAAAACCAGGGTGTCTTTTAAAATTTATCACCTCAAGTGGCCCAGATAACCCAGCTCAGTGGGGAAGAAGCAAAGACTATCACTTCCTTTTAACATGACATTAGCTGATCTGAAGGAGAAAGCCTGTTCTCTCTAGGGGAGTTGACACATCAACTGAGATTCATTTTACTAGATTAAATCTTTAGAAATCTTTAGTATTAATTCTTGCAGAAAAAAATCCAGGGCTCTGGACAAATACAATGGAGAACCACTGAGTCTAAGGAGGGAGAGCAGAGGAGAGAGAAAAGCCAAACTCTTGTGTCCTGGGGGTAGAGGTAGGGGCCCACCTGTGAATGAGCTCTGGCAACCAGGTACAAGGCACCAGGCCCAGTTAGGAGCTGAGATGCAGGAGGTGAGAGGCGTGGGCACCTCTGCCCTTCCCCGGGCTGACAGCACAATCCTAGTGTGACCTGAATGTCAACGACTCCCTCATCTTTCAGCAACTATGCCTAACTTCATTCAGGCCCTACTTGGAGACAGAATTCAACACTGTTAGTTCCTCTAAAAATCCACTCTCAGGAAAGCTTAGGAAGTAATGTAAACTTTGCTAAAAATGTAACAGGAATCCCAGATGAGGGATTTCTATTGCACACCCCACAGTGAACTATTTAAAAACCACTGCTAGACAGACTTCATGTCTCTAAATTCCCATCTCCATCATGCACCACAGAGGGTCCTTTTCCATCCCAACACCCTATGTGACTCCTCTCTCTCCAGGTCCTGACATTTCCTGCACTGTTCTTCCCTGATGCAGAGTCAGTCTGTGGTGTTCCACCTGCGTCCCAGGCTTGCAGCCTCTAACTTATCACTGTGCTCAGCAAAACACAGGGGGCTCCTCTACTCAGCAGCTCCATCCTCCTCAGACACTGTGGGAAAGAAGAATAAATAAAAACACGTTTCCTATTGCCCACAGTGGAGAAATACAGTAGCATCCCTGGCAAATCAGTTCATTGTAAATATGTTAAATAAAGACTGTGAATTCCAAGGTTGATGTGGTTCCCTTTAGAGATTCTCCTTTACTTTTTGAAACAGTAAATAAGATGAGGTTTTGTCCAACAGAGGTCAGAGAAAAGTACACAAAGACTAGAGCATTTTCTTTTCAACAGTGGTATTAGTTATCTACTGCTGCGTAACAAATTACCCCCACACCTAGTGGCTTAAAACAACATTTGTTATTTCACAGTGGGTCAGGAATTGGGCATCACTTAGCTGAGTCCTGTGGCCCAAGTTTCCTCTCTCATGCAGCCAGGAATGCAACCATCTCAAGGCTCAGACTGGGGAAGGATCCGTTCCCTGCTCAGTCTTGTGTTTTTTGGCAGGATCCCACTCCTCACTGGTTGCTGGCCAGAGGCTACGTTCAGTTCTTCGTCATGTGAGCCTCTCAAGAGCAGTAGACATCATCAGAGCAAGTGAGAGAGAGGAAACAAGACCGAAACCACAGTCTTTCATAGCTTAATCTCATCCAATCATTTTTCCATACTTCCTTGATTAGAAGTAAGTCACTAGGTTCTGCATGCTTTCAGAGGGATGGAATTACACTTAGATGTGAATATCAGGAGGCATGGATCACTGGGGACCATCTTAGAAGGCTGCCTGTCACAACAATAAATGAATTAACTGTCACTTATTTGTCACTTACACTGAAACAGGGCAGAGAGTAGAGTCAAGGAGTACAACTTTGGAAAGAGACCCTTCTCTCAAAGAGCTTCAGTCTAATTGGGAGACAAGATATAAAGAGATTAAAAGAGAAATAGTCATTCTAAACAAACAACAAAAAAACCCTTAAGATGGCTACTATCAAAGGAAAAAAGAAACATATTAAACTTCATAAAAATATAAAATCTTATACATCAAAAATCATATGCAATAATAAAATAACACAACCTGCTAAGGAAGGTTTTTGCAACATATATGACAAAGAGTCGATATCCTTAATAAAGAATTCTTACAAGTCAGTATGACAGTTGTAATGCACAATAGAAAAACTAACCGAGAGCATAAAAACTCAATAAACAGAAGAATTACAAATTACCCTTAAATACATGAAAAACTATTCAGGCTTATTAGTAACCAAAGGAATGCCTACTAAACTGGCAACGATTACAAAGAACGATAACACCCAATGCTGTAATGCATACAAAGAAGCCAACCTTCTCTTATCCTACTGGCAGGAGGGTAGATGTGTATAATTTTTCTGGAAGGGCAACATAAATCAAACCCTGAAATGTGTACGGAGGTAGACTTCCTACTGAAAGTGACAGAAATACCAGGCATGCACCACTTGTACCTTCAGGGAACAACAAGTGCAAACCTGAACGGACACATCTGGGGACTAAAATTGGAAGAGTGTGTTTATGCCAGATTACTGAGCGCCTTGGACCACAGGTGGTGGTGTCTGGGTGGCATTCAGCTGACAGCGGGAAATCACTGGAAGTTTTTAAGTGGGGAGTGATCAGATGAAAGAAGAGTTCTAAGCCCAGTTAGAAACACCAGTGAGATACAAATCCGGGGATAGAATGGGAGAGACTCATCACTCTCTCCATGGGCTCTCTGTTCCTCCCCCTTTGGCTTCACTGTATAGCAGAGCCAAACAGATAGCCCTTCTTACAGAATGGAGACTGTATGGATGGTTTCAGCCTTTGGGTCTCACTTGCAGTGGCCTGAAGTAACAACTGCAGATTATGTCTCTCCAGTCTATGAGTCTCTGGACAGTTCTGCTGGCTTGGCTGGGCTCTCTCCCATTTTGGGGGATCAGCTGGCTGTCGGTGTGTTCTAAGATGGTCGAGGCTTCCCTCCACTTCCCTCCGTCACCCCAGGAAGCCAGTCCAGGCATGTTCTCGCGGCGAGGTAGCGTGAGCAAGCCCAGCTACGCAAGAGATTAGGTGCAAACGTGCGTGTACGTTTCAAGCCTCTGCTTGCCTCACACTTCAAGTCAAGTCACATGACTGAGACCAGAGACAGAGTGAGAGAGGACTGCAAAGCTGCAGGGCAAGGCTGTAAATACGGACTGAATCGTGTCCCGCTAATTGAAACCTTAACCTCCAATGTGACCACATCCGCAGACAGGGCCTTTGGGAAGGTAATTAAGGATAAATGAGGTTATAAGAGTGGGGTCCTAATCTGATAGGACGGTGGCCTTGTAAGAAGAGGAAGAGAGAAATCTCTCTCTCTACCATGTGAGGACACAGTGACCATCTGCCGCCGTAAAGAGAGCCCTGACCACAACCGGACCCTGACGGAACCTTGACCTTAGACCCCCCCCAGCCTCCAGAACTGTGAGAACGTCAGTTTCCGTTGTTTAAGCCCCCAAGTCTGTGGCGCTTGGTTATGGCAGCCCGAGCTGACTAAGGTATGGACACATGGAGGCCATTTACTACCACGATGAGGGAGGGAAGGAGACAGGAAGCAGGGAGGAAAGGAGGGAAGGAGGGAGGGAGGTTTACTTATTTTTAAATACGTGTATAGTTGAAAAAATGAAGACGTTCCACTCTCTTTCATCTGAAAGTGCGTCATGCACTCTGTGCCTATCTGCAGTCTCCATCTGTGAGCAGAAGGCAGTCAGAAGGTAAGGAGGATCAGAACCAGAGAGAGAGAGAAGCGCCCTGAGACTGGCTCACTTTATTCCAAAAAGAAATAGAAATGGTTTGGGGATTTTCCATGCGTGGGACAAAACAAATTGCTGTGTGAAAGGTTCTCATTCTGCCTGGAGGACTCTCATCACAGCCTACTCTCTTCCTATTTTCAAAATGTCAAGTAAGCCTGAGGAATCAACTTAAAAAACAAAAGACAGGGCTTCCCTGGTGGCGCAGTGGTTGAGAGTCCGCCTGCCGATGCAGAGGACACGGGTTCGTGCCCCGGTCCGGGAGGATCCCACATTCCGCGGAGGGCTGGAGGGACTCCCCTGGCGGTCCAGTGGTTACGAAGACTTCCAATGAGGGGGTGGCGGGTGAGGGTTCCATCCCTGGTTGGGGAGCTAAGATCCCACATGCCTCAGGGTCAAGAAATCAAAACATGAAACAAAAGCAGTACTGTAACACATTCAAGAAGGACTTTAAAAACGGTCCACATGAAAGAAAAAAAAAAATAAATAAATAAGTAATTAAAAGAGTGAAGACACCTATAGGCCTCCCTGCCCTAAAATATAAATAAAAATTGGCCTTAACTAGCAAATCTACCTTAATATACTTTTGGTTTTTTTTTTTTTTTTTTTTGGCCACACCATGAGGCATGCAGAACTTCCCCAATCAGGGATTGACCCCACACCCCCTGCAGTGGAAGGCGAAGTCTTAACCACTGGACCACCAGGGAAGTCCTACTGTAATATACTTTTGGTTGAGTTATTGGAATATCCTAATCAAAGGAAAATATTTATTCCCTCATTTAATGAGATTGATCACAAGACTCTGTCCTAGGAAACGATACCATGTAACTCTAAGAACGCTTTCAACTCAAAAATAACATTTATATTCTTGCTACCACAGGAGCTACTAACACAAGCAAGGCATGGTGCCTGCCTTCCTGGAGTTTGCCATGTAAGAGAGAAACAGAGACCTGGAAAATAACTGAATTGGGGGCTTCGGAGGAGTGGAATTGCAGTGTTCACAGAGTAAAGCCATGTCCTTGTGGGAGAGGCGTGGGGTCTCCACTGACAGCACCCCCAGGAGGGAGGCAGGCCTCAGGCAGGTTGGAGAAGGCTCCAGCTTCTCGCTGGGTCTCTCTGTTTGGAATCTTGGACATCAAGGGGTCCAGTGGTGGTAGGGCTCGAGATAGCAGGGCTGCACGAATGCAAGCTCCTGTGTATAACCCACTCCCCTTCCTCCATGTTCAGGCATTAGGAGTGAATGAAGGGGGGCTGAGGAGCGGGTATGTCTTCTCTCCCACCAGGGGGGCCAACTCACCGTGCACCTCAGTGACACAGGGAAGGTCCTTCCTGGCTTCCTCATCCCTGGACACTGGCAGGGTGGCTTCCAGAAATGCAGACTCTGTAGAGATCCCGCCACACCTGCTAGCCTGCTGGGACCACCCGGTGCTTGGGTGTAACCTCTCTGAGGACCACGCTGCCTGCACTCACCTGTTTTACCACCTCCAGGCAGAAGAAGGTTGTCTCTGGTGGAAATGCTTTGTAGGATGAACAGAGGTGTGTAAGGTGGACAAGGCAGCTGTGTCTTTTTTTTTTTTTAATACTTATTTATTTGGTTGCACAGTGTCTTAGTTGCGGCAGGTGGGCTCCTAAGTTGCAGCACATGGGCTCCTTAGTTGCAGCTCAGGGCTCCTTAGTTGTGGCATGCAAACTCTTAGTTGCAGTATGCATGTGGGATCTAGTTCCCTGACCATGGATCGAACCCAGGCCCCCTGCATTGGGAGCATGGAGACTTATCCACTGCCACCAGGGAAGTCCAAGGCAGTTGTGTCTTGATTTGGGCTCCCCAGAAGCAAAGCCTGAGACGGGCAGTCCCATGGCAGTGGTTTGTGAAAGAGTGAGGGGAGCAGGGGAGTGAGGCATGGTGAGGCCGCAGGAGACCGGCTCCAGCCTGGCCCCACCAAGAAACTCTGGCATATAACTGCACCCCTTTGAGGAAGGGGGTAGCCTTTTGTACCCCCGTGTCGGTCAGTCACTGGATGTGTGGGGTTCTCTCTCAGGTTAGGAGGAAGGCAACTCTCTAGAGAGGAGCTGACACTCCCAGCGCTGGGAGAGGGGAGCACAAGCTGGTAGAGGGGGTCTGGGTGGGGCACAATGGCGTCCACAATGGGCGGACGTGCTCAGCAGAGAGAAGGACCTGTGTGTGTCAAGAGTATATTGTGGGGGACTTCCCTGGCGGTCCAGTGGTTAGGAGTCAGCGCTTTCACTGCTGAGGGCCCAGGTTCAATCCCTGGGTGGGGAACTAAGATCCCTCAAGCCATGCAGCACAGCCAAAAAATCCCCAAACAAAAATTATGTTGCGTTCAGAGCCCAGCTCTGCTGGTGTGTGAATGATGAGGATATAAATGAGCACGGAATGAGATGATGCAGGTGAAAATACAGTCCACCTGTACGGTGCCGGCTAAATGTCCCATGTCTCACAGGGTTGGTGTGAAGACCAGATGGTGCACAACAGACAGAATGTCACTCTAGAAACTAGAAAAGCTCTAGGGCGGGCTTCCCTGGTGGCGCAGTGGTTGAGAGTTCGCCTGCCGATGTGGGGAACACGGGTTCGTGCCCCGGTCCGGGAGGATCTCACATGCCGCCGAGCGGCTGGGCCCGTGAGCCATGGCCACTGAGCCTGTACGTCTGGAGCCTGTGCTCCGCAATGGGAGAGGCCACAACAGTGAGAGGCCCGCGTACCGCAAAAAAAAAAAAAAAGATATGCTTTTGATAGTCATAAATCCATGCAAGAGGATTATGGATTATGAACTATATTCCAGGCACTGTGCTGGGCACTAGGGATTCGGCAGGAAAAAATACAGCCTTGGTGCATGTCTTCATGGAGCTTATGGTCTAGTGAGGGCAACAGACTTCACAGTCACACAAATACCTATTGAATTGCAATCGTGGCAGGTACTTTGGAAAGAAAAGTGCAGGAGGTGTGGTGGTATTGGCTGGAGGGCTGGGGCGATCAGGGCAGGGCTCCACAGCAGGTGCCATTTAAACTAAGATGGGAGGAAGGATAGGGAATACAGTGTGTGGAAGACAGGAGGGGGAAGGATGCTGGTGGTTCTGGAGCAGTCAGACAAGCAATGGGGCTGGATAGTTCAGGGACTGAAGACTGAACCACAGAGATCTGATTTTTTAAAATTAGATAGATTGATAGGTGGATGGATCCATAGATAAATGGATGGATGGATAAAGATAGAATAGAATCTCTCTCTCTCTCTCTCTCTATCTCTGCTAATGCTGTCATAAACTGAGACTTGTGATTCACTCCCTTCCTCTTACCCCTTTTAGATGACCAGACATATGTTTTCAATCGATACCAACATCTGTTACAGATTGTCACCATCAGGTAGAGTACTAGATTTCAGGTAGGATGTGTTTATTTAATTGCTCAGCCACATCACTAAGTCCAGTAAATTCTTTGTCTAAAATATCGTGCCCGTATATCCTTCCTTATACGTCCCTAGCAACTATCCTAGACTAAGGTATAATGACGTCACACCTAAATTACTGCAGGAGCTTCTTAACTGCTCGCTCTGCACCATATACTCTGATCTCATATTTATCCTTCCAATAGCCCCTCTAAAACTTAATCCCATTCTTACTATTCCATAAATTACACTCAGTGTGGTAAGGCAACAAACCGAAATGGGAGTCATAGCTGTAGAAAAAGGGGAAGCAAAATTATACACAATCGCAGGAAAGATGTTCACGACCACCACAACCTCCAAATAGTAAGAGTTAGCTAAAAAGCTAATTGACCTAATATGTAAGGTCAGTAAAGTGGTCAGATGAAAAATACGTGGATGAAATCACCCGTTTTTTCTTTTCATCAGGAATATACAACTTGATAACGAAGATGGAATGCCATTAACAAGAGCTCAGGATTTCATGTAGCGGTGGAAAGACACAGACACTTTCCTTATGTGCACAGTAAATTCAGAAGGTCCCAGGCTCTGGAGCTGGACTGCGTGGGCTTCAATCCCAACTCCACTTCTTCAGAGCTGAGTGATCTGGGGCACACTACCTAACCTACTATGCCTCAGTTTACTCATCTGTAAAATAGGGATGATAATCGTACTACCTCAAAGGTTACTATGAGGATTAATAAAGTAATACAGATCAAGTATTATGTGTTAGAGCAATGCCTGGCATAGAATAAGCACTATAGAAGTATTTGCTATTATTGTTTTTATTTTTTATTATTAGCTCTCAGCTACCTGTCACCTGCCCTGAAGTTCTGCCTTAAGCCCTGAGTCTCACAAATTCTTCTTTGAAAACAGTTCTGTTATTGCCTAACCTCCATCCCTTTGATTAATATAGGGGTTCAGTGCAAGTCCAAGACCCAGGTACCATGCTAGCTCTTCCATCATTATTGTCCCCCTTTATTTATTTACCTATTTATTTAAATTTATTTATTTATTTATGGCTGCGTTGGGTCTTCGTTGCTGCGCACAGGCTTTCTCTAGTTGTGGCAAGCGGGGGCTACTCTTCTTTGCGGTGTGCAGGTTTCTCATTGCGCTGGCTTTTCTTGTTGCAGAGTACGGGCTCTAGGCACATGGGTTTCAGTACCTGTGGCACGTGGGCTCAATAGTTGTAGCTCATGGGCTCTAGAGCGCAGGCTCAGTGGTTGTGGCACATGGGCTTAATTGCTCCGTGGCATGTGGGATTTTCCCGGACCAGGGCTCGAACCCGTGTCCCTGCATTAGCAGGCAGATTCTTAACCACTGAGCCACCAGGGAAGCCCTGTCCCCTTTTAAGTTAAGGGCATTTTCTCCCAAAGCAATCAAGTTTGTAGAGAGAGATACTACTCAGCATTCAGCGAGGATGACATTTTACTATCTTAAATTCTAAGTTTAGCTCCTAGGAACTAGTCTCAAATATCTTCATTTACAAGAGGATTTTTGCTTTACATTTGCATTTATAAAATTTCCATTTGAATGTAACTCTAGGTTCAAAATAATTACCTTGACAAGGCAGTTGGGTTTTTTTAAAGATTTTTTTTATGTGGACCATTTTTAAAGCCTTTATTGAATTTGTTACAATATTGCTTCTGTTTTATGTTTTGGTTTTTTGGTCCCGAGGCATGTGGGATCTTAGCTCCCTGACCAGGGATGGAACCTGCATCCCCTGAACTGGAAGGTGAAGTTTTAACCACTGGACCACCAGGGAAGTCCCCTACAAGGCAGCTTTTAAATTACAAAAGCTGTTTGTTTTTTATCCTCTTTGATATTGTTTCAAAAAGTATTAGGATCCAGGTCTCAGCTTGGGCATGCCAGATACAGACATCCACTACCTTCATACTCCAAAGGCTTTAAGATAATGTTATGGCTGCATCTGGATAGCTTGGCCACTGGAATGTGAAGATGACAAGGGACCGAAGGTATCTGTTACATGGAGGCACCAAAGCATGCTGCAGGGCCCCCAAGCTAAGGGGAGTGAAATAGATGATTTTACTGGTGTTATTTTACTGTCTTATTTATTTCTCCTTTGTTATTCAGAGCTTTCAATAATCTTTAAAGAATATCTTCTAGCCTGTTCTCAGCTGTGCCAAATGGAATTAAGGGAATAGTTGAGTGCTGTCTGTCCTCATACTTGGGTTGAACCCTCAAAGGTAAAGCAGTGGTCCCTGAAGCTAGCCAATAGGTAGTAGGGAGAAAGCCCCAGGAGAGAAGTGAATCTCAGGGCAAGGATGAGGGCTTTGAGGTCCAGCCAGCACTCCTCACTTGTTGATTCCTCCCCCATGGCCGGCCTTGGACGATCTGGACTAGATTTTATTAGGCTAGCCATTTGGTTCCTTTCAGCATAAAGCTGAGTACTGTTAATACAAGGAGAAACGTTACATCATGTATCATGCCACAGGGAGTTAGAGGCAAGTGCTATGAGAATTCAAAGGAAAGAGAGAGCGTTTCTAGCTCTCAAGGGGTCAAGCAAGACTTAGAGGAGGTGACATTTGAAAAAGCAGTGACTTAAACACACAAAGATTTATACTCGTTATAAGAAGGCAATGCAGGACAGATATGGCAGCTCCAGGAAGTAACAAAGGACTCAGGAATCAAAGTAAAAATGTTTTCTATGTTTCTACTCTGCCACCCTCACTGCGTGACTTCCATCCTTAAGATTGCCTCATTGTCCAAGGTGACTGCTAGCACTCCAGCCATCAGGACCATATTCTAGTCAACAAGAAAGGCAAAGGGTCACAATCCTGACTGAACAGCTCCCTTTAAGCAGTTTTCTTCAAGACACAGGCAATACATCCACTTAGAGGCCAGAATTCACTTACCTGGCCACACCTAACTGCTATATAGTCTTTTGTCTGGGTGCACTGCTGCCTCAAATAACACTGGGGTTCTGTGCTTGAGGAGGAAGGGGGAAATGGCTATTAAATCTCAACTATAGTCTCTGGCACAGGAATTTTGAAAGTTTCTAAACAAAGTAATGGTATTGATCAAAATGCCCCAAAGAAAACCTCCTCTCAGTGGGTCATAGAATGGATTGGACGGGAATTCCACTTCCAGGATGGTAACATGAGGAGCTGAGTGGACCCAGTCCCCAGCAAAACAAGCAAAGCTGGTGAAAACCAGTTTTAAAACAAACATTTGTAATCTCTGGAAATTGTCCTATGGGCATACAACAAATGAAGCAACATTTATTCAAGAAAATATATTAAACCTGATAAGAATAGCAAGTGTCCACGGCATTTGAGCCATGCCCTACTCCCTCCCTCGCCCTACCCATCTCAGCTTGACGGAAGCTCCACTCCAAAGAGCTGTGATCCAGAAGACAGGACTCTCTCTCCCCTCATCTCCTAATCAATGGTTACCATATTTCCCTAGGAGAGCCAAGCCATCAGCATTTCTCATTCCCTCCATCTCCAAAGTAAAGAGGCTAAATTCCTGATGAGAACTTTACTACCATCCCGCCTTAACCTATAGGATGGAGGTTCTATCCCAGGCTTGACGAAACAAGAACACTGGGGCCTCAATCACCCTCATCACAGTGCTCACTTGTAGGGTAGAGGCAAGCCAAGAAGACTAGAGACTACCATACCAGTCATTGCTCAGAGTGGTGGCTGAGAAATTTTGCCCAAGGAGAGTCAGTGCATAAGAAAAGAGAGCTCCAAGGCTCTCATCAAAAGAACGGACTTTATCTGAAACAGCGTGTGCAGTAGCTCAAGCCTAAGAGTGCTATAGAGAACAATAGGTCCTTCTAATTAAGACCAATAAGCTAAAACATAGGCTAACGTGTTCACCAGAGAGAACTAGGGAAAGACACTGCTAAAAACAGCCCAAGTGGCGTCAAAACAAATGTCAAAGACCAGCCTAAAAAAAAGCTAGTCTTGGGAGGGTTCTGAGAAGATGGCAGAGTAAGAAGTTCCAGAAATCTGTCTCCCCACCTAGACAAGAGTTGTCGAGCAGAAACTGTCCAGGAAAGCAATTTTGAAGTTCTGGAGCCTATTGACAACCTAACATTCCACCTTAAGACAGTGGGTAAAAAAAACAAAAGAGAAATTAAACCCAAATGTAGCAGAAGGAAAAAAACAGTAAGGATTAGAACAGAGATTTTTAAAAAATAGTGAACAGAAAAGCAGGAGAATCAGTGAAATCACCTGGTTGTTGATTCTTCAAAAAGATAAACAAAATTGACAAACCTTTACCTGGACTGACCAAAAAAAACAAAGAGAAGACTCAAAATACTAAAATCATAAATGAAAGAGGGGATATTACTACTGGTATTGTCCCATTTTACAGATGAGGAAACTGAGGCTCAGAGAAGTTAAGGAACATGTCCAAGACCACATAGTAGCAACACTGGCCTTCCAACCCAGGGCTATTTGATGGAAAGCCTTGGATTTTCCCATTGTATCATGCGATGTGATCTTTTTTCTTGATACACAAAGTAAGTCCATGGACCTGCAGCATCAGCATCACCTGAGAGTTTGTTCAAAAAGCGGACTCTCGGGCTTCCCTGGTGGCGCAGTGGTTGAGAGTCCGCCTGCCGATGCAGGGGACACGGGTTCGTGCCCCGGTCCGGGAGGATCCCACATGCCGCAGAGCGGCTGGGCCCGTGAGCCATGGCCGCTGAGCCTGCGTGTCCGGAGCCTGTGCTCCGCAAGGGGAGGGGCCACAACAGTGAGAGGCCCGTGTACCGCAAAAAAAAAAAAAAAAAAAAAAGCGGACTCTCAGGCCCCACCCAGACCTGCTGAATGCAGAACCTGCATTTCAACAAGATCCACAGGTTAAGTCAGATGTACGTTAGAGTACAAGAAGCACTATTCTGCTTAGTCTTTAAAAGACCTTGACAAGTGTCTGTTCCAAAGTCCAACTGCCTTGCTTTATAGATGAGGAAACTGAGGGTGAGAGAGGACTAGCAAGGTGCCCAATGTTCCTAACCCGATGTTTCTAACAATGTGGACCATCCTGAGGACCCTGGCCAGTATGTTGCTGTGGCCAGAAAAGGCAGTCACATCGTGGGAGTTGTCAATCAAGAATGACGCTAAAATTAAAGAAAAAACACTGCTCCATCTGTCACAGGAAAGCGACAGAGGGGCAGCTGCAGCGTCCCAGTCCCTGACCCGGCTCTGGTCCAGGCTCCCTTGTAAGAGCTGTAGTGATGCTTCCCCATGCCAGCTGTGAGCCTCTGGATGTTCTCACTTCTTTCTTTGCATCTTCACGGCCTGCCTATATGCTGTGCACACAATACGTGCTTAATTCACATCTGCTGACGTCACTGATGATAGCGGGTGGGAGAGATTTGCACAAGGAGTGAGGCCCCAACAAGAAGGGATGAGCTGAAGACAAAACCTGCACATTTGCCTGGGGCAGCCCTGCCAGGCTTCCCTCTCCCATTCACCTCCTTTAGTGTTTATTACAAAGTCTTAAGCTGCTTCAGCAGCTCTTGGGCTTTTCCAAATTCTTTAACCAGTGTGCTAGTGTGCCAGCACTTTACTTTCTTGCATTGACCCCATTTCCCCTTCAATACCATTATTCCTGCTGGAACTGCCAAGGCGTTTTGGCTTTGAGCTCTAATGGACATTGGGCCTCTGGGCCCTAAAGAATCAGCAAAAACTCTTTCCAGCCGCAGCTGGGCACCTGCACCCAGTCCTCTCCATCCCCCAACCCCCAGGCTCTGCTTCCACCAGCCACTGCTTGCACTTACCCACTGCCTCCTTGCAGACTCTGCCCACCTCTGGACAACAGCGGGACCAGCATCCAGGGAGCTACCGCATGACCAAGGAGATAAAGAAGCCAAGAGGACAAAAAGGCCTGCAGAGCCTCTGGCCCAGCCCTCCCTGCCTGAGTCAGGAACGTCCCCTGGCCACAGGCCCATGCTGGCCGGCCTGATCCCACCCCTGCAGTGGAGCGAGCACGATGGGGGGGGGGCCTTGCCTGTGCGCCCAGCCCCATTCCTTTATGCTGCTTGGGCTGGTTGTCCCTGGACAGCTCGTGGATTCTGAATCCAGCTGCCAGCTCCAGCGCTTGGTATTCTTCTGTTCCCTCCTTCCTGATCTCAGACTCTGGACTCAGCTCCTACATCATTCTCTAAGATTCTGGCCTCTCTGGCAGCAACTCCTTATTGTTCACGCCATAAGTTGTCCCGCTTACCAACTACCTGCCAGAGTCCAGGCCCGGTGGATGGTAGAATCCATCCCTGTTCACCTCCTTGGCTCGAACACAGGAGGCTGCCACGCATCCTGGACCCATGTGGACTCACATCCCAGCAGCAGTCATACATACGTCAGGGGACAGACAGGAAAGAACAGACACGTGGTCATTCAGCCTAAGGAGCTGATAAAATAGACACACGTTGAAAAACGGAACAAGTCGCAGCCACGTGTACACACTGATACCTCAGCCCCCTCATCTGGACCTCTGTCCACGCAATTTTGACCAAACCCAGGAAACTTGACTTAGCGGCAGGGACAGCCAGCAAGGCTCCTTCCCGTGACTTTAGGGCAGATGCACAGAGATGGTCCATGACCTCTAGGAATTTAGTACCAAAACAGAAAGATAAAAAAAGTACAGCTGGATAAAAACCATTAGACCAGAGCCAAGTGGCCAGTGAAGTTTGATACCACAGGCAGGTCAGCAGGTGTGTGTGGGGACCATGTGAACTGGCCTCTGGGCCGCCGACAGGGCAGGCCCTGGGAGCTTTGCACGCAGCCTGGCTTGGGCGAGGGCAAGCCACGAGCTCCTCTTGAGCACAGACTCAGCAAGCCACCCTCCCCTCCAAGTCCAGGCACAGCTCACAGCACAGGTGGGAGTATCAGAAACTGCTCGCTCGATAGAAGACAGGACTGGCTGAGAGGTAGAACAGGTGGAAAAGGAGTTTGGGGCTCTCGGTCCTGCCACGAGGAGGCGCAGAGGGAGGTGGGAAAGGGAGACACACGACCCAGCAGGGCCTAGCCACGTAAGAAATGGGGGGTTAGGGCACAGGGCCAGGAGAAAGTGCATCAAGATGAGGATGTTGAATGGAATCCATGAGCGAGACGTAGCGTTGCTTTAAGTGCAGGCAACACAGTGGACAGAGAAGCGTAATGGTTAAAAGATGTGAGATGAATTCATGAGAGCCTGAGTGACAATCTCGACTGTGTAACTTACCAGCTGTGTGACCTTGGATGCGTCAATTCACCTCGCTCAGCGTCAGTTCCCTCATCGGTAAATCAGGGATGCTGCTGAAGTTCGTACAGGCTTTCAGTGCTTGGCGCCAACCCACGGCAGCCTCTGGGTTCAGCCACAGCGGGTGGCTGGGGGGCAAGTTCTGTGCGCCTCACTCTCCCACTCACAGGTTTGCTGTTGAGGAACCCACCCGGTGCTTCTCAGCCTGCAGGCGTTTGGGCCTCAGGGCCTTCTCTGAAGCAGCGGAAGCCCTGTGTTGGAAGTGCAGGGAAGTTTGAGCCCCCATTAGGAACCCTCCACCAAGAGCAGATGGGAGCCAGTGGGCCAGTGGCCTAGCTGAGGGACAGTTAACCTCCTCTGCTTGGGACAGAAGATCTGGGGGCATTCCGTGTGCTCCTTAGATATCTTAGGGTATCAGGCCTCTCTTGCCCGTAGAGCGACCTCCTTACCATTCTCTGGAGTGACTTTCCCTGTCTCCACCTCACTCTCCCTGCTCCTGGGATCACTTTCCCCTAGACAAGCTCAGACACATCCTTGTCTCAGGCTCTGCATTCAGGGAGGCCCCCAAATACAGATGCCTTCCTTGTGAGGTGATTGTAAAAGGACTAAATGAGATAATCCGGGACTTCCCTGGCGGTCCAGTGGTTAAGACTCCACGCTTCCAATGCCGGGGGCACGGGTTCGATCCCTGGTCGGGGAACTAAGATCCCTCATGCCCTGTGGCATGGCCAAAAACATACATACATACATACATACATAAAAGCTCCCTCAGATGATGCTGACGTACAGTCAAGGTTAAGAACTACTGAACTAGTGCAATGGTTCTTAACAACGAATGTACATCAGCATCAGCTGGGGAGATTTTAAAAAATAAATAAAAATAAAGGAGATAACCCATGTAAAGTTCTTGGAAGAAAAAAACAGCCTCTAAGTGACTGAGAAAGAAAAGAACAGTGCCTGATACCTGTGATCCGGTCTGGTGCTCAGGGCTGGCTTCCATGTTCTTAGAAGTTCTTCTGATGCTCACAGCCAGGCCATGGGCTCCCCTGTGGGACATAAATGATCTCAGAGAAAACCACCGTCAGACCCTGGTGCTGTCAAGAAGTGAGACAAAAACACGCAATCCACAGAGCTCCCAAAGCCTCGCTCCCTCCTCAAGCCTTTGTAACTACATCAGGAGTAATGGAATATTTGTTATTTACTTTATCTTGTTAATAAAAGAAAAAAAGAAGACATTCCATGTTACTAGTAAACGTGTTGAAGAATCTCTTCTGGAACTGTATTCTGGACGATTGTATATGATACGAAACTCCTCTGATGGTCTGGTTTAACATCATCAGTGATAAGTCGTGGTAATGGTTTATAGTCCTGATATGTCGGGAAAAGAACGACACTTCACCTCTGGGATCTGCCTCTCAGAAACCCATCATCCCAGCTTAATTGTGAAAAAAGCGTCAAACAATCTCAACTTGAGGGACATTTTACAAAATACTTGATCAATACTCCTCAAAACTGTCAAGGTCAACAAAAACAAAACAAGTCTGAGAAATTGTTATTTATAGCCAAGAGGAATCTGAGAAGACACAAGGACTAAATGTCACGCAGTATCCTCGGTGGGATCCCGAAACAGAAAAAGGACATGAGGTGAAAACTCAGACAATCTGAATGAAGCACTGACTTTAGTTTATAATGATGTGTCAATATTCGGTCCCTAATTGTGAGGAATGTAGTATAGTAACATAAGATGTTAGCAATTAGGGACCCAGGAACTCTCTGTACTGCCTTTGCAAGTTTTCTGTAAATCTAAAATTATTATAAAATAAATAGTTTATTATAGTGAGACAAACAAACCAGTAAGCTTTGAGTACTGCATGTCCTATACATTATTTCTGTAACAGTAAATTCTGGTCAGGTTTGTCCTTTCCACCGTTTAAGATCGTCAGAGTGTGGTCTGCTCGACAGAATCGCCTGGAGTGGAGGCAAGCAAGTGGTGCATGGGCCCTGCCCCAGAAAATCGAGTTAGAAGTTCAAGGTCAACCAGTCCTACGTATGGCTGAAACTTGTCATCTCCTTTTGATATTTCAATAAAGTTCCCCAAACTAATACATTTATATTAAAAATTCAAATAATATCAAGTAAATAAGATGAAAGTCTGCCTTATTCCCACTGCTATCCTGCTCCTCTCTTTGGAGTTAAGAGCCTGGGCTTCCGTTTTTCTTTCATTTACAAACACATAGGGTCTTCTCCACACACATGGAATCACTGCATTGCATGGCATGCTTGATCTTAAGTTCCCCAACCGGTGATCGAACCCATACCCCTGCAGCAGAAGCGAGGAGTCCTAACCACTGGACCACTGTGTCCAGGGAATTCCCACTGTGTTATTCCTTTATTTCCCTCTGACTTTTACTGGACTTTCAAGGATCTTATATTTTTCCCTCCCTTAGTTATTTGAAAATTATATATTTTATTTCTATTTAACTGATGTCACATTTACATTTTGACAGATTTTTAAGCATATTTTTTTCTGTTGCTGTTGAAAATTAGTAAGCACACATAATGTCCATATTCAAACAGGGTAATGCTGTCACCAAAATTGTGCCCCAGTTCTGCTTTTTAAAAGTGTCCACTATAAGGGCTTCCCTGGTGGCGCAGTGATTGAGAGTCCGCCTGCCGATGCAGGGGACACGGGTTCGTGCCCCGGTCCGGGAAGATCCCACATGCCGCGGAGCGGCTGGGCCCGTGAGCCATGGCCGCTGAGCCTGTGCGTCCGGAGCCTGTGCTCCGCAATGGGAGAGGACACAACAGTTAGAGGCCCGCGTACTGCAAAAAAAAAAAAAAAGTGTCCACTATGGAGAATTTCAAATACCGGCAAGAGTAGACCAAATAGTATAGTGAATTGCTCTGTGCATCTCAGCAGCTTCAAAAGGAGGAGTATGTACCAATTCAGGGCCAATCTCGTTTCCTCTACATCCCATCCACTTGCTCCTCCCGTATTATTTTGAAGCATATCCCAGATATCATATTACTTCATCTGTAAATTAAAAAACTATCTATCTCAAAATAGTATAAGGACTCCTCTTTTATATATAACAGTATCACACCTAAGAATCAATCAATAATATCATCAAATATCTAGTAAATATCCAGAACTTTAATTGTTTCATAAACTTCATTCTTCATTGTTTCTTTTTTACAGCTTGTTTGAATTGGAATCCAATTAAAGTCCACACACAGTAATTGGATGAAATGTGTTTATACTTTCTTTAATCTATAGGTTTCCCTTCCATCTTTTTTTTTTTCTTACAAGTAATTTGTTGGGAAAAAAAAACAGGCTGTTTGTCCCACAGTTTCCCAAGTTGGCATTCAGCTGACTGCATCCATGGGGTCCTGTGTTCTCTGCATTGGCAGGTAGATCTATAGGCTTGGTCGGACTCAGGCGGGAGACTTTGGGAAGAACACCTGCTGGATGGTGGTGTGCACTTCCATCAGGAGGCACACAATGGCTTGCTGCTTTCTTTGTGTGATGTTAAGAGTAACATTCCAAGATCCAAAATTATGATATTCAAAATCCACGATTCTTTATTTATTAGCTGGAATACTTCTACTAAAATAAATGTCACCTTGTGTACTACTGCTCTAGCTGGTGGCACAGTTAGTAAAGAGAAGTCAAGACAAATGCTTACTTCTTTCCTTTTATTTACTGTTTTCACAGTAATGGCTTGGTTCCTCAGCATCTTCCAGTGGTGACCAGTTAGATTTACTATTGGTGTCATTGCTGGTTTAATACTATTATACACTCTTGCATTTACACATATTTGATGTACTTAATCCACTGTAGTCATCATCCTCAGCGATGCTCACATTGCCCATCTTTGGCCAGTTGGAAGCTCTACAGGTTTGCTCCTGGGTACTGGCTGGGTTAAGACAAGCTATCACAACATCATATTTTGACGTTAGTCTCTGGTAAATATCCAAGTTGAAAATCTACAAGGAATGGTTTTGCCCTGCCAAAAGATTTTATTTCTACAAGTCTTGGAGAACGGAAATCATCTCAACTTGACAAGAGGACTACGTGAGAGACAGCAGATCATACTCCTCTGTGGAGGGCACACATCCTTGGTTAATATTATATGTAAATATGCTTTACACCTCCTTTTAGGCACAGATACGTCCTCTGATATGGGCAAAAATAGTTGGTGGTGAACTTGGCAGCCATACATTCATCCTTCTTCCAGTTTTCATCCTTTGCACCTAAACGCTTAGACTCTCCTGTGTGAGATTTTATTATTTGTTTCCCCAACCTCTTTCTTACTGATGTATAATTTACATAAATAAAATGCACAGGTTAAATTGTACAAGTTGATGG
Source organism: Leucopleurus acutus (assembly GCF_964270905.1). Lineage (NCBI taxonomy): Eukaryota > Metazoa > Chordata > Mammalia > Artiodactyla > Delphinidae > Leucopleurus > Leucopleurus acutus. Next base: position 37,691,255 of record NC_139149.1, on the reverse strand, counting down.
GTTTTGACACATGGAAATTTCATGTCTCTATCACCTCCAACAAGAAGTAGAACATTTCCATCCTCAAGACAGTTTTTCATGCCTCTCTCTACTCAATCCCATCCAGCCATTCACACATAACTACTGATTTGTTCTCTGTCACCGAGGATTAGATTTGTTTGTTTTGGACTTTACATGAAGGGACTCATACAGGACAAATGCTTCAGTGTTTCACTTCTTTCTCACAACTACATAATGTTTTGAAATTTATCTCTGCGGTTGAACTAGTAGATCATTTTGGTTTTTTTTGTTTTTTTTTGTGCGGTACGCAGGCCTCTCACTGTTGTGGCCTCTCCCGTTGCAGAGCAGAGGCTCCGGACGCGCAGGCTCAGCGGCCATGGCTCACGGGCCCAGCCGCTCCGTGGCATGTGGGATCTTCCCGGACCGGGGCACGAACCCGTGTCCCCTGCATCGGCAGGCGGACTCCCAACCACTGCGCCACCAGGGAAGCCCCTAGTAGATCATTTTTAATGCTTAGTAGCATGCTGCAGTCTGTCAATCCTTTCACCAATTGATGGACATTTGGGTTGTTTCTAGTATTTGCCTGCAAATGAAGCAACTGTAAACATTCTTGTATAAGTCTTTCTGTAGACATATGTTTTTGTTTCTCTTGGGCTGGGATCGGAGTTGCATTGTAAATATATGCTTAACTTTATGAGAAACTACTAAACAGACTTGTGAAGCGATCAAACCATTTTACACTTCTATCCACAATGTATGAGCCTTCCAATTGCTCCACACCCTTACCAGCACTTGGTATTATCAAGCTTTTGAATTCCAACTGTTGCAATGGGTACGAAGTGATCTCTTGCTGCAATTTTAATCTGCATTTCCCTAAAACGACTAATGACATTGAACACATTTTCATGCACCTATTGGCTAATCGTATATCTTCTTTTGTGAGGAGTCTGTTGAAGTCTTCTGACCCTTTGTTATTGGGTTGTTTATCTTTTTATCACTGCTTTGTAGAGATTCTTTCTATATCCTGGATATTCTTTCTATATCCTGGATATTCTTTCTATATCCTGGATATTCTTTCTATATCCTGGATAGTCTTTCTATATCCTCGTCCTTCATCAGATAAAATTAGGATTAAGTGTTCGCAATATTCCATGGCTTGCCATTTCATTTCCTTGGATTTTGTTTTGAATTTTATTTCTCATTCCATTTCCACACTTCAGGACCTTCCCCCAATTGCTAGCCCTCAATTGCTCAGCTCAAAACAGAAGATACCATTTATTGAGCACTTACTGTGGTCCCTCCACTGTGCCAAGCTCTACATACCCATTCACCTCTCCTGCTACTCACTACAATTCTGGGAGGCAAATCATGTCCACCACGTTGAATCACTGGGGAAACTGAAGTTGAACAGCCTTCCAGTGTCACCCAGCCAGTAAGTGGCCTGCAGGCTCGAAAGCAGTGCCGTTCAATGTTGGCTGCACATCTAAGTTACCTGGGTAGGGACAGGGTGAAAATTATTGAGGCCCAGGCTCCAACCTCAGAGATAATGATTTAATTGGTCTGGGGAGGACCTTAGGCATGGGTATTTTTTAAAAAGCTCCAAAAGTGATGGTGATGTTCAGAACCTCTGATTTTAAATGAGCTCTGTGCTCTCCACTGCTGCTGAGTGTGGGTCTTGAAGATCGCCCTGCCCGCCGGTGCTGAAAGAGTTCAGTGACAAGCCTTCCCAGGGGCCACCTCTGTGTCATTGACTGGCTGTGCAAAGAGAAAGCGTGCCTGGCTCAGGCAGTTCTCACTGTGCAGACTGGATATGATTTGGGTTTTAACTTAAGGAGCTCTTTAAAATCTGTTCTCTCTTCCACCACCCTCCCCCCCACCCCAGAGAAAGCATATCCAGACGTCAGCTTATAATACCAGGTCCAATTTTGGAGGCTGCGGCAATCTGGGGAAGCATCCAAGGTGTCCTTACAGACAGGCAGTCACAACTTGGAAGTGACGATTGCAGAGGGGTTTCAGTGTTGCGTGCAAATCTCCTCTCTTGCCAACAATTTTCAACTTGCTGCCATTTAGTGAGGCTTCGTCGCTCGTTCTCCAAGGAAAGCTGGCACCAAGTCGTGGGGAGAGGGCTTGCTTTTCTTTTTACTATTCCACCAATGCTGCTGTGGCTTTCAGAAGGTGAGCTGGGGTTCCTGAAGAGCCACCATTTTTATCAAATGGGAAAAGGGCACGAGCCAGGGAGAGATAGGTTTCTCTAAAATAAGACGCTTCTTGGTTTTTCTCCCTGTGACGTTCACAGCCCATGAGTCCAGAAAATCCTTATTTGTTCTGGAATCAGAACCCCAATGTCACTCAGTTCAGGGTAAAGGGACTGGAGGAATTCCATGTAATACTTCTGTGGCGCTTTGAAAATTACCATCATCCCTTGGTATCACACACACAAAGAGTCTGCAAAACTATTAGATATTTGTTCCTGGCAAACAAGCTTGCACAGAGAGGATATGCAAGACTTGCTGAGGGGAAACAAAATGATCCACGTGAGGACAGACTCTCTGCCCAAAAAGCTCAGGCACCGTGTTCTGCAAAGCAAGGACATCTGAATTTGAGGAGTGGAGACGAGGGTCACGGCCACTTCAGGTGGTGCTGATACCTGGAGCACTACATCTGGAGCTGTGGTTTTCAAAGTGTGGTCCCAGAGCCAATAGCACCGGCCTCATTTGAGTCGTGGTAGAAATGCAGATTCATGGGTCCCATCCCAGAGTCAGAAACTTTGGGGGTGGGGCCCAGCCATCTGTGTCTTAAGGAGTCCTCCAGCGAGTCTGATGCACCTTAAAGTTTGAGATGCACTGATCTAGTCTAGACCTCAAGAGCCAATCTTGGAAAACTTGAGGACTACTGAATTACAGGCAGGAGGCAAGGGGTGAGGGCCCTGCCTCAAGCTGTCTTCAGTCATTTCCTCCCTGGTATAAATGGGATGGGAGTGGGGTTGGGTGGGTGATGGTGAGAACTCCACCTAGAAGCAGAAGCAGAACGGCTGAGGAGGCAAAAGAGCATCTTTTCTGCTTTCCACTGAGGCTCCACAGGCAGCTTGGCCACCTTCCTGCAGAATTTTCCTGTGGGAGGAGGATACATTCCAGTGCGATAACAGAGCAGCAACATGAGTAGGATCCTGCCTTCTATTTCAGGAGCACAAGGTCTGCAAACAGCTGGAAGGGCTCCACGATGGGTTGGATTTAGGGAGGTAGGAGGGTGGCAGGGAGGTTCCCAGAAACAGTCTTGCCAGCCCACAGAAAGAGGGACCTCCTAGGGCCGACCCAATGCAGGCTGGGTATCAGCCCTAACTGGTTGCTATACACAACCTGCACAACTGTACATGGCGGGCCTGCTCAGGAAATAGGAGCTTAACCAAACAGGAGCATCATGCTCAGAGCAAAGAAGAAATAAGAAGGAGCATGCCAGGACTGGGGGGGAGGACGAGGTGGATGAAAAGGAAGATAAGCCCCAGAACAGGGTGGTTTATGGGTACCTGAGATGAGACACACAGACACTGAACTGACTGTCATGAAGGAAGAAGTTTATTGAACTCACAGTTCCCTAGAAACAGGAGCCACGCTACAGCATGCAGGGAAGCCACATCCAGAAGTGCTGGGGTGGGTCAGGAGGCAGAGAGAACAAGGAGAACACATGGGTGAGAGTCTTTACTGTGGCTTCTCAAGAAGGCATGGGCAAGGCAGGATACGCTTGTTTTGGACTGGCTAGTTTGAGTCATTTCGATGACTACGGGGCTGTCCCTAATAGTCTGCTTCCTGGTCTGGGGGCGATTAGGGCAGGGAAGAGCAGAGAGTGAGAGCCCGACAGCGGTGTCTGGGGAGCAGGCTCTGGACTGGCTGCTTTGCATAGGGAGGCAGGTTACAGATGTGCTGTTTGCTCTCTCTAGGAACTGGGAGGGGCAGTCCTTCCAGGGTCAAAGCCACAGAATACAGAAAATAAAAGACACAGCGACTGCGCAGGGAAAACCAAGCAATATCCTGAAAGCTGGCCTGCCTAATCGAGCCTGTCACTTTGTTCCCAACTGTCTGCGCCATATGCTGTGCAGCCCATAGCCCTCCTTACCTGGGACTATCAAGCACTTGAAATGTGGCCAGTGTGACTGTGGAGCTGAATTTTACACTTTTATTTAATTTTAATTAATATAAATATTTTTTAAAAGTATATCATCATCTTTCATTAAACAGATTTAGTAAGAGTGTAAAAACATTTCAGGGCTTCCCTGGTGGCGCAGTGGTTGAGAGTCCACCTGCCGATGCAGGGGACACGGGTTCGTGCCCCGGTCCGGGAAGATCCCACATGCCACGGAGCAGCTGGGCCCGTGAGCCATGGCCGCTGGGCCTGCGCTTCCGGAGCCTGTGCTCCGCAACGGGAGAGGCCACAACAGTGAGAGGCCCGCATACCGCAAAAAACAAAACAAAAAATTTCATTAATGATTTTTACATTGATTACATGTTGACATTATAATATTTTGGATATATTGGGTTTAATAAAATACTGTTAAATTCATTCCACCTGTCTTTTTACATTTTTAATGTAATTTAAAATTACAGATACGGCTTGCATTACATTTTTACTGGACAGTGCTGGCCTATATATTCAATACTTCACAGTGATGAGAAGTAAAATCCTAAAACCGGAGTCAAAAAGCGGGATGCCCTGAGAGGCGGTGCTAACGAAACACACACGGTGCGTAACTTCCTCGTGCTGGAGGGTGACATTCTTCCTACTGGGGGTTGGCGTATGCTCCAGAGCATCTGGGAGAAAGGGGTGGGGTAGGCAGGAGATGTCAACACGGCTGAAAAAAATTTATGTTCAAGCAATGTCTTGACAGAGAGCGAGAGAGAGAGATCTACGTTACTTTCTGCAGCCCCAAAACAGCCATGAGGTCCAGAAGCAGCTGGCAATGTTTCTCGGCTGTTGTAGACCATGAGGGCTGCCAAAGCCCACCCGACTCCCTGCTCCATCTTCCCTGCCCCAGAGACTGCTCCCTGGGTGGCCTGGTATGGCAGAGATAAGGGACAGCAAAGAAGGGCACGTGGAAGGACAGACAAGAAGTTCTAACAGCCTAGTGCCCACCGTGCTGAGTGCCCGCTTCTAAGCTGCCCTCTGGCCCCGTGTTCCTGTGAGGCTGCCAGCCCTGGTATGTGTGTGTGACTCACAGATATCCTCAAGGTTAGACTTTTGGGCATTGTGGTTATAAGTTATTACAAAATGTTTCTTGGCGCTGGATCCAGGAGCCCTGGCCCTGTGTCAGTTGCGGGAAAGCTTCTCAGCTGATGGGAATGAGGGGTAAGGGGCCAGGGCTCCTGTGCAAAGGACAGAGGCATAGCTGCCACCAGGCTCACTACCGGGAACACTGAGAGTCTGGGCAGGGCAGGGATGCAGGCCACGTATGTATGGAAGGGTGGCCTGGCAGAGCTCCAGAGGACAATGAGTCCCAGCTGGCAGCCGTCTGCACACACACACTTTTGTCAGGGGCCGTGAGGAGCACCAGCCTCCGTGCAATCGTCACCTGAAATCCTGAGTCACATCCTCTGGTGAGCTGGGGGAGGGACCCCTTAGTAGAGGGATCTCTTAAGATGGGAAAGAGAACTTGCTATATGGTCCAGAAGAGGGACTATCTTGAACAAGGGAACAACCTTCTCGTTCCCACTGGTAGAAGAAATCCAATTCGTTCAGTCCAACAGGTAATATGTTTGTGCCTAATATGTGCCAGGCATGGGTGGAGAAGTCACCGGAGGTCCCTCCCTGTCCTTAAGTAGCTTAGAGGCAGATGAGGTCACTCCGTAATGAGTTCAAGTGCTATGAAAGGGAAGTAACGGGAAGTCAGCCTCGTTGGAGAAGGCAGCCTCATCAGAAGACAAGCCTTGGGGCTTCCCTGGTGGCTCAGTGGTTGAGAGTATGCCTGCCGATGCAGGGGACACAGGTTCGTGCCCCGGTCCGGGAGGAGCCCGCATGCCGCGGAGCCGCTGAGCCTGCGCGTCCGGAGCCTGCGCTCCGCAACGGGAGAGGCCGCAACAGTGAGAGGCCCGCGTACCGCAAAAACAAACAAACAAAAACAGTGGCTCTTATTAAGACATAGAATTGGAAAAAAGTATAACCTTGGCACTGAGGACAGACTGGTTAGTGTGATCACTGGCCAGCATTGAAGGATAGATGGTCAGTGTGATGAGACGAATGATATCTGCGGCTGTTTAAGTTGTATTGAGGTGCACTGGAGGAGCAGGGGATAGGGAACCACTTGGAGGTAAGTGCAGAGATGATCAAGGAGAGGGAGTAAAGGCCAGGGTACCCCTTGGTGTTAAGGAAAAAAACAAGCAATAAATTAATGAAGAAATCATGGTTTTCCAAGTAATTTACAAGAGCAACAAAAATCATGCCTAGGAGTAAGGCTAACAACAAATTTGCAAAGATATCTATAGGTATATTCCATTCAATTTCTCCAAGATACAGTACAATTCCAAGCAAACTGCCTACATAGATCTTAGAACCTAGGAAACTGATTCTAAAATGCATATGGATGATATCGCGTATATGTGGAATCCTAAAATAAAATGATACAAATGAACTTATTTACAAAACAGAAACAGACTCACTGCCTTAGAAAACGAACTTATGGTTACCAGGGCGAAGGGTGGGGGAGAGGATAGATTAGGAGTTTGGGATTGACATGTACACACTACTATATTTAAAATAGATAACCAACAATCACGTACTACACAGCACAGAGAACTCTGCTCAATACTCTGTAATAACCTAAATGGGAAAAGAGTTTGAAAAAGAATAGATACATGTACACGTATAACTGAATCAATTTGCTTTACTCCTGAAACTAACACAACATTGTTAATCAACTATACTCCAATATAAAATAAAAATTCATATGGAAAGTTGCAAGAATAACCAAAGTTACTGAGAAAATAATATCTTTAATTTACTAGATATTATGAAATATTAAAAACTGTAGTAATTAAAACAAAGGTGGGAATAGGCGGTTAATGTCATGTGTTCTAACAATGTGGAAATAATAAAACTAACAAAAATGGGAGATAAAATGGGAAGTAAGGGCTTCCCTGGTGGCGCAGTGGTTGAGAGTCCACCTGCCGATGCAGGGGACACAAGTTCGTGCCCCGGTCCGGGAAGATCCCACATGGCGCGGAGCGGCTGGGCCCGTGAGCCATGGCCGCTGAGCCTGTGCGTCCGGAGCCTGTGCTCCGCAGCGGGAGAGGCCACAGCAGTGAGAGGCCCGCGTACCGCAAAAAACAAACAAAAAAACCAAACAAAAAAAGGGGACTGTCAATGCACTTATTTTACTTCCCTTTTTTTTTTTTTTTTTGGGTACGTGGGCCTCTCACTGCTGTGGCCTCTCCCGCTGCGGAGCACAGGCTCCAGACGCACAGGCTCAGCGGCCATGGCTCACGGGCCCAGCCGCTCCGCGCCATGTGGGATCTTCCCGGACCGGGGTATCAGCAGGCGGACTCTCAACCACTGCGCCACCAGGGAAGCCCGACAATCCCTTTTGAAATAGCTGAGAATCAAAGGATATCACTTATAGTAACATAAGCGTAAGTACTTTTAGCATACAAAGGGAAAACAAAGTTATTATTGACTAAAATTTGGTGCTGGAGAAGAGAGGGGCAGCAGGGCAAGGAAGACACAAGCTAATGAAATTGTTACTCATGGTAGGGAACCACTAGGTGTTGTTTAAAGAAAGAAGGAACTAAGAGTATGAATTATACAATGACCTACATGCAAAGAGAACCACTAAAACAAAAAAGAGAAGCCTTCTTAAACACAAAGAGGACTACAACGACAACAAAGATGAACAAAGAAAGCAGATCACATGATGAAACACATGCACAAGCATGCATGCACACACATAAACATTAACACAATCGTTAAACGTAAAACAATATGAAAGAACTGAGACAAAACATCTCTCTCATGTCAAAGCATGTAAATGGGCTTAAATGATCTATTAAAAGCAATATGGGACTTCCCTGGTGGTCCAGTGGTTAAGACTCTGCACTTCTAATGCAGTGGGTGAGGGTTCAAACCCTGGTCGGGGAACTGGGATCCCACATGCTGCATGGCACGGCCAAAAAAAAAAAAAACCAGCAATACACAATTCTATAAAATCTATGCTGTGTCGAGACGCACACAAAACAACGAGAATGATAGAGATTACAAATAAAGAGATGGGCAAAACTATATCTGCCAGATGTCAGTGAAAATGGTAGAGCAGGCAGTTCCAAGGACCCATCCCGCCACAGAAACATCAAAAAAAATCAAGCAAAAAATTTTAGAACCAACTTTGTCAACTCTGGAAAACAAAGGTTTACAGCAGGCAAGGGAACCCTATATCAAGAAAAAGGCAATCCATGGGGCTTCCCTGGTGGCGCAGTGGTTAGGAATCTGCCTGCCAAAGCAGGGGTCATGGGTTTGAGCCCTGGTCCAGGAAGATCCCACATGCTGCGGAGCAACTAAGCCCATGCACCACAACTACTGAGCCTGCGCTGTAGAGCCTATGAACCACAACTACCGAGCCCACGTGCCACAACTACTGAAGCATGCGTGCCTAGAGCCCATGCTCTGCAATGAGAAGCCACTGCAATGAGAAGCCCGTGCACCGCAACAACAAAGAGTAGCCCCCACTCGCCGCAACTAGAGAAAGCCCACGCACAGCAGCAAAGACATAACACAGCCAAAAATAACTAAATAAATAAGTAAAATAAATTAATTAAGAAAAAGAAAAAGGCAACCTAAACATGGTAGAAAAGCTTTGTGGTGTTTTTCTTTGCCCTTGTCCCACTAACCTCTGTGGCATATCAGTGGTCTTGAAGATGATGGTCCACATTCCCAGGGTAGGACTCTGGTTCCAAAAGGAGCAAAACAAACCTAACTTGCAAAGAATTGTGTTTGTCTATTCTAACCTGTCTAGGAGTTACCTGAAGAACTGATACTGGTGTTCTGTTTTTGTTTTGCCTAACTTGGAACTCGCTCAGGGTAGAAAAGTGGTAGACATTCCTTGAAAATACTGTAAGGCAAATCAACTGTCCAAAGCTACTTGGGGCAAGAAGATTATAACTAAAGCACAAAGTGCCCAAAGGCTTGGTGGAAAAGCTAGGGAGAGAGTTTTGGGAAATCAGGGAATTCGCAGGGGCCCTTCCACACTGGGGAATTTAGAAAGCCACATGCATGCCCAGGGCAGAATACATGCACAGAAGATACCTGAGAAGACTCTAAGCTTTCTCCTCCAGCTGATCTCTAGGCTGAGTCCAAGAGGAAGTGAAGGCTAAAGCAGAGTTATAAATAGCCTGGCTAAACACTGAAGGAGTGCTCCAATACAAAGCAATTTGCAAAGACTGGGAAATATTTGTGTTTTTATCTATTTATTTTAATTTATTTATTTTTGGCTGAGTTGGGTCTTTGTTGCTGCACGAGGGCTTTCTCTAGTTGCGGCGAGCAGGGGGCTGCTCTTTGTTGCGGTGCACGGGCTTCTCGTTGTGGTGGCTTCTCTTGTTGCGGAACACGGGCTCTAGGCATGCGGGCTTCAGCAGTTGTGGCTCGCAGGCTCTAGAGTGCAGTCTCAGTAGTTGTGGCACATGGGCTTAGTTGCTCCGCGGCATGTGGGATCTTCCCGGACCAGGGCTCGAACCTGTGTCCCCTGCATTGGCAGGTGGATTCTTAACCACTGCGCCACCAGGGAAGTCCCTATTTGTGTTTTTAAAACTTTTTATTTCTCTGCCAACTTCCCCCCCACCCTGGCCCCACCGCCACCAACCAGGGAAGGGGATGACTGAAGGAAATCTTTATTAAAACGCTAGCTGAACACAGATAAAAAACAGACACCAGAAACCCATACATGACAAAGAATACTGACTTTATAAATATACTTTAGAAAAGTTGCTAAAAAACAGCTACAGCCAACAACAAGCAAGAAAAACAAACTCTAAGGAGAGGAAAAAATCTGATTTCCAGAGTTACCATGTTATAGTATTCAAAATGTCCAGTTTTCAACAAAAAATGATGAAGCATGTATCGGGACAAGAAAATATGGCCCATTCCTAGAAAAAAATTAATAGAAACTACCCCTGAGGAGACACAGACATTGGACTTATTAGAGAAAGACTTTAATTCAACTAGAAAAACTAGAGAAAAAAAAGCAAACTAAATGTGAAGCTAGTAGAGGAAGGAGATAAAGATCAGAGTGGGGATAAGTGAAATGCAGAACAGAAAAATGATGGAGGGAATCAATGAAACCAAAAGTCAATTCTTTGAAAGCAACTAAACTGATACACCTTTAGCTAGACTGACAAAGCAAAAAGAGAAAAAACCACAAATAACTAAAATTGGAAATGAAAATGAGACATTGTTACTGACCTTACAGAAGTAAAAAGGAATATAAGAAAATACTATGAACAATTAAATGCCAAAAAATTAGATAACCTAGATGAAATGAACAAATTCTTAAAAATACACAATTTACCAAACCTGATCCAAGAAGAAATTAAAAACCTGAATAGACCATAACAAGTAAAGAGATTGAACCAGTAGTAGACCCCCCCCCCACTTCTAGCACTATACAGAGTCATTGGTGATTTGAAACATTTGAAGAATAATTAATACCCATCTTTCCAAAATTCTTCCAAAAAACAGAAGAGAGAACACATTCTATAAAGCCAGTATTAACCTGCTAACAAAGCTAGACAAAGACACCGCAGGAAAATTACAGACCAATATCCCTTATGAATATAGACACAAAAATGCTCAATAAAATATTGGTTAACCAAATCTAATAGCATATTAAAAGGATTATATACCATGACCAAGTGAATTTGTTCCAGGAATGCAAGGGTGGTTCAACATGAGAAAATCAATCAACATAATGCAGGTTAATAGAACTATAAAAACAAACAAACAAACAAAACAACACATACATGGTCATCTCAATTAACACAGAAAAAAGCATTTGACAAAATCCAACACCCTTTCATGATAAAAAACAACAACAAAAAACCCTCAGAAAACTAAGAGTAAAAGGAACTCCCACAATATGATAAAGGATATTTATGAAAAACCCACAGTTAACACCATACTTAATAGAGAAAGAATGAAAGCTTTCACTTAAAGATCAGGAACAAGACTTGGGTACCCACTTTCACCACTGCTATTCAATATTGTACTAGAAGTTCCAGCCAGAGTAATTAGGTAAGGAAAAGAAATAAAAGCCATCTCAACTGGAAAGGGAGAAGTAAAACTTTATCTAGTCACAGATGACATGATCCTATACATAGAAGATCTCAAAGATTCCACAAAAATAACTACTAGAGGTAATAAACAAATTCAGCAAAGTTACAGGACCCAAAATCAGTATGCAAAATCAGTTGTATTTCTGTATACCAGAAATGAACACTCTGTTAAAAAATTAAGAAAATCTCACTTAAAACAGTATCCAAAAGAATAAAAGAAATTTAACCAAGGAAGTGAAAGACTTGTATGCTGAAAACTACAAAACATTGCTGAAAGAAATTAAGATCTAAATTAATGGAAAGACAACCCATGTCCATGGATTGGAAAACTTAATATTGTTAAGACTGCAGTACTACCCAAAGAAATATACAAGTTCAATGAAGTCCCTATAAAAAGTCCATCAGTGTTCTTGCAGATTTCTAAAAGTCAATCCTCAAATTCTCATGGAATTGTAAGAGCCCCAAATAATGAAAACAATCTTAAAAAAGATCAAAATTGGACAACTCACATTTCCTGATTTCAAAACTTATGTAAAGCAATGGTGGTAGTGGTATAAGGGTATATATATATATGTGTGTGTGTGTGTGTGTGTGTGTGTGTGTGTGTGTGTGTGTGTGTGTGTAACAATGGAATAGAATTAAGAATCCAGAAATTAACCCATACATCTATGGCCAGACACCTGTATTTTCTACAAGTGTCAAGACCACTTAACAGGGAAAGCAGAGTCTCTTCAAGAAATGCAGCTGGGACCATTGGGTATCACATGCAAAATAATAAAGTTGGTCCCCTAACTCACACCTTTTATGAAAATTAACTCAAAATATATAAATGATCTAAATATAAGAGCTCACAATCATTAAAATCTTATCAAAAATCACAGGAGTAAATTTTTATGATCTTGGATTTGGCAGTGAATTCTTAGATAATGTACCAGAAGCACAAGTAACAAAAGAAAAAATAGATAAACTGGAATTCATCAAAATTAAAGACTTTTGTGCATCAAAAGACATTATCAAGAAAGTGAAAAGATCAGATACAAAATGGAAGAAATTCTTTGCAAATCATATGAGTTACAAGGGTGTTATATCCAGAATATATAAAGAGGTCTTACAATTCAACATAAAAAGGGAAACAACTCAACTTAAAAATGAGTAAAGGACTTGAATATACATTTCTCCAGAAAAGATAAACAAATAGCCAGCAAGCACATGAAAAGATGCTCACTTTCATTAGTCACTGGGGAAATGCAACTCAAAACAATGAGATACCACTTCACAAACACTACGATGGTTATATACATACATATACGTATACGTATACATATACATATTTTAAAAGGAAAATAATAAGTGTTAACGAGGATGTGGAGAAATTGGAACACTTGTACATTGCTGGAGGGAATGTAAAATGGTTTAGTCATGGTGGAAAACAGTTTGTGGCTTCCTCAAAAAGTTAAACATAGAATTACCACATGACCTAGCAATTCCATTCTTAGTTATATACTCAGAGCACTGAAAATAGGTACTTAAGCAAATAAATGTATACACTTGTTCATAGTAGCATTATTCACAATAGCCTAAAGGTGGGAAAAACCAAAAACGAACACATCAACAAACGAGCGGATAAATAAATTGTGGTAGACACTTACGCAATATCCTGCAGCCATAAAAAGCACTGGTATATACTACAATGTATATATGCCTTAAAAACATTATGCTAAGTGAAAGAAGCCAGACACAAATGTCACATATGGTTCCAATTATATAAAATATCTAGAAAAGGTATATCCATAGAGACAGAAAACAGACTGATGGTTGCCTGGGGCTGGAGGGAGAGGGAACTGTGCGTTACTTACAGTCTCCTTTTGGGGTGTTGACATGTCTGGAACTAGATGTGGTAGTGGCACAACACTGAATTGTGTACTAAATACCACTGAACTGTTCACTGTTAAATGGTTAATTTTATGTTGTGAATGTCATCTCAGGAAAAACAAAAACAAAAAACGTATAGCCATAAAATTCAAACAAAGGAAGAAGGGGTCCATGACTTACTTTCGGGTGGGGTAGAATTTAGACAACTAAAATACTAATTTCAAGCCATGTAGTTTTTAAGGGTCTCCTAACTTACGCAGTGTGTATAACAAAGCATCTAAATGTTCACTAGTAACATGGCCATCTGACATTTTTAAATAGAACTTATAACTAAGAGCTGAAAACCACTTAAACAAGCATTTGTTGGATCAAGGTTATGAATGTTCAGAAAGCACACAGGATTGGCAGCCTTCTGGGGTTAGTCCCAGATTGGGCACCGTTTAGTTCCGGATAAGCTTCTTCAGCTGGCTGGGTCTTCGTTTTTTCATATGTAAAATGAGAGGGTTGGACAAGATCATCAGTAGGCCTCCTTTTTAGTTACAAAAAGTCTGTGCAATCTATTCCCCAAGACAGAATGCAAAAAGGCAAAGCCTTTGAGAAAAGGGCTATACTTCATTCATAAACACCGAGACAAATCTCACCTGCCAGTGATGGAGGTTGGAGAGAATAGCACTTTCTAAAGCACCCAGGACAGGATGGTTTACAGATGAAAAATTAACCCTAATTCAAGCGACATCTGGAAGAGAATTGGTGTCAAATATCAACAGCTGGGTACAAATGTTATTTGCATTTTTTGGCAAACATTTGATGTGGGTTTGGTGTGAGCAAGAATTCTCTCTCCAAACTATAATAGCTTAAATGGAAAGCTTTGATAACTCAATGCATTCCTGGTAAGTGTGTTGAAATCTGAGTTTTTGACAAAAATACACCTGGAAAGCATAGTGCCTAAGGAAACAGTGATTAGTCACAAACCCCAGATACGAGACTTACAGTGATCATTGATGAAGAAATATTTCTAGCTCACAAACACAATGACAAAACCAACAGCTACCCAATCTGCTCCCTGATTTTCTTATACTTGAGCACAACTGCTAATTTTGTATAAATATAAGCAGAAAAACAGCTTTTGGAAATCTTAAAACAAAGCCTATTTTCTGCCACTATCTACCCACAACCATCTGCCAGGTTTTGGATTAAAGATGACAGCAACCTCCTAAGGAAGCTTCATGGGGAAGACCAGTTTCTGAAGCTATAGGTCAATCATTTTAAGTGTAACTGAACTATTTTAGATTTCAAATCTGTTTGTTTAATAAGTCCAAGAGAAATAAAACTAAGTTTAGTGGTCACCACATTTTGGTTTAAAATAACAATAAAAAGAGTAAAAAATAAATCTTTTGACTCTGAAGCTCTAATTGTTACTCATTCATTTATTTATTCAACAAGTATTTCAGCAACTACCATGTGCCGGGGTCTGTGTTGAGTGCAGGAAATACGATGGAGAACCAGTTCCTGCCATCACGAGGCTCATGAGGCAGATGAAAGGACTAGTAAGCAGACAAATAATTTAAAATATTTCCTCCATATCACTCACAGATAAAGGGACAGAGAATAACAGCGGAGGACGGCCACAGAGCACCTCTCTGAAGAGGGGACACCTGAGGCCTAAAAGATGAAAAGGAGCTAGCGAATAGGCAGAGAGGAGTATTCTAGGCAGAAGGAAAGCCCATGTGCAAAGGCACTGAGGCAGGAAATCATTCATTAAAGTCTGGACCGAATCCATCAGTGGGCTCAAGTGTGGTGAGGCGATAAAGTAATATGGATGAGTTTGGAGAGGAAGGCAGTGCAAGACACGAAAGATCTTACAGTCATGGTAGGATTTTGGGTTTTAAATGCAATGGGAAGCAGTGGGAGGGTTTTTAGGAAACAACTGAGAAAACCTGATTTCCAAAGGATAACATTTGCTACCACGTGAGTTGATTGGAAATGGGCAAGAACAGAAGTGGGGAGAAGCGCTGCTGCAGTGCAGAGAAAAACAGATGAACTCAATATATATATTGGAGCTCAGGTCAAAAGACTTGTCGGAAAAAAAAAAAAAAAAAAAAGACTCGTCTAGGGACTGTTCCAGGTGTTGGGTTGAGGGAAGGGAGGAATCAAGGTGAGTCTTAGATGTCACATCTGAGATGGCGAAGACTGGGGCAAGCAGTGGTGGGATGGAGAGGTGGCGGTAACACATTTGGGAGCATGCAGGCGAAAGATTGCACATGGTAAGTGTGGGCATGTCTGTGAGACTTCCAAGTGTTGGCGTCAACAAAGCATTGGATATAGAAGAATGGAATTCAGCGTAGAGTTCTGGGATAAAGATAAAAATTTTGAAGTCACCAGATAAAGATAGTATTCAAATTCACGGCAGGGAAGAGTACATACAAAGAGAAAAAAAGCGAAGTCCCAAATGCTGTGTAAATGTTAGGCAAGAAAAGTTCGCCTAAGACAGCTTCTTAAGGACAGTAACTTTGTCCCTGTAATCAAATACCACAGTCATATACAATTGGAAAGCATGTACTGACAGCCATGGTCTAAACGACCTGAAAGCATCTAACAGTGGTGGTGAATGAGCATTTGAAAAGTGGTGATTGGAACATCGCGGCAGGGGTGGGGAGGGACGACAATTCTCTCTCTGGGCACGCTGATGTTTGGGGGGTGATCTGGGAACTTAGAGTGCTTGAGATGGTAAGGTGTGAGGTACACTTATGAACTGCTAGAGAATTTAAGCAGCCATAATTTTCATCCGTGATAAACTGCAAGACAATTATTTTTTAAAGCATACAATCTCAAAACTTTAAAGGAAGCATTTGTTATAAGCTTCATAATCAGCACTATTTCTAGTGGCTGTGAAGCTTGCTTAGTGAGAGGCACTCTCCGTGTGCCCTTGGAGCTAATGGGACTGGGCAAATAATTTAACCCTCCTTACTTCACAGCTAAGGAAATAAATCCTGAGCTTTTCCATAAAGTTACGCATCCATGGTCACAACTAATAAACAGAAAGATTAGACTAGTCATTCCCAACCTTAGCTGCAATCAACAAACACCATCTGGGGGAGCTTACCAAAAACCAGTCAACCAGCAAATCACACAAGCAAAGAAAGAACTAAAACAAAAGATAATATACTGACTCACTTTTGGAGATCCTGATTCAGTCAACCTGGGGTGAGACCCACACATCTGTACTTTAAAAGCTCTCCTGGGGGGCTTCCCTGGCGGCGCAGCGGTTGAGAGCCCACCTGCCGATGCAGGGGACACAGGTTTGTGCCCCGGTCCGGGAGGATCCCACATGCTGCAGAGCAGCTGGGCCCGTGAGTCATGGCCGCCGCGCCTGCGCGTCTGGAGCCCGTGCTTGGGCTCAGGCTTTCTGATCCACGCCCTCGTTGTTTTTTTACCTCCTCACTGCTAAATCCTCATCACCTGTACTTCCTCACCTACCCAAACCACTCATCCCTTCCCCCCTGCACTCTACCTCTGCATGGTTCTTCTGAAGGAAATTAGAAACCCCTGGATCCAGATCTTCCTCCAAGATCGCTACCAATCTCTTCCTCTGCCTCTTCCTCTCCCCACTTTCCCCTGGCCTCACGGACGCTCAGAGTTTTGCTCTTCATACTTTTTCTCTTTCCATTGTACTTTTTCTCTAGCTGGTCTCATCCACTCCAGTTTCCGCAAGGTTTTTGTGTTGATGCTGGCCAGCAGGCTTAGCTCCAGCCTGGACCTGACCCGCTGCCCAACATCTAGGCCTGTGGGACTTAAGACTTACAAAATAGCAAAATGTTTGCATTATAGAGTACTTTAAATCGTTTCCCTATATAAATATGTAGTTCCACTGAAGTTAACCCAAGGTATACTGAGATGGGGAGACTGGGCTGAGTGGGATGGAGTTAATTCAATTACACAGATGTGGCAGACACACACTACGGTGGCCCTATAATTCCTGTCCCCTAGTACCTATGTCTTTGTGTAATTCCCACCCCTTGAGTGTGGTCAAGGCCTGTGACTTGCTTAAGGTATAGAATATGGCAAAGGTGATTTTACAGATGTGACCGAGGTCTTCAATCAGCTGACTGAGCTAATCAAAGCATACCAGGCTGCATGGGCCTGATTATAGATGAGCCTTTCACAAAGGCCTAGGTCTTCCCTGAAGCAAGAGACGTCATGCAGCAGAAACTCTCTCTTCCATTGCTAGCTTCAAAGAAGCAAATTCCTAGGAACTCTACAGCCGCAAGTAAGTGAACTGTCTACAACCTGAGGGATCTTAGAGGTAGATCCTCCCCTATTTGAGCCTCCAGAGAACACGAGAGCAGCTGCCACTCTGATTTCAGCTTTGTGCTGGACTCCCAGCCCACACTGTAATATATGTGTTGTCTGTAATAGCTTATTACTCAGCAGTAGATAACTAATACAGACGTCTCATGTGAAAAGCTGAAATCCTGCATCTTGGCTATTCCTAATTTGGGCTTACCTGGCCACTGACCAAGATCTACTTATGAGCGAGAAGAGCACATAAGAGACAGCCATTAGTAAGACAGGAGCTGCGTTTGCCCATGACCCCTGGTGGCCGTGGGACTGAGCAGAGGAAGTACACAGTGTTCTTCTATACGCTAATGGTTAAAGGTCTTCAACAATGGCAAATGTCATTGCTCTAGAATGTGCTATTTATCAAATCCACAGTTTGTATACGGCAGGTGAAATAATTTTTTTTGATTGGAGTAGATTTCTTTTGTTCTATCAGTGGAAGATAACTGCAGTGATCCTAGGCTTTCCTGAGGATAACAGATGTTCACTCTGAGGGAGGGTCAACGTTCAGAGATACTTTATCATCTTCTTGACCTGCAATGTTACTCTAGTCAGCCAGCCAGGGAAGTAGGGGTTTTGTTCAAATATGCATTACAAGAGAGGTTTCATGAGAATAACAAGACATCTTTAAGTATACACATAACTCTTAATCTTGATACAAGACCCCATTTCGAGACAGCCCATGCTTAAAATCCTGTGCCAAATAAATTACTGCTAAAGAAATATGTGGCTCAGTGTTACCTTCCTCTTCCCTGTTAAAATGTCAAGCTTTGCAGTAGGTCACAACTAAAAAGCTTAAGCCCATGTGTTTGAAATAAGAAACAGTCCCCCTTCAGACAAATACGAAAAGAAAAAGATGTGGTAGGAAGGTGCATAGGGTCTGATTTGGTATTGATCCTTTTGAATGGTGCTGGTAAGTCAATGGATACTGACAATGTCATGGAAGGTGATTTTCCTGGAAAGCAAGGGAGCCACCTGGGGAGGTTAAGAGGGGTAGGGGGAGATTTGATTCCTATGACATCAGAGCTGGCAGAGATGTCAGAGGTTATCTAATTCTACCCATCTGTCCTATGATACAAGTTGGGAAATATGAAGATGATAAAATCACCAGCCAATTAAATGGCAGAGAAGGGATTAAAGCCCAGCTCAACAAATTCTCTGATATTCTACTGCACTGTGATGTCTTGTTTTCCCCACTGATGCCTCCTCCAAAAAATAAGTAATTCTTGTGCCCTTCTGAGACTTGTAGTCACTGAAGTTGGTTAGAATTATTAGTTCTGCACAGGATAAGTTGCATTACATGATACAATTGTCAATATTTTACAGTCATCGATGACAGTAATGACTTTATAAAAAGCAGCTCTAGACTAACCATATGCTCAGCCTTAGCTCCCACATCATTTACTTCCTTGGTGAGAAATCAATGACACACGGGCCACATGTACACCTGCACCAAGCTGGCAGGGTGGCCTCCTTTCTAGAGTTTTAGGAAATTGCTCATCTTACAGATGGGGAAACCAAGGTCCAGAAAGGGCTAAACTCAGCCACGTCCTGGCCCAGACCCAGCTTCCAAAGCTTTGTGCTGGTTGAGAGCTTTAGCACTTACCGGCTAGGTCTGGCAGACAGAGGAGGATAAACTGATAGGGCTGGGTTTGATTGATGGATGGCTAGAAGCCACAGGTGGATCTAATGCACTCAGTCTGGGAAGCAAAAAACAAACATTAATTGCCTGATGGTGTTAAGAGTGGAGGAGGTTGTTTTCTAGATGAAATTTAAAACTCTGCTACACAGATGCTGTCAATAAGTGGACTGAGAAGTACAATAAGTACTCCTTTGAAGGTGGTACTTCTTTCACATTAAAGATGGGAGGCAGTGGTTAAAAGTGTGGTGACTACCCGAATTTAATTTCTGGCTCAGTAACTTAGCTGTGTGACATAAGGCAAGTTACCTAACTTCTCTAAACTTCATTTTCCTGACCTGTAAAATGGGAAAAATAATAGTACTTTACACAATTGTTAGGACTAAATGAAAAACGTCACCGAGAGAGAACTCGACATGCTCCATGATGCTTGCTGTCATCATGCTGTGGTTAAAAGAAAAACAACTCTTGTGTTACAGAACATAATAATCAGAATTACTTGAGATACCCTTAACCTTTTGAAATGTAATAGTTTGTCAAGTTAGTGAAGGGACAACAAAACCTTTCAGTCGAAGGTGTACATACAGGTCAATAAAATTTGTTTGAAATACAGCATTATAGTCAAATACAGCAGTACACACTATGGAGCAATTTCTGAAATGTTACTACTTCTTACTACTCTCCCCCTGCCTCCCCAAAAAACAACCCTGGCAATAAACAACAAACAAAAAAACCCCACTAGGCACAGTTGCAAGTACCCTATTCAACACTTTTTTAGAAGATAGAATGTGTGTGTGTACTGTATATATTATTTATTTATTTATTTTCCGTATATATTTTTTAAATGTGTCCTCCAGATATTTTAATTTTTCCCTTGGTCTTCTGCAAAAGGAAGATATGTAACACATCTTCAAATATACTTAGAGCTTTATCTTAATATTAATCATAATGATGATCTTGAATTACCAGGAGAAAAAAAGGGTACTCTCTTTAGAAAGGCAGAAAAATACAATTTGTAACTATTTTTACCTATACTCAACTACAAGATATCCCAGCACATGAAAGTTACCCCTTTGTTTAAAACAAACAAACCACCCCATCAAAAAACACACTCCAAGGACCCTAGAAGCTTACTGAACTACAAGTACCAATATTAGTTTCATCAGAAAAACCAAGAAATGGTGGTATTGTCCAGTGGAGGACCTGTGCAAAAATAAACTCTTCAATTTAATAATGTAAAAACAAATATGTCACTAAAGTTCTTGAAAAGCACTGGAAAAATGTGTGTGCAAGTAACTGAAATCTGTGAAACAGTTACAATCACCAAGATATGGAAGGCTTAATTTTTCTATTTTACTTAAAAAACAAAAACAAAAAAACAAACTGGTGATCAGTTTCTGATAAATTCTGGATTTGCCACATCTCCAGAAACTGTACAAATACAGTTCTTTGTTTTACTTATATTATTTATAACATGTGTATCACAAGGCAAATTTTCTTCATGCTTTACTTCAGTAAAATGGAAATAAAAACGTTTCTCTGAAATCGGCACTGAAGTTGTTTTGAGTTCTTAATAGCAAGGAGATACATCCAACTAAAAGCAGAATGAACACAGTCATACTACACATCAAATCAAAATTATTTTCTTTATATCATCAGCAATGAGTAACTCCAGAGGTAGTATGGAAGAAACGAGCATGGATCCTATCAGGTCACAACCAATGAAGAAATTAAATTTATTTTTTCCTATGGTTTTGACCATAAATTGCTTTACATATTCAGGACCTGAATAAAAACCACTCTCAGCAGAAACCCTGGTCCATTAAATCAACTGACATATCAATTTACAACTTTCAGGACTGCAGATATAAAAAATGTAAAGTATAAAATTATGAAGTTTGAAATGGTTTTAATCATATTCATTAAAAATATTTACATTTCCCAGTACTTACTTGACAAAACCCCTTGCAATATAATTCTACTCTAAACTTTTATTTATAAAATGAGGCTCATTTATGAGATTTCAATGAATGTTATACTGCAAATTACTTACATTCTGTAAAATATTTTAAGAACTTTTCATATCAAAGGTAGTTTATATTGGATTATCTGAAACCCAATAGTGCCCACAGATGAGCTTCTTATAATTCTTTTCATTAATGCTTGGAAAGCACTGTGAAAATGAAAAGTGCTGTTAAGTGCTATCATCTCCCTTAAATTTTAACTTACACTGTGTGCACATTGTGAAATAAACACATATGCAGCATGTCCATGTTTTGATATGTATTTTTATTTCCCTGCAGTTTTCACTTATCAAGAACAAGTAACAGGGAAAGTTGTCTGAACTAGTGCATAAACAAACATTCTGAAACACCACTACACGTATCTAATATACAAGAACCGTATAAAAAAAGTCACTAAAACACTACACTGTGAAGGTGTCCAACGCTTACAGTCAGACGTTTTCCAACCCGTTACTTGCCTTGTAGCCACAGGAAACCTCTCCAAAACTGAAAAGACAAAATCTTGCCACGACCCCCCCCTCCCAGCACCCGGGATGGCTCGATATCTAGACCTCCAATGGTTACTGCAATCACACAATGCAGTACATACCTGGCAAAATATCCTTTATGTGGTGTGGTACAGGTAAAGCCAGTTAAAATATGCAGTCTTCAGATAAAATGTAATCCTTGAAAAATGTTCATACCTGCACAGTTTAAATGTGCTAGATGCATAATTTTTCCTAGTCCTTTTTTCTGTGTAATCATTTTTTATAAACTGGTATTATAAATAGAAATATACATTCAAAATATATGGAAAAGTGAGTTACTACATTAAATTTGCATGTATCGATCCATCCCTTTCCCCTGCACAGTAATAGAAAATACTATTTTGCCTTGAACTTCATATTTGACAGTGAAATGCCACTATTTACCAAAAAGTCCATCTAGTCAAATTGTGAAACAAAATGAACCAAGTGAAAACTTTACAGTTCCTTTAGAAAAAAATTACAAGAATTTCATTTCCTAGCTATGAATCTTTAACTTTTTAGACACAAAGTTGGATTTATTTTTACAAGATACAAAATGTAAACATGGCAAAATAAATAGTTAAAACAAGTGATGCAGGATCCCATTTCATGCTCATGATCCCATTAAAGAATTATTTTTTAAAATCCATTCAGTTGCAAATTCAAGTGCAAAAGCATGATGATGAATATCTACTATTCAAGTAACAGAAATAATATTGATGATACAAATAAACTATATTACAAGGTAGTGATTTTCCCAATTTTACAAAATATACATCATATATCGATTTAACATCCGATATACTCTAGTCCATTTAGGTCCATTGTTACGCTCTGTGATCCACAGAGTGTCGCCTTTTGCATTCAGCTGGAATATGAATGACTGCACACCATCAGCACAGGTCAAAGCCACATGTTTTAGGTTATGTCACTTCCATAGCTACTGTTGTCTCTGCTATTCCATTTAAACCCAATCTTTCTGGTTCATGGTTCTCTCTATAATAAGGCAAAGAGTAAAATAAACATTAATACTCTCTAGAATATGATGTGTATCACTTAGTATTTATAGATACATTTTTATGTAATTACAACAAAACACATACTGCAGAAGAACATCTCCCATTTTTATAATTTCTATGCAGGAATGAGGAAAAGTTTTCTTCAGCTAAAAAATCCTAGTAATTCCTAAGAACTTGATTATAACTATTTACTTAGGAAAGACAGTAATTTAACACAATATTTCAGTAGAAGCCAATGATAAATTACTTATGAAATATATAACATATGACAATCCAAGTGTTTTTACAATAGATGGAGCATATGATGCTCAAAAAGAATAATCATTTGGAGCACAATATTATTTAAATTATTTTCTACTATAGTTTAATTTTACAGGTTTACGGTCATGTAGTTATTAATCCATGCAAATCAATTTTTTTTATTCTCACGCATTAGTGTCACAGAAAGAAAAAATCTGAAATACATTATCATGGATTTAGTTAATTTCAGAATATTCTCAATTTTAAAATATACATAGAATAATTTACTTTCCCTTTGTGTATAATACTGAAGAAAATACAAATTTTGATTTGAAAACTAAAGCTCTGGAAGCTAATAACAACTCTAGCCTTCCGGACTGTCTACACTACAAAGAAGTAATAGAAGAATAAATTAAGCTTCTAAAATAGACTGATGTATTTTTTCAGTTTGATGGTTCCCAAGTTGATGTGGGGTTTTTTTCCTTTTTTTTTTTTTTACAGTTCTGATTGGCATTTAAACATCCTACCAGTGACCTCAAACAAATGATCTAAGTCACAGAGCTTTAGACTAAGCAGATATTCAGTATCTGTTGAAAAGCAAGTCAATCAATTGACAAGACATCTATTGCTTGAGCAGTTAAAAAAAAAAAAAGTATCTTTCCTCCCACAGGATAGCAGAAAGGGACAGAATGATACTTGAAACACACACACACACACACACACACACCTTGCTATGCTGCTGATGGCACTGCTAGGAGTAACCTTTGGCACTCTGTCCATACTGGCAGCAACTGTGGCAAGTTTTAAGGCTGTTGGCGATGGTGCTGAAGTCCGTGTATTGATATGCACATTGACTGGAGAAACAACACTGACGTTATTGAGGTGCACTGCATTTGTCAGGCAGGAATTGTTCATGGGAAGTGTTTGAGGACTGCTTGTGCACAATGCTGGGATTAAGTGGTTTGTAGTGGTGTGGCCAACTGTCCTTACAAGTTGTACAGCTGAAATCCCTGGACTGGATGATAAAGCCATGTTGGTGGAGTATAATGTTTTAGAGGTTCCTGAAGGAGAAGGAAAAAAAAAATCGTTCCATTCAAGTCATGAGACATTAAACTTTTTAAAAAATTAGGAGCTTAAAAATAAAAAGAAATGCAAACATTTGTAATCTAGTTAAATACCAAATTAACCTTCCACATAACGGCCTCTCCAAAGAGACCTTCTGATTGGTAACATATTCACCTATTTCAACCCCAAAGACACCCTCTTTCTACTAGCCTACACAAAAGGGTTTGCAAAGTATTGTCCTGCCTCCATATTTGGAAACTGTATAATAGGACAGAGAGGTCCTCTCTGGAGATTGAGGGCAGGTGCAGATGAAGGTTGGACTTCCATTAGAATTTACACATGCAAGAACATCAGTAAGGAAGGGCAATCACAATCATGGGTATATGTAAAAGCAAGAGGAAAACCCTAGGGTCTGAGCAGTAGTTGAGGGTTGATAGGAACAGCAAATCTTTGAGGACTCGGTAGTAAGCAGCAGAAATACGTTCACAGCAATACTGTATTTCATGAGGAGGAGTCAGAGAAAGCAGGCCTGTGAGTATGTAAGGCTGGGAAGGTAAACCCAATTTCCAATTTACTGATAAATTGTATTTCACCTTTTTATAAATGTACAAATGATTCAACAATGATGGTTAGCAATTAGCTCGATGTGTTGCCTAAGATGTGAGGCAACTGACAGTATGTAGATAAAACGAGGCAGGGTGAAGTGTTACATAGGTAGGAATCCAGTGGGTGTGGGAGGAAGGAAACAGGGAGCAGGCTCTATGTGAATTCTAGAAAACATCCAGCTATTCCACCATACATATCCATAGATACTATGAAGAGTCCAGATTGATTTCTTGTACGATGTTTTCCCTTGGATTTGAAAACCAAAAACCATACCTCAAATCACTGAGTTGCAACCTTGAGCTAGTAAGTATCACATGAAACAACAGCCTTACCTGAAGGCTGGACTACACCATTTATGTTGTTGTGGCCAGTGTTCTGTTCCTTGGTTACCTCACTGCGACTTGGAACAGGTGCACTGACCACCGCAGATGCAGCAAAATGGGCGCTGGCTGAGTCAAGTGTTTTAGACATACAGTCAGAGGTGCTTGAGCCCTATAAAATAAACAAAATTAAACTCTCAGCTTTTTAGACATGAGTTCACGAACATGTTAAGAAATGAGCAAACTCAAGAGGCTGCTGCCTTTTTCATCTTGAACAGTTACAGGTGTTTAGGTTAAGAGATCTAGGACTCGATAGGCTATTTTCATCATATGAAACAGGAAAGCGACTAAAAACTGGGAAGCAATTATTTATGAGAAAGAGCTAGGGTAGTAAACAACCCAAACCTTTAATGCCCTATTCATTTTGCCAATAAGTGTTAATGAATGCCTTTAAAAATACTTGACAGTCTGCATACTATGGGCAAAATGAAATAACAGAGATGACTAACAGTCATTTTTGTCCCAATGTAAAACTGTGTCTTAGCCTAATGTTTCAGTAGGTTGGACATACCTGAGATTCAGAAAAGGCAAACAAAGGCAAAGTTAATGGTCATATTCCTTTTGATTCTGTATTAAACTGCTTAGCTGTTACTAACAGCTTTTTAGTGGCTTAAACAACGTAAGTTTATTCTCATACAGTTCTGGAGGCCGGAAGTCCAAAATCAGTCTTACAGGCTCTTATCAAGGTGTTGGCAGGGCTTTTTTTCTTCTGGCAATACAGTTTTATAAGGTATTTTTACTCTTATCCCGACTGTCAATCATTTAATGGTGCCTAGGAAAACCTCACCTAGTGGCAATTTTTTTTTCTTCAGGGAAATGTGATTCAAATAGGCAAAGGGCTATGTAGTCTGGATTTATGGCACAAGTCGAGACAATTACCTCTCAGCTCATGGGGCATGTTCACATGGCACTTAAATGCACAGGTTAGGAAGGAGTTAGGATAGTCATATCCTTGACAAAAGTATTTCTGGGGGAGTAGGGGTGGGCGATGATGGTTCTAAGAGAATATAATCACTTCTATGAATTCTTAATAACCCTTCCAAAAATATGTACTTATTTCTTTCCTAAATTAAAAATACTATATTTGGCTCTAGTGCTCCTCTCATAAAATATAAACTAGTCACTTAAAATTATGTAAATGAACTGAAAAGACACTTAGGTTTGATCTCCAGAATCAAGAGTGGTAATGACAAGGTTATCTTCTGTGACCTGACTAAAATTTTCAAAAAAAGATATAATTATGAAAGAAAGGAATAGACATAACCATGATTAAAAGACAGGTTACCTGTGCTTTTGGATGTGTCTGTTGCGAGGAATGCTGAGATTGCTGTTTCTGCTGAAGCTGAGCAAGTTGCTGCCTTTGCATTTGAACTAACTGCTGTTGATGAGTCTGAAATTGCTCTTCTGTGATACCCCCTGTCACTGGAAAAGGACATTAATTTTAGAAATACATATGTTTTAAAGTACCTTTAACAACACAAGTAGAATACAATATGAAGTTATTCCACGATTAAGATGAAAAGCAATTTCAAATCACAATATACATCAGCAGCAAAGAACTGAATAAAAACGACAGATCTTTCAGCCAAAGTGCCTTATGCTAATATCTATGACCTTCTAATATCACATGCTAAAAGAGTTCCTATATGTAGATTTTACTGTATAACGTAGTTCAAATATAAGGATTCTCCCTTTTATTCAGACTTAAACCATAGTTTAAGCCAATAGATTTGATGTCTAAAATAAGTCCTATCTATAAAAACATGGGCTGGAAATCAGAGAAGTGTTCAGCATCCTCGGATGTAATCAACTATGCTGTTACCAACTGTTAACAGTTACTAAATGTCAAATAAAAAGAAGACATTTAAAACTTTTATTTAAAAAATTACTTAAGAAAAAGTTACAATAAGAAACACTTTTTTCAAAGAAATGTAAACAAACTTTCATTCACCACTGATATTTAAGGAGATCACTGATAAACTGATTTAGAGGACACAGAGCTATCTCCACAGAAGTCAGTATGTTACTAGAGTCACAAAACATTAAATCACATCAGAATACATGTACTACTAGAGTAATTTTACTCTATTTTTCTTTATTGCTTTCTTTCCTCTCTCCCAACTATTTCACTTAATCAACAAGTATTTACTATCTATGACGAAAAGTGCTGCATTAAGAGTTAAGAATGAATACAGGGAAAAAATAAATTAAAAAGAGGGTCCCTGCTATAAACTCCTACAGTGTAGCTGGGAAGAAAAGATACATATAAAGAAACACCAACTAATATGAGCCAACCTTTAAATGTAATCTAGCTATCTAATCTATATGACCTGAAGGAGTTTAGATAGGAGACTATACCTTCAACCTATGTTACTTAACTAGCCCCGTCCCCAAGTTCTCCATTTAGTAGGATCATAAATGAGAAATTAAAAAAAAAAATTTGATGGTAAATTAGACATATAACAAGTTATGCAAAGTACAGCTTATTTTCTATGAAAAAGGAATTAGGCCCCAGAGATGGACAAAGCTTTATATATACCTTCATTTCTGTTCTACAATGTTATCATTAAAATTAGTACTGGACTATCAGGAAAAAACAGTTCTGAGATAGCAATTTTATTTTTAGAAGATTAAAAAAACTGGGCCTATGATAGTGCTCACTCTAAAATTTTACTATTACCTGTATTTTTGAAGTACACATTAGTTATCTTACTGAATTACCAACAAAATCAAATGTCTTTCTTTGCACATGTTAAGTTCACTGCAAGTATTCTATTTTTAGATGAAAAAAAAATTTAATTCTAAATTTAATATCTTCAAAATGAAATGAAAATGTGAAGTATTCATGAATTTCCAGCTGTTTGAAAACCTTGGGAGAGATGAAAAATAGTTTATTAGATACAAAGCCAGGAAGGAAAATCTTAAGTTAAACCCAAATAAATCTGTTTAAGTCCTATGTGTATAAACAGCGTACCAATTCAAAAGAAATGGACTTGGAATCTGATGTATGGTCTACTCACTCAAATTCAGCGTTATGTTTGTCCAGAGCTAAGATTTATGTTGTGATGAAAAGGTGAGAAGTCACAGTGGTTAATTTTAAGTGAGGAATAAACCAAATAAAGAGAATACACTTTTAGTAGCTATTTAAAAATTGAGAGAGAAATGAGAATCTTTTCTTTTTCCAAAAGCTTTTAAGTCAGACAATTATAAAATTTTACTAATCAGAATAAAGTATACATATAAATTACTAGAAAGAACAAATTGTATTCTTTTAATAAAAAAATTACTTTTGGTTAGTAGTCATTAGCTAACAAAGTGGTGCCAACTAGAGGTATTCTACTTGCTTTTATAAAAAGATGATCACTTTATGTAGCTATTAAAAAGGGATGCTAATAAAATTTCCTGTTTTCTGGGGGGATATGTCTACTTACTGCCCTGACTTGTTGAAACCATTAATTTGCTCAGGAACCCCATCCTTTTCCCCATAGAAAACTCATAAAATCCCAACCAAGACGCAACTGAAATTACTCAAATTAATGTTCAAGTGTTGCCTAACTTTTTAAAACTCAGGCTGACTTTGATACCAAAATTCTCATCCCTGATTCTGTTATTAGTTGAAAACCACTGATATAAAACTTAATTCCAAAATATGGATATGCTTAAAATATTACATTCATTTTTTTTCCTCTTCCCCCTCACCGCAAGCTCAGCATGTTGGATTCATTCTTAACATGTAGTTCTTTTTTTACTAAAAGGTGTTTTGTGCTTGAAAAATGCTTATGTTCCCCATTCAGAATTTTCTAGAGCATTAAACACTTTTAGACAAAAATAGCAATTAGTAATCATGACACAGAATTGGAACACATACAAAACATCCTCCCTAAATGACCTCTTTCATTTTGTTAGGGTGAGTGGAAAGTGGTAAGAAATGTATGGTTTTAATGACACAGACACAGTATTGAATTATCTTCAGGGTTGACTTACTAGTAGGTGGAGGATGGTAATGTGATTGAAAGCACCTTCTCCACTAATTATTTTTCCTTTCATAAATTACTGAAATACTTCCATAAGAAATTTATTTCTTACATTGGTTCTGAGTTATCAAGAGGCAAGCATTAAAATAACACCAGGAAAAGGTCATACTTAACAGTGTGAAGAAATCTCTTTAGCAAGGAGATACAGAATAGGGGTCCAGCTATGGATGGGTGGTAGTGGCATAAAGGGGAAGTGGGAATGTATGAAAAGAGAAACGATATCTGCTTCTCTTGCTTAGGGCCAAGCCAAGTTCTTTCTACTAGTTGCTCTCATGAGTTGCTAGCTTAGAAGTAAAATCCATGCTGGTCATCCATCTCCCCTACCCCACACCTCCAAGTCCTGTCAGTTTAAAAGGAACCACACTCTGATTGTTTTGTGAAGGCATTATTTCACTATTCCAGACAGACAGGAAGTGTTCCTTTCCCTAAGTAAGGAGTTTTGCAAATCTCCCTGGGTAACACATTCTAATAGGTCACATATTACAGAATTTCCCCTTTTACGTATGCAAATATGTCATTCTGTACATTAATAACACACTTGCATTTCTAAATATTTTGTGTATATAACTGACAGTCTGTTTTTCACTAAGCCTCTAACCTTTCTGGCTTTCTTTGTACCTGGCTCTTTACCTATCTTGGGTTTATCGGTCTGATTTACTCCTCAGATGAATCCATGTACTTTTTCTTAGAACACTTGTCACCATCCTTAGAATGTTGATTCTGTTTTCAAAGATCCTAGGCATCCCTCGTTTCTCTCTTCACCTTTCAGGCATGTGGTTCCTATAAGGTGGTTCTGCTAGGTTGGTCCCTCATCACCTTTCCCTCTCATAATCTGACAGTGATCCATCAAAAACATACTCTAGGTATCTCCACTAGATTTTACACTGCTGTATTGATTCTAAAGCCCTAGATCACTGTTCCTTAAACTTGGGCCCATGGAGAATATATTCTTGAGTATGTGTGAAATCTTTACAAGTATTTGTCAACTCTGTATTGATGTTTCATTGATAAACTAATAAAAAGAAAAATCTAATCAAAACACCTTCTGTATTTTCTGGATGACCACCCCACAACAGAATATAAACATAGGATTTTTGGGCTTGTACCTGCTGCCTTTTTAAAATAGTCTTTTAACTTTTAATGCAGTGTTTCTCAAAGTGGGCTAAGATGATGAATTCTTGGGAAGCCATGAATTTTTAAAAACACTAGCTTAGACCAAGTTTTTGTAGCTTAATGAAGAACATCTAATGTGGTAGGAAAGATTATCTAAAAGTCGAAATGAATATATTATTCAGCACTTCTTCACCTACCAGGCAGGTCTTTGTTATAAAAGTTTTAATACATGCTTTGTTGAAGCAATGCTGACTATACGCAATTTTTGTTTGTTTTAAAAGCTAGATCTGGGGCTATATGGAGGGGGAGAGAGATCCTATTTTAAACCTTCTAGGTCATAGCAAGGAATCAGGTAAAAGTTCACATAAAAACACTGGAGCTGCTCTGAGGACAAATCTTCCAATCCATGAAAGACGACATTACCTGTCCAGGACTACACATCCTATAATGTAACTAATGAATAAACTGAAAAACTGTGGGGATGATAATGAGGGTGAAGATGGGAGGTGAGAGGGTGAAGGGGGTGGGGAATGAGGAACAAAGGAGATGTGAAGATAAAGAAAACAGACTAAAGATCCATTTAAACTTCCGACATCCAAGCTAAATAGTTATAACTGAAATTTCAATATTATTTCCTTTAGCAGTCAAGCTAAAATCTTTTAAACTCCTGAAGTC
This sequence comes from Leucopleurus acutus, assembly GCF_964270905.1. Lineage (NCBI taxonomy): Eukaryota > Metazoa > Chordata > Mammalia > Artiodactyla > Delphinidae > Leucopleurus > Leucopleurus acutus. Next base: position 37,660,444 of record NC_139149.1, on the reverse strand, counting down.
TGAATCCATTTCCTACCCTTAGAAGTGACCCTAACTAAAAAAATAAATCCTTGTGAGTACCTTAGCTAGTTGTTAAAAACATAGTTTTACCTTTCTTAAAACTTTTATGCTTGCAAACATTTTATGGCAGTTTTAAAAAGAATGGGAAAAGACACTGGAAAAATTAAAAACCAGGAATTTCTCTTGGAAAACTGCCCAAAATGTTGCTGATTTTACAAACTGGTAATATTAAGATATTTGAATCTGGTCAAAAGCTTCAAGAAGAGTTGCTAGTATCTATCTATTCAGTATACAATACAAATGAGAAAAGAAAAAACATGTTAACTTGCAACGATACTTTAGTCTAAACCAAGATTAAAAGTAAATTAATCCTTAAAGATGCTAAAAAAAAAAAAAAGCAAATTAATCCAGCCCTTCAAGTCTGAACAAGCAATGCTACTTTTAGATGTGAAATATATTTGCTTAAGGTTAGGATTTAAGAATAGTGTCTCAAAAGAATAGTTAAATACTGCAGTTTCAAATGACTGAAAACTTTACCACCTATTTATATAAAGAATATAATATCTGTCATGTATAATCCATGTATAAGCTCCTTGAAGGTAAGGATTATTGTCTTCTAAAACTCTGCAACTTTTAAACACTTAACATAGTGCTTTGCGTATATTAGATCCTAAATAATTATGTATAAACTTAATTTTCCTTGGTTATCCACTTGCTATGTTCAGCACATCTATCTTTCCTTTCTGTCCTGCTTCTATTCTTTGAGAAGAGATTTTCAATTAAGAAAACATACTTTTATTTAACAGTTAACTAAATGAAGTCTTTAGTTCTCACTAATAACTATGACACACAGTTCTATTTGTTTCCCTTTAAGTCCATTCAGTATCGTATTGAAAATAATAATTAGAGTACGTTCAGGACACAGAGATTATGACTTGAAAAACATTAACTGGGTTAAGAACAACATAAAAGTAAGAAAATACTTTGCCATTGGCCCTCAAGTTCAAGGTTGTTTTTTTTTTAAAGAACTAAGGAACTTGTGATACAAATAAATATTATTGTCAAGTATATCAGGTTTCTATTTCTTTTTTTCCCCATTATTTATTTATTTTTAAAATTTTTATTGGAGTATAGTTGCTTTACAATGTTGTGTTAGTTTCTACTGTACAGCAAAGAGAATCAGCTATACGTATATACATATACGTATACATATATACATATACATATATACATATATGTATATACATACACATATACGTATATACATATACATATCCCCTCTTTTTTGGATTTCCTTCCCATTTAGGTCACCACAGAGCACTGAGTTCCCTGTGCTATACAGTAGGTTCTTATTAGTTATCTATTTTATACATAGTATCAATAGTGTATATATGTATATATGTCAGGTTTCTATTTCTGATTAAATCCTTTATTTGCCGGGATTTCCCAGCTGTGAAACAGAAAATTCAGTACTTGACTCTCTGCCAGGTAACTGACGAATATCAGTCCTGTTACTCTTAAAGACATGCATGCTCTCCTGATCAAGTCCACGAAGAGTAAGCAGAAGGCAAAAGTGTTAGACACACAGATTAAAAGAAACCAAATATATGAAGATTCAATTCTTTTGTACATGTCCATCAAATATAAAAATGTAACTTAAAAAAAATTCCTCTAACCTCTCTTTAGGTAGAAAAGGAATTTCTATCAATATTTACTGAATTATAACTGAATCCACTTAAAATGATCTATCCAGAACTGAGAAACCATGTAATGAATATAACTGGTACAGGTGGGTACTTAAAACTGCCACAGGCGAACTCCCTGGCAATCCAGTGGTTAGGACTCCGCACTTTCACTGCCGTGGGACCAGGTTTGATCCCTGGTAGGGGAACTAAGTTCCCACATGCGGCATGGCGCGCCCCATACAAACAAAAATACTGCCATAGCTTTTCAGTTGTTTACAAAACTGCTGTTAAAAAGACTTGTTTCATTATGAATTTATACACTGTGCCTAATATTTTGAAACAAAAGAAATTTGTTAAAAACAAAACACTTTGTGGCCTCAATGACTAGAGGGTCATAGTTAGCAGAGAAAAAAACTTGAACAAAATCCTTTACTCTAGTAATAAATAATTAAATACATATTTGAAAGACCTGATTCTAAAACATTGATTCTAATGTAGCTTAGCTGTTGCTTAAACCTTGAACTTTTTTAAGGGAAGAAAGAAATGGTACTAAGTTGAGACATAGTACCATTACATAACATACATAAACATAAGGCAGGAAAAATTACACAGACCAAAACTACTATTTTTTTTCTGATGGTAGGGGAAAGGCAAAAATAAAAAAAGGCTTATTATCTACGATGTTAGCATTGCATATTTGTGATTTAAGTTCCCTGAGAAGTGCATGCATGCCTAAAATAATACTTTAACTGCTTATTTTATGCTGATATATGGTAGTGTCATAAAATTCTAGAACTGATTGTATGGAATTATTTACGTTACATTCTGAATCCATACATACAGAGTACTGATGATACAATAACATGCGCAACAAACATTTTCTGGAAAACAGTCGAGTCACATAGATCTGGAGTGTATCAGGAATGTACAGTAGAAAGCTGCAAATATTTGGCCATATTCAACTTAAGAAGGAACATATTAAAATCACTTTTTTGTTACGGTATTCATTGGTAGAGAAAAACTTCAATCTATGGTCAAATCTAATTATAAATGCCTATATATGATGTTTTTAAACTCACTTTTTGGCAAAAACTGTTGTGAGTAATTTTTGGTACAGGAATTCCAGTTAAGTTAAATAATTTGAACAATGTCTTAGAGTTGGCTCAAAAAAAGATTTGACCTAATATTCGTCAACTTCCTACTATTTTTAGATTTCTAAGACTCCTGCAACCTGAAGTCATAATAGGTATTTATCCATTTGAGCTTCAAAAGGTCATTAAACTTCACAGACTCATGAACTTTATATAACGGGATGCCATTTTCCTTACCTAAATTCGTTTGGGAGAAAATTAACCAACTAATTTGGAGAAATGATATGCCACCTTCCAATCATTCAAACAAATCCAATTTTCCATAACAACCTTTAAATAGATAAATGTCTAAGTCAAGTTTGAAAATAAACAGTTCAGTAATTAAGAAAGACGGAACACTATTGAGACCAAATGTCAACCTAAAATGATTTAAAATCACTTTGAAGAAGTTTAACACAACAATTTTGCATACTAAAATGCACCATCTAGGAAATAATTTAGAAATATATACATTTTAGAGAAAGAAAGAATATCAATAGTATAAGTCAAGCCACATCTAGCTTTGCCTCTGGATACCACGCATTTTTTGCAATGTATACATTACAAAGACATTTATAAATTATACATACTTGTATACGTGTGATAAAGAGAAGACTATCCACAGAAGAAAACAAATCAAGATTACATTTTAGATCCTCTAGATGTTATATTATTTTATAATGCCTATGTATATTAATTTGAATACAATGTCTCTTAAGAGGAAAAAAACTTTCCAATCTCAATTAGAGAGGTAAGTTATCAGACCAAAATTACAACTATTCATAGGGAACCTCTTTAAAAATCATTTTTCAGAAAGAAAACTTTTAATGGTACTCCTGAGAAGCAATACTTACATTTAAGCAAAGTTAATATAATAAAATGAAAATTTTCTTTAACAAAAGCAGACAGTATTGTGCTATGATGATCTGACAGCAGCTTATAACCACTTTGCCCATAGGGAATTCCCTATGCATTGTGCCTACACATTCACCATACCAGGCACACACATTCAAAATACAAGCCAGTGGTTTTATAGGTATCAGTTAGGACATTTTGGTAAAATGTGAACCACAATAATAGAGTTTACTTTCTTAGGTTGGAAAAAAAATGCAATAGGTTAAGATAAAGTTCCTTTCCTCGGTAGGATCATGAAAATAAACCTTCAAAATTCACCCTGAGAGTCTATTTAGTGGATAATGAAAAATTAAGGAGAAGAGGATGTACTTTTAACAAAGTGACAACTTACCTGATATGCCATTCTTGCTGGTGTTCAATAAAGCTACAGATGCTGCAGAAACTCTTTTATTGTTCACAGTCTGCCCTGGTTTTCTTGAGGTACATTCTTCACTATCACTGTCCTGTAAATTTAGTAGCCTTGGCTGGAAACACTGTAGTCGACATGATCTGATATTGCTTAATATTTCAGAAAGGGACAGTCTATTTTCACAATGTTTACTGGAAGCATTGGTCCGAGAGAAATTAGAAGAAAAGTCTATAGTTTGGGAAGCGCTTGAAAAACCATTCAGCATTTCAGGGTCTATCTGTTTCAGGACTGGGTCATGTTCTGTGGATATCCGGTCCATTATGACCCTGAAAAGCAATATAAAGCCAAATATTACCTAGAAGAACTTAACAATATTTTCTTTATACCCTCCCTTCCAGCTTGTAAACAAAAACCAGGTCAAAACAAATAGTTTACCTTCCACCTCTGCCAATTCGCCTCCTTGCAAATCCTATACATCTTCTCGGGACTGTGAGCATTGTAAGGCAATGCCTGTATCTCAACTTATCCAAATCTACCAATTCTGAATTTTCAAACGAATGGTTAGTTTGGTCCAAACGAGGCTGCAAAAAAAAATAAATAAATAAAAATAAAATAAAAAAAAAAACTCATGGAATGATTCTGAAATGAAGAAAAGTTAAATCATGATAAAAATAAAGTAACTACAGCATTAGCAGAGCAATTAAAATTTAGATATAAAACTTTAAAATTAGGGTTTAAATATTAACCAGGTAAAATTCTACAAAACTGACTTAAAAGTTCACTCACCAAAATAACTCAAACTAAATTTAGTTTATGACTACAAATACATTTAAGATAATATTATATTTTAAAAGAAATATATCTTTAAAGAATAATGTGGCTTTTAACATTTATGTAGAAAAGTAGAGATAATGAAGTTAGTAATTTATAGACTTCCTACAGAGATAAACTAGAAGGAAATTTTTTGGAGTAAAAATTGCACTTCAAGAAGGTATGCATGTGTCAAATTCATACTTCCTCTTTACTTGTAAGAACATACAGTCTATTTCTTTGCCTTCCTATTTCTTCTAGCATTCTATTTTTCTATGTTACCACTTTCTGTCTCCTTTTTCTCAAACACATAACTTATAAACAATTCTCTACACCTCTCCTACATTAAATACATACACACACACACACACACACACACACCCCTGAAAAAGCTATAAGCGTATATGTTTACCATAATGCAACAAGACAAAAGGTCTCCAAAAGCCATATATGAGAGCCATCCTCACTACTCCATCGTTACACCTTACTTGAAACCTTAGCATCTGCAAGTGAGGGTCATTCCTTGATATAATATGCACCAAAACTTGACTTAACAGCACAAAGCATTTTCTAAGTGGGACAAAAAGTTATGAATATAATTATTTGACAATATATTGCCATGGGGGAGGTTTAAAAATGATTCCTTTATGTTTGATATTTACTGGGTTTGTATGGAAAAGATGGGCTTGCCCAAAAGTAAATTTCAATAAACACTCATCAGCCATCTAGGGTTCCATTAGAGATTCTGGGCTCACCTAACTCCAGCAATGACATAGTGAGTAGCTGTCGTAACTGCTGAAGTAATAGTTAAAGCCCAAAGTGAGCTAGATTTCTAAAATATGAGCAGTTATCAATTTCCAAATAAAGGGTTCTGATCTCCTTTGAAAGGACTCAGTACCTTCGAGCATCTTTTACTGGTATCTGCATAGGGGATATTAAATAAAAAATGCTGATTGACTTCCCATTTTTAGATCAAGACTAAGTCACCCTGACATGAGTTACCTGTTAATTCCAGTTCACAAAAACACCACAAAAAATAAAGTTCTTACAGCATAATACTGGCATCCTGCCCGCCTCCTGAAAGCACAGGGACCATCAGGATCATTTTCTTCTTCAGGTTCTGATATTGGGGACGGTACCTAGAAAAAGAGGCATGAAGCATTCCATTTAGGAGTTATCAAAAGTCAACAATCTTTGTAATGGTCTAAAATTAGAATCTGATCACCAACAGTGAATCACTCCTATATTACATACAGTAGGCAGTGAATTCCCCAAAACATTTAAAGATTAGCAAAATTTTTCTATGGTTAAAAATCATTATTCTTAATGGACTGGTTCTTGCAGGTAAGCTCACATGGTATTATTGCCTAACTGTTTCTGAACATGCAAGGATTATAGGCTTAAAAAGAATTAGTATGGTTTTTATATATCCCATTTACATTTTGTAAATATTACACGTGGCCATAAATACTTTGTAATAATAGTTATGCTTCACCTATAAGTAGAGATGTTTTTACACAATAACTTTATTTCTCTATAATAAAGCCCAAAACTAGGAAGATAAAAAAGGTTTATGAATAGCCTCCCATCCCCAAAAGCCAAAAAGGTCATACATTTCACTCAAAGGGGAGTCCCTTATTTCCCCTCATTTTTATAAATCACTTTTTAAATTTAGCAGATCAGAAGCAGAGAATCAGAAGAGGAAAGAGGACCCGCTAAAAGGTAAGCAGACTGGTTGTAGAGAGAAGTACTAAGCCCACCACACCTGACAGCAAAAGAATAAAGACTTTCAAAAAGCTGTCACATATTAAAAAGCATAGGACCAAGTGATACTAGGTCAAATATCCCTACATAATCTGAGTGGACCTCTAGGGCAGCACTGATATATTATACAACAGCAAACTTTATAAATGTCACCAAAAACAGATTAAATGAAATACAGATATACTCTGATATGGCAGGGAAATAATATGGTTTAGATAAATTTCTACCCATAATGGTTAAAATTAAAAAAAAAAAAGTTTTAGTACTTAAGTTTCAGTTGTCTCGCAATTTCACTTTGGAGTACATCTCTTTTTCTGACAACGCTGACTCAACCATATTTACTTGCAAATTACCTCACGAATCCCTCTCTTCCTATTTTGAGAGGAAAAATGCTTTCTCCACATTATTTCCAAACTGTGGTAATTACCACTGAGCAGGGTCATCCAGGGGAGAAAGGCATTTGTTTGAGGTTCCAATATACCTCCACCAACACTATGGGGGAGACACAGAAATAGTAAGCTGGGGCTAATTCTTCTTCCTGGGGAACAAAACCCAAACCTGAAATTTGAAAGGAAATCCCAAATGTGAATTTTACACTTTGATTCCTTTACAAATCATCTACCTCTTTTAAAATATATACAGGAGATGTCACAAAGCCTCAGAAATTTTTTGCATCCCTTCCTCCTGACTACCCCAGGAGGGGATTCCAGGATTTGGTCTGAGACATAGGAAGAGAGAGCTGATGTTAGGAGAATCAGAAGCATGATCGAGAAGAGACTGGGTTTTTATTCTGCTCTGCTGCAAATCAGTTGGAGAAGTCTGGTTAAAATGCTTGTTCTCTTAAGGCTCCCTATTCCTTTGTTCTTGTTTATTGGACAAAGAAGAAGCATATATTATTTTAATTATCTTTTTAGCAATAAAATCCTGATTTTGTAAGAGCTACATTCTAAATAGCTGCCTCACTGAATAATGTCCAACTCTACGTACATGCCTACCTACAGTTTAGCAACAGGGGAATACCATTATAAAAATTAATGTTGTCAAAGACCTAGTATAAGGACTCAGAGGAACCTAAAAGTTTCAAAATGCAATTTCATGTGGGAATGGGGACTATATGAATAAACATATGAATTTAGAACAGAAATGAAGATCCCTTAATAGATGAGGAATATATGACTAGTATGCTGAGTGTGTCTATCAGGATGGATGGACTGATTCTAGCAATAAGGGAAAAGTTTCTACTGGACATAGTATCCCCCTGGCATCATTCTTAAAGGGCTGGGAGTGTATAGCAAAACTTTACTGGCTTTTATAAATGCATTTATCTAACTATGTCATTTTTTACTTAAAATTCTTTAAGAACTTCTCAGTATATATAATGTCGATAGAGGCCATTTGCCATCTGACTACTACTCCAGGCATCATTCCATTCACCTCTCTTCCCCTTTGTGTTTTATGCTCCAGCAATGCCAAACTGCTAGCAGTTCCCTCTAATATGCTGTTTTCTCTGCCTTGAGGCTTTCCGTACATCTTCTACCTGGGAAAGACCTACTATTTGTTTTCTCATTCCTTCAAATGTCATCTAATTAATGTCCCATGACTATTCAAAGCCCTGCCTGAGTCTAACTACATGATCCTCTGACAATTTTAATAAATGATTTCATTTAAGTGCTTTTTAAGGGCATACGAAATTAAACACATTTTTGTGCATTTGTTACAACGCGTATGAATGCTAAAATATTATCTGGGGTAGAAAAACTAAATCATCTACAAAAGAATAAAACTAATATAATCTAGCCAAAGGGGACAAGTTTTATGTAAACTCTAGATTTTAAATAGTTACAACAACAAGGTGTTTTATGAACTGTCTTGCTTCCAAACATATCTGTCATGTTGGTTAAAAAAAAAATGTTTTTTAAATCAAGTAAGTCAAAATGTTAAAATATGATAAAGCTTGTTATAGTACTCTCTTTAGGTTGCCTACAACATACGGAAAAGAAAAAAGGAGGGCATTGCTAGATCAGGTGCTAAACAATGTATGTTTTAAATTGATCCTTTAATATATAAAATAAGGTCTTGTTTTAAAGATAGCACATATGAAACAAAAATTAAGATTTTTACACTGCAAACATTTTGCTATAAAACTGTTGTGATATAACCAAATAATTATTTTCACAAGTTAAAACTTGAACCAGTTCTAAATTTTCTTTAGAATCAAATAGTTATTGCCAAACAAATTAGCAGAATTTACATTAAAAGTTGTAAAATACAATGCTGGTGGAATTATTGTTGGTGAATATTTACAATGATGTATTAAATGTCTTAAAATATTTATAATCTTTAGTTCAGGAATTCCATTTCTAATAATCTATTTTAAATACAGAGGGAAGAGGTAGAGATGTCAATTTTTGTAAAAGGGAAAGCTGAAAACCACCTAAATGCTACACAACAGAATAAACTTTATTCAACTGATAGAAAATAACAGAAGTAAATACCATTTCAGTAACAAACATAAATAACGTGGAAACTGTTTATATCATAACATTAGGTGAAGAAAGCAAGAATCAAAACTCTAAGATGTCAATTATGTTTTAAAATATAGCAATACAAAAGACTAGAGGAAAATGTCTTTAAAATAGTTTTAAAACAAGCACCTGTGGAAATTCATCTTCATCTGAGCTGTGAAAGTCATACTGCTTAATGTCACTCTTATTGATCACAGGCAGTGTCTCAGGAGCGGGCTGCTGAGACGCTAGCAAAGCCTCTGCTTTAGGCTTCTTTGGGTACTTCTTCTTTTGACGAACCACATCAGAAGCCTCTTCTTTCAAAGACAAATGATGCGGGTGCTGTTTACATGACGATTTTTCCCCCAAAAGGAAGAAATGAAAATCATTTTAGAAAGCACGAAAAACTATACTGCTCTTTAAAAAACATACATTTTTACCCCAGAGGTGATTTTACTTTCTGGTTTTAATATGCAAAAATTATTATGTGACCATAAACTGAAAAATGTTTTGCTTTCACAAATTACAGTGAAAAATAATTATGACACTTAAATTTACTTTTTACATTGTTATCAATACTTAAACTAAGATGTTAATGATTTTTAAAAATTGTTCTATTATGCAATCCAGCATTTAAAAAGTATTTAAATTATATTTTAATTTTATTTAAATCTACTAATTAATGATGAAAATTAACAACTATTTTTATTTTTAAAATGACTTGAATTAGATTATAAATTCATAATTCATTTCTATGCTCATTTTCAATTTTTAAAAATGCCTACATGTGGGGTAACTTTTTTGAGACAGATAAGCTTATTAATTAGGAAAAAAACTTCACTTTTTCAAATGAATAATTACTGCCTCAACTGAACAATAATCAAACTGTTCTCAGGTACCCCAGAGTTCAGTGGTGGTATGTGAGAGGCCATCTGGCAAAGAGACTGACTGATGGGGTGGGTTCTAGCACCCACCTCTCCTCAACAGAGCAGCTCTGTTTCTGTTTTAACATATTGCCATTCTTTTTTTTTCTTTTTTTGGCAGTACGCAGGCCTCTCACTGCCGTGGCCTCTCCCGTTGCGGAGCACAGGCTCCAGATGCGCAGGCTCAGCGGCCATGGCTCACGGGCCCAGCCGCTCAGCGGCATGTGGGATCTTCCCGGACCACGGCACGAACCAGTGTCCCCTGCATCGGCAGGCGGACTCTCAACCACTAAGCCACCAGGGAAGCCCTTGGCATTCTTTTAATAGATAGAGATCTACTACTTTAAAACGTTTGAAAATGACTGTTCTAAGCATCAAAGTACAAGCACTATGAAAGTGTAAAAATATTGAGGAAGTTATACCTTTCCCCATGTAGCTCAGAGTTTTGTAAAAACTACTTTAGGGTCAAAAATGTTACACATGATGAAAATGTTGCTTAAATGCCAAGTTACTGAGATATAAATGGTTTTATACAATGGATGTAGCTATGACATCAAAAAGAAACCCCCAACTTCTCAGAAACTACTTATATTTTAAGGTGGGATGTGTGACAAAGGAAATATAGTTAACTATGTGAAACAGGGTAGAGCAACAATGGATGCAACCATATTTCTAAAATTAATATTTAAATAGGGTGGGTGTTTAATCTTAAAGATGATCTAAAATAAGAATCAATATATAACAAAGGCTGATTCTGTCAGTAATTTGGGGTTGAGATTTTCATATTCTATGCCTACCAATAATATGCCTTGGAAAAGCATTGATTTATCTAAAAAGGATTTTTTAAAATAATGTACAAAATGACATTTATTGTATTGTTTATGGCGAAGCAAGTGTGATTTAAAGGGTAGGTGGGCTAGATGCCTGTGATTAATAAGAAAGAACTTTGCTGTTTGAATTGACATGAGTTGAATAATGGAGGAGTCTTCCTGCTCCACATTCTTCCTTGACCTTTAGGAATGAACCCATGAAAACTGAGGATTGTGCACATTTTTAAAAGATGAATTTTCCACAAACACCCTAAGTCACTTTTAAAATCTTGCTACACAGTACAGCTCTACTGTCTAAATGCTCAGCCAATAACCTGTTTCTTTTTAAAATCTAAGCTCCTTAAAGGTTTTATTAATTTTTGTATTTTTCAACTGAATACTTTAATATTCACTTGGAACAGTGAATAATGAATAAATATAATTCTTCAGTCTAAGAAACTAAAGTAATTACTAGTGCTCTTTATTAGGAAGAAACTGTGATCCAGAAGTTATAGGACTTTTTCAAGTCAAGACAGATAGCAACTGATAAATGCTGGTTATGGCAATGGTGATGACAAAAAGAATAACTTCCAATAGTCTCAATGAGGAAAGCTTTAATTTTAGATTTTGATGCCTGCCACTACGATGCAGGATTTGCTAAGGCTCGTGATAATAACTAAGCTTTAATTACCCATATTCTATAAAGAAGCAGACAGCATAGTTGAAAGCACACTGTCTTTGACGTTAGACCTAGACTCTGCCACTTAACAACTTTATGATCTGGAAGTCACACAGAGGTAAAAATCTATCTCAAAGGGAAGTTATAAGGATTAATGAATCAACGTGTGTATAAAAAATCCTAGCAAAGTGCTTGGCAAAAAGTAGGAACTCAAACATGTTAATAACTTTCTTCTTTAACCAAAGTATTATAAGACAACTTCAGAAAACAACTATCTGATCAATACTACCATAGATGCTTGTCCCCAGAAGATACTCACCTTAGTTTTACATTCTTGGACTTTGTGATGATTTCCATTATGATGAGTTGCTGGAGTGGCATATAACTCTTTTTCTGATCTATTGATCTTCACTTCATTAAGGATTTCACCACCATAGTCTCCCAAATGATATCTTGAAAAGGAAATAATATATAAGAAAATGTTACAGTTTAAAAATAAAAAAGAAATAAAAAACCAATGATACTTCATTTACTTGGAACACAACTAATCAAACAGAGCCAACAATTAATCAGATTATTCTTTTTTTTTTTTTTTTTGCGGTACGCAGGCCTCTCACTGTTGTGGCCTCTCCCGTTGCGGAGCACAGGCTCCGGACGCGCAGGCTCAGCGGCCATGGCTCATGGGCCCAGCTGCTCTGCAGCATGTGGGATCTTCCCGGACCGGGGCACGAATCCGTGTCCCCTGCATCGGCAGGTGGACTCTCAACCACTGCGCCACCAGGGAAGCCCAATCAGATTATTCTTAAGAGAGAAAACTTACGGGAATAAAGAAGCCCATATTTGGGATTTAGTAAAAACAAAACCATCCCCCACCCCCACCCATCTAATCTCTAAGGGACACAGAAGACGGAATCCTCATATATTTTATATTTTCAAGCACTAGGAAATGATGTTTAGAATGCTTACCTCAGCAAACACACAAAATTTTGTTAGGTTTAGCACAGTCTACTTAATTATGTAGGAAAAGGATGATTACATCAGAGAATACATTTTCAAAATGCAATGAAACAAGTATTTCCTAACTAATCAGAAAATAAAATCAAATAAACATTTATCTCTCAAATTTTGTTTAATAGAAACTTTAATTCAGAGAACTGGATAAAATGATCTCCAAGTTCTTTTCTAAATACAACTCAATGATTCTGCAACAACAACAAAAAATTACATATAACGGATCTACACTACACACAAAAATATCCCCCAAATTTGCAACCCGAACTGGTAACTTAATCTGATTTTTAAAACAAAAAAGTAGTAATCACAATTTTCAAAAAATGTAGATTTTGTTATATAATCAATTTCAGTTGTTATAAAGCTTAAATTTGGTTACATTTTGCCTATCATTTGACTAAAGCTGTTACTGGTTTGTAATAGTAGCAATGTTACCTTTTTTCCACAACTTCTAAGGTTAAGTGCAATAATTCTCGTTTTGTTTTCTCTCTTCTCTTAATCATTTCCAAAATTGTTATAGCTCTACTAAACTCTCGTCTCAGCTTCAACATCTTTTCATAAGAGGCTTCATCATTCTTACGATTCTATTGAAAATAACAAGTTTAGAAGAATAAATCCAATTGTCCACATTTCCAGCTTCATTCAACAAAATCTTATCAGACCCAAATTCATTCTATAAAAGCAAAATGTTAAAAAATCATCTAAAAAGCAACTACATTAAGAGAACCTATTTAACTCTGAAAATAAAAGTATAAGCAAATATCTCAATAAATATTAAAAAAAAATGTTGCCAGCTGTTGAAAAGATGGAATGACATAGAAGGGATAATTCCAATGTAAACAAAATTTTTAAAGTCTGTCTGAAACAAAACCTACTATATCAGAAAAATGCAGTCTTTTCATTTGGTTACAAGGTATTTTGCAATGACAGAGGGAAAGAGTTGTCAAATCAAGGTCACCTAAAAATAGCTAAAATGAGAAGCTTATTTGGGGGCTGGAGAGTTCAATACACTACAGTGTAAACAATCATAATGATAAGCAAAGCTTCACTTCAGAAACTCAGATATAAAACTGATTATGGGATATAAAGGATCTCAAGGAATCGAATGATCATGCTTCAGTGTAGTAACACCTAATTACAGAGTAGAAAAGACATCCAGTGAAAAGTCTGAACTTCATTAGAAGTTCTTACTTTGAACTGTAAGAAGTAACTTGAACTAACTCACAGGTGAAAGTCCTATCATAACTAGAGAAGGCTCAATTGTAATTAGCAGCATCATTTGCATATAAAAGTAACTATTAATAAAAATATTTTGTTCAATCAAATATCCACAGAATACTTACTTTATATTAGGCATGGAACTATTTGTTTTAAAATAGACCACTACCACCCCTCATTCTATATGTCTATACAGACTGCATTTAAGCAAGCTTTCCATACCTGACTTAATAAAGCAATATGACATTAGAAAGAACCCAAAGAAAGCCAGGTTTCATACTGGAGGATTATAAAAGAGAAAATAAAACTTGAGAAAGATTCAAAGTTTTACATTTTTCCTTTTGTGTATAGTTACTTGTATTTGAAAATTAATCATCACCTATAAAACATTACCTAAACTAAGTCCCATTAAGGTAGTGCATACTGAATATTAAAAAATACTATGTTAATAAATCATTCTTTTATCTTATCCAAAGGAAATCAATCTTTTTTCCCCCTTCAGCAGTACTATGTGAGAAAAGGCAAAAATCTAAAGCATGGTATTAAGCAAATATTTTTTTGTAACCAGGCAGCAATAATACCTTCCGAATGAAAAAAAACTAACATTACCAAGAGCAAATATTAAAAGTGCTCACTCTGTACAAAGTATTGCACATGTCCCCTATGCTCAAAAGGCTTAAAGTCTAATAAGAATGAGAGATATACAGATTCAAAAGATGAATAATAATAGCAGCTGAACCAAAAGTGCACCAGAACCTTTTAAAATTGTCCTCCTTTTCACTAAGGGTTCCTCTTGGACTGTATGCTTCTCTCCTTTCTTACTCATTCATTTCCCGCTCTCTTTAGGCCCAAATAACTAGTGTTCCTAATTTTTCTTTACCCCAGTCCTGCCCTTTCTGCTCTACTTTGTAACCTTTTATTGTGAAATAATTTCAGATTACAAAAAAGTTACAAAAAAAGTATAAAGAATTCCCATATATCTTCATTCAGATTCTCCAAAGGTTAATATTTTACACTTGCTTTATGTATCTCTCTTTATGTATGTATCTATATATGTATGTACATACACATCGTTATGGACCGAATGTTTGCATCTCCTGATAACTCATATGTTGAAATCCTAACTCTCCAATGTGATTTTTATTTGGAGGTAAGGCCTTTGGGAGTCCTGGAGAATGGATTAGTACCCTAAGAGACCCCAGAGAGATCTCTTGCCCCATATGCCATGTGAGGACACAGCAAGAGGACCATCTATGAAACAGAAAGTGGTCCCTCAATAGTCACCAAATCGGATGGTACCTGGAACTTGGACTTCCCAACCTCCAGAACTGAGAAATAAATGTTTGCTGTTTAAGCCACCCAGTCTAATGCATTCTTGTTACAACAGCTCAAATGAACTAAGACACAATATACATGTATATATATAAACACATACACACATACATAAACTATTAGCAATGGTGTTTTAAATATTTTCGAGAAAAGTTGAAGATATAATGCTCCTTTATCCCCTAAACATTGTTTTTCTAAAAACAATGATAATCTCTTATACAATCACAGTACCATTATCGAAATCAGAAAATTAACATTGATATAAAACTATTACTTAACTTACTGACTTTATTCATATTTCACCAATTGTCCCATTAATGTCCTTCACAGCAAGAAATAGTTATATACATATTTTATATATTTATATAATGTTGCTATAAAGGACATTAATGGGACAATAATAACTTTATTATTAAAATTCATTAATAATAATAAATTCTTTTTCCTGGTCTAGGACCCGATTCAGGATTAAAATTGCATTTAGCTGTCATGTCTCTTTACTCTCCTATAATTTGGAATAGTTCCTCTGTCTTTCTATGGTGATCATAACCTTGATAGTTTCAAAGAGCAGAAGCCACTTATTTTTGTAGAATGTTCCTCAGTTTGGGTTTCTTTGATGTTTTTCCACAATTAAATTCATGTTGTAAACTTTTGGTAGGACCATCACAGAAGAGATACTGTGTCTCTCACTCAGCATATCAGGAGTTAAATGATACCTATTTGTCCCATTACTGCCCCATTGATCACTTGATTAAGATGGTGCTTGCCAGATTTCTCTAGTCAAATTAGTATTTTTCCTTTTTTAATTAAAAAGTATGCTGTGGGACTTACATAAGCATCTTGTTTCTCATCAAATTTCCCCCATCAGTTTAGCTTCCATTAATTCTAACTTTTGCCAGAAACAATTGCTACTATGGTGGTTGCCAAATGGTGATTTTTGAACTCCATCATTCCACTGACATTTATAAGTTGGAAATCTATGGTAAGGAAAAGTGTTCTCTTTCATCTATCAATCAATCAATCAATCAATCAATCATCTACTTATCCATCTATCCATCCATCCATTTACATCAGTATAGACTCATGGGTTACTTTATGGGTTATAATCCATTACTCTCCTTATTTTGACATACAAACTTGCCCACATCTGATCAGCAGGGTCACCCTTTAAGCTGGCTCCTGAGGCCTTCTAACATGGCTCCAACCACATTCTTATATTCTGGCAAAGCAGAATGTTCCAAGCTTATCTTTATGCTTTCCTAGTACCAGACTTAAAATCATTTTTCTAAGGAGTCCTGGTTCCCTTTAATGGAAAATAGTATTTAAAATCAAGATTTACATGCGAGTGTAATTGCTTCTATACCCTCTCGCAAACAGAGCTAGGAAATAAGCCTGTAATATATTTATGTACATACCCATGCATAGATCTATATCTATTTCTAGCTGTATCAATATTAAAAACTGTAAGTTCATACTGACATCTTTTCTGTGCTTTTAAGATGGCCCTACTCCCTATATTCAAATCTACTCAATTCCCTTTACCCTTCTTCACAACTGTCTCTGCTTGGAGCAAATTCCTGTCTTCTTGTTCCAGTTACATATTATAGTTCTGACCAACTGCCAAATCTATAGGGAAGTGGCTTTCAAACCGCTGTAATTTAGAGTTAACTATAGATCTTTTTAAACCAAGGCTAATTCACGAGTGATTGTTATGTGCAGCCAGACTGAGAACCACTACCCTGGAAGTTTTCTCTCCTAACTATCTTGCCACACAGAGGGAGGAGAGAAGGCACAAACGCTAACAGTTTTACCTATGGGGTTAAACATATAAACGTATATGCTGATTCAAGACTTCCCAGTCAGTGCACTCAGAGATGCTGGTACCTTAACACCCTGTCATTTGAGAATGTCCTAAAGCACTTAACCACTCCCAAACTAAACATTAGTTTAATGATTAAAATTAAATTATAGACTTCCAAGCAAATATTTCAGAAGTCCTTTACTCTAGCTTTTGCATCAGCTATATAAATGTTTTTACGTTTGTGGGAATAGAAAAGGAAGCAGAGGACCTCTGTTAGCTGGTATTCATTGTTGCATATCTCAATGCCTGACCACCTCCTGAACACCTAGGGTGTCCACTCTCGATTGCTTTCCTAACTTTCTCATTTTAAAACTCATACACATTTCTAAGCAGCAAGAGTGTACATGAAGGGGAATAGTTTTTGGTCCCATAACTGAAAACAGAGAGGAATAAAAATACCATTGGAAAAGAAAATATACCACCTTGGAGAGGAAGATGAAAATAACAGGTAAGAGAAAGGGTAGGAATCAGAGTGTCAGGAAAATGCTGGCCTAGTTATTACACAATGGAGAAATGCCTAAACACAGGAACCTATTTCTAGCAATTCTCAAAACACACTGGTTAGAAAATAGTGATTTAACCTATTTAAGAATAAAACATATTTAAACATTTGTAATATTGTTTGTATGTCAATAAATACTGGTAATTTTAAGTACTTCATACCCATTCAGTAAAAGAAGCCCAACAGTACTTTTCCTTCAAAAGACATTGCTCTAAGTCTATCTTTTGCAATATATCTGAATCAATTACATTTCTTTTAAAAAGTAACTGGAAGTTCAGATTTTTTCAATAATCCAGATAAACCTCTCCTTCCTCATGTCCATATTTATAAAGCTTTACTGTATTTACAAACTCATCTCATTATAGTCTTTTCTAAACAATGCACTAAATCTTCAAGAAATAGCTAATATTTCCTTAGCTAAGAACCAACACACCAAACTGAAAATTCAGTCTGTGTTAGGGAATGTCATACACAATTGGGAAATCCAAGAAAGAGTTATAAAAACTCTGGTTGTTAACCAGTAGGGAAGTTTCCCCTATAATGTACTATCCCTGGCAGCTGTTATGCTTCACAGCTGTTATATTAACAGCTGACAAGGACAAGCACTCAAGAGAATGAGAAAGCATTCTCATTCAGGAGAAACAGGAATCCACAGAAAATGCTTTGCCTCCAATTATAATTCCTCATGGTTTTTACATTTATATGTTCCTAATATTCTGCAATGTTAGAGAATGTGTTACCATGTCTGATGTTTACCGTTAATTATGAGAAATGGAAGGCAGTGACTACCATCTGAAATAATGCTTTCTTCTATACTGTATCATTTCACAGCCTGAGACCCCATTTCTCTTAAAATTCTGGCTCATCTTGCTTCTGAAAGCCAGATTAGGACAAGTTTGTCAATTCGAAATCTGACACAACCGACAACTCAGAAAAGGAGAAAAAGGTTCCATTGTGTTACTTGCGACTGTTAGCAGAACAGGCTTGAAAATGAACCTTTCCCAACTTCCCATGACCCCACAGTAGTTAGAGGGAGTAAAGTCCATTTTCACATGCATGATTTAGAATATGGTTTCAAAGGAACTTTTAAGCTTCCCAAACAGAGGATATGTATAGAATGTACAGTTTACTGAAGAATTCAAAACTTCAGAGTTCTCTTCCTAACACGAATTTCCTCACATCACTTCAACTGCAAGCCTAAAATGTATAACCAATAGATTTATAAAGCCCATAGGTATTAAATAAACATTGCAAACAACTGGGGGACAGAAGCTACTGAATAGCAGCCTTTCTAATATAAAGTTCAACAATGTCATTAGCTTCTCTTTATATTCGAATTACTGAAAATTACTCAAGCTATCAGCAAAATAAAAATATTGGTCTTAAATACTATCAAGGTACATTCAGTTAAATCTAATTTGCATATTACCTTTCTTTCTTTATTTTTTAAACATCTTTATTGGAGCATAATTGCTTTACAATGGTGTGTTAGTTTCTGCTTTATAACAAAGTGAATCAGTTATACATATACATATGTTCCCATATCTCTTCCTTCTTGCGTCTCCCTCCCTCCCACCCTCCCTATCCCCACCCCTCTAGGTGGACACAAAGCACATAGCTTATCTCCCTGTGCTATGCGGCTACTTCCCACTAGCTATCTATTTTACGTTTGGTAGTGTATATATGTCCATGCCACTCTCTCACTTTGTCACAGCTTACCCTTCCCCTCCCCATATCCTCAAGTCCATGCTCTAGTAAGACGCAGACCTACTACAGCATATTACCTTTCGAGTTTGCATTTTCTCTGTTCTCCTCCGAAAGGCAACATAAGGGTCATTGTTGGTAGAGCCATCTCTTTTCTCTTGTTTTATCTGAGGAATGAGGGATGGTCCCCTGCAGTTTTTACGTTTTCTCACCCAGTAGTCATATACAGCTTTAATAAGGTAATCATCTTCGTTTAGCAGCAGTTTTGCTTCTTGAAGTGTTACAAGCTAAATAAAAAATAAAAATGTCATCAACTACAATGCTTAAAAAAAATTAAAATTAAACTATACCTACAGGAAAAAATGTGATCAGTCTAACAATTATGATCAGATACCATGATGGCAGAAAACACAATTCAAACAAAGACTTTATTAAGATTTACCAAAATTAGAATTTTGCCCTAAGAGGTAGTGCGTTCCACCACTTAAAATATTTAAGAAGCCTGGATTAATGATAAGATGACAACAGATTTATGACTCAGGAAAGTCTTGAACTGGAAGACATCCAGGGTCCTTCAAAATTCTGATATTCTGGGATTCCACACATTGGAGGATCTACTAGTTTTCAATAGTCTAGTAGCTTCTTTCAGTGTTTTTGTTTTTCAACAGAAACTAGAATTTACAGGTGGTTTCTTTTTACCTCCCTCCAAAATAAATTATGAATATTTTCCAACGTATTGCAACTAAATAAACACATGCCTCCTTTGAAATTGAAAAGGACAAACTTAGCATGTTTCCAGAAGTCTCAACACTATGCAATCTTGAATTTCTTGTACCAATTACATATATAAACAATTCCTCTAACAAAGCTGATTAAATACTAGAGAATCCTTGTTCTAAACACTCATTTTGTTAATGACATTGTCATGTCTGGGACAGTGGCATCTCAGGGATCTATTTCTCCTTTATCAGTGCAGCCAATATATGCTGACATTATCTCAAAGTAAAGTTTGTAGAAATTTGCTTGGTCACATCTGTTTCCTTGCTCCTTGTGAAGATCAGAGAGGCTAATCAGCTTTAGTAAGATGGATTAGGGGTTACACATATCCATTTATAGTGAAGCTTAGAAAAAGATTATGGAGTTTTAGAGCTGTGAACCCTTACTGAAGTGATGCTATCCCAATCTTTTTACTTTTATCATTCTAGAGATGACGATTCATTTTCAAAACAAATTGAGATATCTCCTAAAAACTTGGAAATGAGGGGAAAATTTTTATCACTGAAATTTTAAGATCAACATACTAATCAATTTGCAGGTTGTAGGAATTCATTTGAAGAAAGCATGACTTAGCAAATAAATTTTTGCTATGATCTGACTTCTCATATTGGTATAACTTCATGGAATAAATGTAATAATCACCTGGACTTCCAGTCCTATGATGGTGCTTACTAAAGCTAATTAGTTGGTTTCTTATTATAATTTGGCTGCCAAGATGGTTTGACCACAGGAAGAGAATACAGACGGTATCAACTCAAGTATTCTAGTCCACATGACAATAAAATTATAAGTGGCCATTCTTTGGTTTATTCAAAGTCTCAGTGGAGTCAGCTTAACTGCATCTGAGACACCGAGTAACTTGACCTTTAAAGTGGAAAGCCGGAGCCTGAAACATGAGATCAAACCAAAAGAACCAATATTTCCAAACATCAACTTTAAGTGGACACTCTCCCACTGTTAGCTGAAATTCTCTGGAATGGTGATGTGTGCCTCCAAAGTCTACAAGGACGGTGGCAGAGTAAAAATAGAGCTTTCTGGATCTAACAAAATTCCACCAAATGCTTAGAGCATAGCATAACTGGTAGCTCTCATGTGCTCTGGGGACCAAAGGGAAACAATGCTGTGATATGCTATACGTGCTTCAGCTGTTTGGTCATTCTGCTTCTGATAAAATTTTATAACCTTCACTAATTAAATCAAGAACTTAATCTAACCTTTGAGTGGGGAGGAAGATAATCTCTTTCCTTCAACCAGCAGAGCAGTGGTGAGTTTCTTATATAACAACATTATCAAAATAACACTGCTTCCTATCTTCCTGCAGGAGGTGTCAAGAGATTAAAACACTGCCTCAGATTTTCTTCTCTGGTGCTTCTTGCCCCTGCTTTCAGAAATGTCCTTCTGCCTCGTGCTTAAGTACCCTCTTTATATCTGAGGTAATAAGAATTCAATACACAGTTTAAACATCCTGACATTACTTTCCTATGTTAGCTGTAAGTCAACAACTGCTGTTTTTATATTGTCACATGGCCAATTTTTATTTTATTGGATAATTTTGGTTTTAGTCATTCTGTAAAACTTATCTTTAGCTATTCTAGGGCAACTAGTATCAGTGCCTCTCTGCTATCATGGTGACAGCATCAATTTGAGTGGACAAGAACTATTTACAGATAAAGTAGTCACAAATTATGTGACATGATTAAAAATCCACAAAAATCAGAATCCTACTACTTTTATATCTAAGGAAAAAGTTCTGCCATTTAGCATTTCATCTACTAGAAAGCAGTAGAAATCAGTATTCCAGTGGCAAAGGGGTCTGTGATAAATTTATTATTTCGAAGACAGCTCTGACTTACTTGATTTACTTATTTTGGGGGCTTAGGGATGGGAGATAAAAATTCTTCTTTTTCTAGACTGCAACAAGCTCCATCATTTAGTTTGCTTATATACAAAACTCATGGTCTAGCAATTTCAATAAATGCACAAATTTAATACACAAATGAATAAATTACATGTAAAAATTAATGCTTTTACATATAAAATAGCCAACTAAGCAGTAAGTAGTTAATAACTACTATCAGCCATCATTTGTGCTACAGGTTGTGGGGAAGATAACAAAAAAAACTTTAAGACAAATCCAACACTTAAAGAAACTTACAGTATGGGAATTAAGGTTAGACAAATACAAATTGAACAATAAGAGAACGTAAGAACTTTGCAACTGAGTATTAGTGCAGTAAGATAGAGGACACAGTCACAAAAAATTCCATCTGAGAGTGCCTGTGTTGGCAGCTTACGGTACAAGAATAAATTCTGAGGATAGATACCAAAGGAAAAGAACAAGAGGTAGAGGAGCAAAGGAAGAGGAGATGAAGAAACAAGAAGAATCAGGAAAGATGGAGGTCAACAAATCCAATACTACAGGGATATTAAGTAGGACGCAGACTAAAAAGAGACTCCTGGATGATAATTAGGAGGCCATCAGTGACCTTAAACAGTGCAATATCAGTAAACTAAAATGGACTAAAAGGTAAACAATATGGCTTATCTTTTGAAAATTTAACTGTGACTTAATAAAAAAGGAGAGACGTAGGGTAGTAGTTTATTGAAAATTTAGGGACTAAAGGAAAAGGATTTTAAAACCCCACAAGATCCTGAGTTTTGGGAGTCACTGGAGAGAGAATGAATACAGTATAGGATCATCTGGAGTTAAGAGAGTAAGTTAAGTTTTGAAAAGGTTAAACTTGAGAGGTCTGTGGACCATCTAGATGGAGATGCCAACAGTAAGCACAAAAAGAGAGAAAAGAAAATCCTGGGGCTTGAGAAAGTGGTCAAGGCTAAAGGCATAGGTATTACTATAACCACAAAAATGCTCGATGAGGTGATATTACCCCCCAAAATAATCAGGACAAGAATACCAAGAACAGAATTTCAAGAAACCCTGATGTTTGCAGGAGTTGAATGAAACGGAGTCAGTAAAAGAAAATTAGAAGGAATGGTCATAAAAAAATCATAAGAAAACCAAAAGGGCATGAATTGTATTCAAAAGAACAAAGGTGAGGACAATTTGAAGAAATAAGGAGAACTCAAATAAGACAAAGGATGGGAACTGAAAATAATCACAGACTTTGGCAACAAGAGTTTTCAGTAATGACTTCATTGCAATAGTCTCCACAGAATAATGCCAGCAGAAGCTTCTGCCCCAGTCCATCTTTTATGTCTTTCTCTACCAACTTAATAAATATTGGTTTAACCACAAACTTGATTCCTTGCCCTGGGATCTGGTACTATCCTAGCCCCCAAAAAGAGAAAATAAAGAACTCCATGAACCCCCCAGATCAGACACTTGGAATGAGGGGAGGCTTTTGCTATCTTTAATGCTTGGTTCTATTAATAAGACAATTTTCTTGTTCCTGTAACAAAGCCTTCACCTTAATCTCCTCTGCAGAAAGCAGATGCTATCAAGCTCTGAGAACCTAGCCAGTTGTTTTAGAGTCTGGAAGCTTGCCACTGAGCAAAGAGAACTAAAGTAGGATGGTGCTGATTATAGTGCATAGTTAATTTACTGTTTACATGCTTTTTGTTTATCTTGTACCCACTTAGATGATAAGCTCCACAAGGGCAGAACTTCTGTCACTTGTCTTGCTCACCTGAGCGCTAAATAAATACTACTCACTGAATGAAAAAAAGCAAATTACAGAACACACGGAAGAAGCCTTCTGATGATATAATTTCAACCACCATGAGAATTTTGGAGCAATCATGGAAAACAGAAGAAATGCCAAAAGTCTGATCAAGCCTAGGTTTGCTAGGAAAATTTACACATAAAGAAGAAAAACTGAAATTATATCTGATGCCAGTGATCAAAATCCTAGGAAAACTGTGAGCACTAATTATAATGAGTATCAATTTGATAATTAAACAAATTTCCAATAAAAAAAGACAATCCCTCAAAAAACAAATTAAGTTGAATTTTACAAACTTCAGTTTTAATGTACTTTTTTGGACAGTACACTAGATATTACTTTCCATCTAAATGGGGGACGGGTCCCATCCAAAAAAATGAGATGACAAAAAAAATACGTTACGGACGAAGGAGCAAGGTAAAAACCTACAAGACCAAATAAATGAAGAGGAAATAGGAAACCTACCTGAAAAAGAATTCAGAGTAATGATAGCAAAGATGATCCAAAATCTCGGAAATAGAATGGAGGCATGGATTGAGAAAATACAAGAAATCTTTAACAAAGACCTAGAAGAACTATAAACAACAAACAAAAGGGGATGAACAACACAATAACTGAAATGAAAAATACACTAGAAGGAATCAATATTAGAATAACTGAGACAGAAGAGCAAATAAGTGAGCTGGAAGTATGGCAGAAATAACTGAGGAAGAGCAGAATAAAGAAAAAAGAATGAAAAGGGAATTGAGGACAGCTTCAGAGACCTCTGCGACAACATTAAATGCACCAACGTTCGAATTATAGGGGTCTCAGAAGAAGAGAAAGAGAACGGGTCTGAGAAAATATCTGAAGAGATGATAGTAAAAAACTGCCCTAACATGGGAAAAGAAAGAGCCACCCATGTCCAGGAAGCACAGTGTCCCATACAGGATAAACCCTAGCAGAACACAGTGAGACACATATTAATCAAACTAACAAAAATTAAATTCAAAGAAAAAATATTAAAAGTGGCAAGGGAAAACAACGAATAACATACAAAGGAATCCCTCTAAGGCTATCAACTGATTTTTCAGCAGAAACTCTGCAGGCCACAAAGGAGTGGCAGGATATATTTAAAGTGATGAAAGGGAAAAACCTACAACCAAGATTACTCTACCCAGCAAGGATCTCATTCAGATTCGATGGAGAAATTAAAAGCTTTACAGACAAGCAAAAGCTAAGAGAATTCAGCACCCCAAACCAGCTTTACAGCAAATGCTAAAGGAATTTCTCTAGGTGGGAAACACAAGAGAAGAAAAAGACCCACAAAAGCAAACCCAAATCAATTAAGAAAATGGTAATAGGAACATACATATTGATAATCACCGTGAATGTAAATGGATTAAATGCTGCAACCAAAAGACACAGACTGGGTGAATGGATACAGAAACAAGACCTGCGTACATGCTGTCTAGAAGAGACCCACTTCAGACGTAGGGACACATACAGACTGAAAGTGAGGGAATGGAAAAAGATATTCCATGCAAATGGAAATCACAAGAAAGCTGGAGTAGCTATACTCATATCAGATAAAATAGACTTTAAAATAAAGAATGTTACAACAGACAAGGAAGGACACTACATAATGATCAACGGATCAATCCAAGAAGAAGATATAACAATTATAAATATTTATGCACCCAACATAGGAGTACCTCAATACATAAGGCAACTGCTAACAGCTATAAAAGAGGAAATCGACAGTAACACAATAATAGTGGGGGACTTTAACACCTCACTTACACCTATGGACAGATCATCCAAACAGAAAATTAATAAGGAAACACAAGCTTTAAATGACATAATAGACTAGATAGATTTAAATGATGTTTATAGGACATTCCATCCAAAAACAGCAGATTACACTTTCTTCTCAAGTGTGCATGGAACATTCTCCAGGATAGATAACATCCTGGGTCACAAATCAAGCCTCAGTAAATTTAAGAAAATTGAAATCGTATCAAGCATCTTTTCCAACCACAACGTTATGAGATTAGAAATCAATTACAGGAAAAAAACTGTAAAAAAACAAACACATGGATGCTAAACAGTGCACCGCTAAATAACCAAGAGATCACTGAAGAAATCAAAGAAATGAAAATGTTTCTAGAAGCGAATGACAATGAAAACACGATGGCCCAAAACCTATGGGATGCAACAAAAGCAGCTCTAAGAGGGAAGTTTATAGCAATTCAATCTCACCTCAAGAAACAAGAAAGTATCAAATAAACAATCTAACCTTACACCTAAAGCAACTAGAAAAAGAAGAACAAAGAAAACCAAAGTTAGTAGAAGGAAAGAAATCATAAAGATCAGAGGAGAAATAAATGAAATAGAAATGAAGAAAACAATAGTAAAGATCAATAAAACTAAAATTTGATTTTGAGAAGATAAACAAAATTGATAAACCTTTAGCCAGACTCATCAAGAAAAAAAGGGAGAGGAACTCAAATCAATAAAATTAGAAATGAAAAAGGAGAAATTACAACAGACACCACAGAAATACAAAGCATGCTAAGAGACTACTACAAGCAACTCTATGCCAATAAAATGGACAACCTGGAAGAAATGGACAAATTCTTAGAAAGGTATAACCTTCCAAGACTGAACCAGGAAGAAACAGAAAATATGAACAGACCAATCTTAAGTAAGGAAATTGAAACTGTAATTAAAAATCTTCCAGCAAACAAAAAATCCAGGACAAGATGGCTTCACAGGTGAATTCTATCAGTTAGAGAAGAGTTAACACCTATTCTTCTCAAACTCTTCCAAAAAACTGCAGAGGGAGGAATACTCCCAAACCCATTCTACAAGGCCACCATCACCCTGATACCAAAACCAGACAAAGACATCACAAAAAAAGAAAATAACAGACCAATATATCTATCACTGATGAACACAGACGCAAAAACCCTCAACAAAGTACTAGCAAACAGAATCCAACAGCACATTAAAAAGAGCATACACCGTGATAAAGTGGGATTTATCCCAGAGATGCAAGGATTCTTCAATATATGCAAATCAAACAATGCAATACACCATATTAACAAATTAAAGAATAAAAACCATATGATCATCTCAATAGATGCAGAAGAAGCTTCTGACAAAATTCAACACCCACTTATGATAAAAACTCTCCAGAAAGTGGGCATAGAAGGAACCTACCTCAACATAATAAAGGCCATATACAACAAACCAACAGCAAACATCATTCTCAATGTTGAAAAACTGAAAGCATTTTCTCTAAGCTCAGGAACAAGACAAGGTGTCCACTCTCGCTACTATTATTCAATAGTTTAGGAAGCCCTAGCCACGGCAATCAGAGAAGAAAAAGAAATACAAATTATAAAATATGAAGTAAAGCTGTCACTGTTTGCTGATGACATGATACTATACATAGAAAATCCTAAAGATGCCACCAGAAAACTACTAGAACTAATCAGTGAATTTGGGAAGGTTGCAGGCAGGATACAAAATTAAGGCACAGAAATCTCTGGCATTCCTATACACTAACAATGAAAGACCAGAAAGAGAAATTAAGGAAACAATCCCATTTACCACTGCAACAAAAAGAATAAAATACCTAGGAATAAACCTATGTAAGGAGGCAAAAGACCTGTATGCAGAAAACTATAAGACACTGATGAAAGAAATCAAAGACAATGCAAACAGGTGGAGAAATATAACATGATCCTGGATTGGATGACTCAGTATTGTAAAAATGACTATCCTACCCAAAGCAATCTACAGGTTCAATGCAATTCCTATCAAATTACCAATGATATTTTTCACAGAACTAGAACAAAAAATTTTACAATTTGTATGGAAACACAAAAGACCCCAAATAGCTAAAGCAATCTTGCGAAAGAAAAATGGAGCTGGAGGAATCAGGCTCCCTGAGTTCAGACTATACTACAAAGCTACAGTAATCAAGACAGTATGGTACTGGCACAAAAACAGAAATATAGATCAACGGAACAGGATAGAAAGCCGAGAGATAAACCCACACACCTATGGTCACCTAATCTATGACAAAGGAGGCAAGAATATACAATGGAGAAAAGACAGCCTCTTCAATAAATGGTGCTGGGAAAACAGGACAACTACATGAAAAAGAATGAAATTAGAACACTCCCTAACACCATACACAAAAATAAACTCCAAATGGATTAAAGACCTAAATGTAAGACCAGACACTATAAAACTCTTAGAGGAAAACATAGGAAAAACACTCTTTCACATAAATCACAGCAAGATCTTTTATGACCACCTCCTAGAGTAATGAAAGTAAAAACAAAAATAAGCAAATGGGACCTAATTAAACTTAAAAGCTTTTGCACAGCAAAGGAAACCATAAATAAGATGAAAAGACAATCATGGAATGGGAGAAAGTATTTGCAAACGAAGCAACGGACAACGGATTAATCTCCAAAATATACAAACAGCTCATGCAGTTCAATATCAAAAAAACAAACCACCAAATCAAAAAATGGGCGGAAGACCTAAATAGACATTTGCAGATGACATGACACTATACATAGAAAAGAAGAAGACATACACATGGCCAAGAGGCACATGAAAAGATGCTTAACATCACTAATTATTAGAGAAATGCAAATCAAATCTACAATGAGGTTATCACCTCACACGGGTCAGAATGGCCATAATCAAAAAATTTACAAACAATAAATGCTGGAGTGGGTGCAGAGAAAAGGAAACCCTCTTGCACTGCTGGTGGGAATGTAAATTGATACAGCCACTGTGGAAAACACTATGGAGGTTCCTTAAAAAACTAAAAGTAGAACTACCATATGGACCCAGGAATCCCACTCCTGGGTATACCATGAGAAAACCATAATTCAAAGAGACTCATGTACCCCAATGTTCATTGCAGCACTATTTACAACAGCCAGGACATGGAAACAACCTAAAGGTCCATTAACAGATGAATGGATAAAGAAGATGTGATACATATATATAATGGAATATTACTCAGCCATAAAAAGAAATGAAATTGGGTCATTTGTAGAGATGTGGATAAACCTAGAATCTGTCATACAAAGTTAAGTAAGTCAGAAAGAGAAAAACAAGTATCATCTATTAACGCATATATGTGGAATCTAGAAAAATGGTACAGATGAACCTATTTGCAGGGCAGGAATAGAAACACAAACACAGAGAACGGACGAGTGGGCACAGTGGAGGAAGGGGAGGGTGGGATGAATTGGGAGATTAGGTTTGACATAAATACACTACCATGTGTAAAACAGATAGCTGGTGGGAACCTGTTGTATGGCACAAGTAGCTCAGCTCGGTGTATAACTGAATCACTTTGCTGTACAGCAGAAATTAACACAACATTGTAAATCAACCATACTTCAATAGAAAACTTATTTTAATTTAAAAAAATGGGGTCGGGGAGACTGGTAGAAAGGCTAAAAATGCAAGAAAGTCACTTTACAATGGAAAAGTTTGGGAAATGTTCTGAAGAGTTGGTAATGCCTCAGGGAGTTAAAGGACTTACTTGGAAGTTGGGGGGAAAATAATGCATTTGTATAGGTAAACAAGTGAAAACTTTTAACAGTCTAGTGTAAAAAGCTTATTTATTTATAGTGGTAACTTCTTACTACATTAATAAAAATTAGCATATTAATATACCACAGAGGTATACCAACAATTATTTTTTAAAATAGTTTTAAAATGTAATTGTAATATCATCACATGCCCATTATAGTAAATTTTGGAAAATACAGAAAAATAGAATAAAGAACATAAAAATCACCCATAATTCCAGCACCTAAATATAACCATTGTTGGCATTTTGTTGTACATTCTTGTTCTTCTATGCACATGTAGAAATGCTTTAAACAAACCTTCAATAATTCTGTGTCCTGTTTTTGAAATCTCACATTATATAATGATCAACTTCCTGTGCCACTAGATACTCTTCAAAATAACAATTTTTAATGGTTGTATGATATTCCATCCTACAGACAACTTATAAGTTATTCTTAACAACCCTGTTCAGAAATCTCTGACACCTTCACTAATTATTTTTCTTGGGAATGATTCCTAGAGGTAGGACCACGAAATCAAAAGGTATAAACATTTTAAGGTTCCTGACATATGCTGCCTAACTGTTTTCCAGAAGAAACATACCATTTTAAATTCTCTATACCATACATAGAATGTCCTATTAAAGAAAATTCTTTATTACTTTGTGAATAATTTTTCCTTCACTTAAAATTTTAAATAATATATAAATAAGTAAAACTAAAATACATTTTAAATGATAAGAGTACCTTAATATAAATCTGAGTAATTGAATTGGTATGAGGTGTCTACCTAAGACACCAGCCAAGCAGTTAAGTTACTGAAGCACCAGAAAGACAGCTCCATGAAAAGGATCAAGAAGATATTATAAGAATGTAACTAGTATTAGTTTTATATCCAAATAAGAAAAAAGTCGGAATTGTACTCTTCATGCTCCTATTCAAAGAAAGTACGCTTAAGTATTCCTTAAGGAATATTGAACTGTCAAGGAATATTGTAAATAGAAATTCTAGGATCTCAGGAAAAGAAATTCAAGAGACAGTAAAATGTAATATACTCAGGTCTAAAGAAAATGCAAAATAAAGCTGCTAATTAGATTAACTGTTAATACAAGAGACATTTTTACAAGGTACAGTACCTGATTAGAACTGGCTTTTTCAAGTCTGTCAATCATAATTTCAAATTGCAAAGGCTTAATTTCCATCTTTCTGTTAAGTCTATTTAATAAGGTCTCATCTTCTGAATCCATATCATAATCTGGTTGTTCGTTGTCTAGATTAAAGGCTAGAAAAGAAAAAAAAATTCTTCAAACTCAGGAGAAATCATGGAGTTATATAGAGTCTATAAATTCAACCACAGGATACTCCCAAAGTATAAAGCATTGACCAAAGAGGAGTTCACGAGCAGACATCAAAAAATTGGTTTTAGAGATTCCGTTGAAGAAAAAATAAATTTTAATTCACATATGATTTAAAGTTTCACAGAACAGTAAAAACAGCAACTAGAACTTTTTATTTTAAAAATAAAGGGTCACAAATATATATATTAAAATATAAAGTAGCAATTATAAAAAAAGATATTTATTCACATGGTAGTTGGGAGCATAAAGAGAAGCTATGGAACTAAATTAACAGTCCAGAAATAAACTCAAGTATAAAATATATGATAGGAATGGCATTTCAAATCACTGGAGATAAAACAGATTTAAACAAACAAAAAAAAGAGGTGCTGGCCTGACAGACTAGTTTTCTTTAAAAATAAATAAATAAAATTAACATTTGCAACATTATAGATGGACCTGAGGGCGTTATGCTAAATGAAATAAGTCAGAGAGAGACAAATAATGTATGATCTCACTTCTATGTGGAACCTAAAAAACAACCCAAACTCATAGAAAGAGATCAGACTTGTGGTTACCAGAGGCAGAGGGTGGGAGGAAAGGGAAATAGAGGAAGGTGGAGGAGGAAGAGTATGAAAAATAAGAAAAATTGATAGGAAAGTATAATTTTCAAAATTTCACTTTTTTGGGGTACAGTTTCTTCTCTTGGCTATCTCTCAGGCTTTATCATCCATTAACAAAGAGAACAACCAATATGTCACGTTATCAAGAGATACTGCTTGGAATATTCTTAGGGATGTGAGCTAACAGCAAGAAATATGCTGTTTAAAATGAAATCTTCTTTAAGGATTGCCTAGCTCTGAGAAGTTGAATTCTGAATGTGCCCAGAAATTTATTTCTGGGCCCCTGAAGTCAACTGCTTCTTTTTATGAACTGACAAAAATCAGCATGAGGTACTCACTAATATTTAGAATGGACCACTATAATTTGATTTACATTAGTACTATAAAAAGTATACACATTCCTGCTATAACATGATATATGAGTTCCTCAAAAAAAAAATCCTCTATATGCAAAATTGTACACCAAAAATAACAGGCTTATGTAAAATCTATGTAACTTTGTGTTATCAGAGTCCAAGCAAACCATAAACGTTACAGTAGATGGCCACGTCTACTACCTCAAGGGATACTAAAAATGCACAAAAATAACAGAATGGAATTGCTGGCTTGTGGATACTGAGAGAACACAGACTGTAAGGGAACTTGGCGCGTTGGGGCTCCAGCAGGAAATGCAACCTGCCTCTATATGAGACCTGTGCAAGGCTAGGGGGTATACCTTTCTGGGAAAGGCATCTTAGGTGCAGGCACTCATTTTTAATTTTTTTTTTTTTTGCGGTACGCGGGCCTCTCACTGTTGTGGCCTCTCCCGTTGCGGAGCACAGGCTCCGGACGCGCAGGCTCCGCGGCACGTGGGATTTTCCCGGACCGTGGCACGAACCCGTGTCCCCTGCATCGGCAGGCGGACTCTCAACCACTGCGCCACCAGGGAAGCCCTAATTTTTTTAATATAGAGTTGAAAGGACTCTTTCCATGTTGAGCAGTCAAGGAAAAGCCTTTGCTCCTCCCTACTGAAGATTTTAATCCTTCTGTTGCTATTCCAGCCCCCTCTGGCAAAGAAAAATCATAGAAGAACCAGGACAACTTCCATGTAGTATTGACCTCATTCCCCCCTTTTATTGATTGTTGTTGAGCTAATTGGTATCATAAACACTTGTGCAGAGTAGTCTGTACAGCAAATGTGTATTACTAAGAACAAAAGTAATAATTTTATCCAGATCACCTGTCCTGATATTATTTTTCTTATAAAATCCTAAATAATACAGATTCCCCATGTCACAGCTCTTTTTGTAATGAATGAGATATTGTTTATAAATCTACCAATTGATAAATAAATGAGAGAAATGTATATAAAAATATTTCACAGGCAATCAACTACATAATTATATAAGCATCTATGTTACTACTCACATTCAATTTGCATTCAAAGCACTTTTTTTTGGATGGGGGTGTCAAGAGAAAGTGTTTTATTTTTTTAATGTGGTAAAATACAAGTAACAAAATTTATTATCTTAACCATTTTTAAGTGTACAGTTTAGTGATATTAGGTACACTCACAATGCTGTGCAATCACCACCACCATCCATCTCTAGAAAGCACAAGAAGGATTTTATAATTTCCTACTACCATTTCTTTTGCTTATGCTACCAAAAATATGGATATACTAATTACTGTCTAGAAATAATACCTACCTCCTACATGTATCACAGAAACAACTTACAGAGTAAATCAAAAGATGTTTGTAAAACATACAAAATCCTGGTTTAGTACTAATTCAATTTATTAAATGCTTACTTAATACGTCAGGTAGAAAGCTAGGTATGGTAGATGAAGAGATGAATCCCTGTCTGTAGTTCCTCATTTGGAGTTTGACAGTATTGACTTATACTTGTAAACACTCCTGTATAGGAAAAGAACTTTCCGTCTCTCAAGATTTTCCTCCCAAACACACATACCTGGTGGTCACTGGGCTTAGAACATTGTTTTTGTGTGTGTGTGTGTTTAAAAATCATTACTTATTTATTTCTCCCGCAGTGCATCCCAAGTCTCTCCTACATCTGGTTAGTTCCAAAACTATTCAACTCCAGAACTGGTCCAGCAATGCAGCTGCCTGCAGCCGAGCCTGGGAATTGTCAGATATCTGCCAAGGTGTTGTAAGGCATGGGCTGTGTCCAGAGATGGAAGTGTGGAAAGCAACCCTCCCAGTACCACTCAGCTCCACGTCTGTCAAGCACCTGGCTCAGGTGGGGCTTAGAATACTGTTTGTTTGTCTTAACAAAGCATTATAATATATCCTTTGAATTACATGACCATATCCCAGTTTACATCTTTTCTGTCCTCTGATTTAGAGGAGCAGTATGGCTATATATCATGCTTCTTTTGGATACTTGCAGTAAAGAGGTCAACTTGGGTACATATTTCTGAATTCTAGTTCTTTGGAAGGGAATTGCACCCCTGATGGATACTGTGTGCTACCGATGAGAACAATGCAATTTCCATTCCAAATGAGTAAACCCTTTTAAAACAAGCCTGGCAATATCCCTCATGTTCTTCCTTTCCTACCAGGTCCCAGGCAATATGGCTCTAGGAAATAAAGAGAAAAAAGGCCATTCTGCCATCAAAAAGAGAGTGACCAGAGAATACATTACGAATATTCACAAACACATCCATGGAACATGTACCTCATATATCGAGAAATCTGAAAACTCACCATGAAGGAGATGGAAACACCTCATGGGTATACTGCTAACAAGCTCAACAAAGCTGTCTGGACTAAAAGATTAGGAATGCACACAACCATATTTGGGCTTGTTTATTCAGAAAACATTAACATGAAGATTTACTGAAGAAGCTCTATACACTGGTCACCTATGTACATATCCTCACTTTCAACTTGCAGAGGGACAGGAGAACAGTTTACAAATCTGAAGACCAGAAGGCTTTGCATTTCTTCCTTCTACACAGCATAGAGTAATAGGTATCTTGTAAAACAATGGGCAAACTAGGGTCATCTGTGTGGTCTACAAAGCATCTAATAATAAGCTGGTCTGCACCAAGACCCCAATGAGAAACAAAATTGTGCTCATCAATAGCACACAATACCTAGCAAAGGTACAAGTCCCACTATGCACTGTTCCTGAGTCACAAGGGGCAAAGCTGACTCCTAAGAAGAAAATTTAAACAAAGGCAGTCAAAAAATTTAAAACAAATATGATTAAGAAGGAAAATTTCTGAAGGAGTTCCTCCTCCACAGCAGACAAAGCTTCCTGAGAGCTTCGCTTCAAGGTCTGGCCAATGTGGTCAAGTGGCTAAGTAGATCGCTTTATGTGCTCAAGAGTGAGAAACTGGAGTTCCATCTAAGGAAGATCAGGGCCCACAGAGGCAGACCCTTCTCCCTACCATCTTAGTTCAAAAACCAAACAAACCCCAACAGACAGTTAGTATGAAAAAAGTAATTGTTTAAAATCACAAAGTTACTAACAAGGAGAAAAAAAAGGGCTGCCCAATCCACCTCGAATACTTCCAGTGAAGGGGCAGACAGATGTATTGTTTGACAGCTGCTTCTTACACTGAGTCAGTATCTGTCTTGTATATTTCTTCTTCCACACCTCTAACAATTAAGTTTACTTTCATGTTAAAGAAAAAATTTTCACCTAAAAATTCACTCATACACACATTTTTATCTTCAATTTGAAACAGAAACA
This sequence comes from Leucopleurus acutus, assembly GCF_964270905.1. Taxonomy (NCBI): domain Eukaryota; kingdom Metazoa; phylum Chordata; class Mammalia; order Artiodactyla; family Delphinidae; genus Leucopleurus; species Leucopleurus acutus. Next base: position 37,625,533 of record NC_139149.1, on the reverse strand, counting down.
AACCATAAACAATACTCTTGAGATTTAAAAGTTTCACATGTAGATAAAGTGATATAAACAAGAGAGCAGCAATTCCTGATTTTAAATGTTTTTTTATTATCAAAATTACTCCATTTTTATTAGTGAACATTTTTTACCTAAAGTTGCTTGTCTTCTGAACAGGAATCAAAGAAAAGGCTGCAGACACTAAAGGCCATGAGAATGGAGACAATATTTATTACTATGCTTTCAGATTCCTTTCCTTATGAGTTTATTTTCTCTGAAGATCAACATATATCATTAAGGGTCTATAATGTGCTAGGTTCTAAAAACAGAAAGGAAGAATGGGAATACTCAAGATTGTAAAAAAAATTTTTAAATCTATATGCAACCTGTCAAGAGGAAAACTAGAATAAACAAAATATGCTGGGAGATCTAGACTCCAATTACCTTTACCCAAATTATATAGTAGTTACTCTTCTCTAGTAAACAGAGGGTAAAAATCTTAAAAAGTAATAGTTCTGGGACTTCCCTGGTGGTGCAGTGGTTAAGAATCTGCCTGCCAATGCAGGGGACACGGGTTTGATCCCTGGTCCAGGAAGATCCCATGTGCCACGGAGCAACTAACCCCGTGTGCCACAACTACTGAGCCTGTGCTCTAGATCCCGTGAGCCACAACTACTGAGCCCATGAACCAAAACTACTGAAGCCTACATGCTCTAGGGCCCATGTGCCGCAACTACTGAGCCCACGTGCTGCAACTACTGAAGCCCGCGTGCCCAGAGCCTGTGCTCCACAACAAGAGAAGCCACTGTAATGAGAAATCCGTGCACCGCAACCAAGAGTAGCCCTCGCTTGCTGCAACTAGAGAAAGCCTGCATGCAGCAATAAAGACCCACCGCAGCCAAAAAAAAAAAAAAAAAAAAAAAGGAATAGTTCCTAAGGATAGTTGCAGACCAAAACCCCGATGTTCAATTAATCATGTAATTCCCTTTCCTTGTGTTGGTGGAAAAACAACAGGTGTGGAGGAAAATTACATAACTAAAAAATGTAAAAAATGTTTACTCAACAATATTTAATACAGTAAAAATCTCACTGTCATAAAGTAAACTGGATAATTTTCATTTTTAAAAAGTTTTTTTTCTTATTCCTGGAATCCATTTTGAATTTTCTCTTTCAAATCTCCTTGTTACCTTTTTTCTTTTTCTAGTATGCCAGGGTCACATTAAAAAGCAAGACAAAACAAAAAAGTTTACAAATAATAAAAAGTTACATGACCTAGAGTTGGAAACATCTTATCTTACAGATCAGAAAACTGAGGTTAAGAACTTTGGTGAGTTGAGCACAGGTTTCAGGGTCTTGACTCAGAGCTCAGTGCTTCTCCCACTATACCACACAGATGCTAAATTAAACCCTTCTAATCATAATAACTGTAATAAAAAGTTCTTTGACTGTCAACAGGAAATAAATTAAAAGACTGTTTTTGTTCAGCCATGGACTTAAATTATTAAGATAATAAATTACATACATTTAATAACCAAAGATAAAAAAGATTAATTTACAAATAAAACAAATGCCAGTTGACTACAATGCATGTAAAAGAAGATACTGCGAACCCAATGCACCAGGCACTCAAGGATTTGTTAAAAACAAACAATAGGGCTTCCCTGGTGGCGCAGTGGTTGAGAATCCTCCTGCTGATGTAGGGGACATGGGTTCGCGCCCCGGTCCGGGAAGATCCCACATGCCGCGGAGCGGCTGGGCCTGTGAGCCATCACCGCTGAGCCTGCATGTCCAGAGCCTGTGCTCTGCAACGGGAGACCACAATAGTGAGAGGCCCGCGCACCAAAACAAAAAAAACCCAAAAAAACCCACAAACAATAAAAATTAAAATGAGAACGAACTCTAATAAGACTTTCCCACTTAAAGTTATTTTACATCTAGAAAATGTCCAACATTTACCTATGAATCATCAATGATAATTTTTTTAACATAAAAAGAAGCAACATTATACAAAGTTCCTACTTTCATGCATCTTTAAATTTCTTAAATGCTTACTTCTGGACACTATTTGCCAATATCCAATCCCTTTTTGTTTCTTTTTTTTTCCTTTCTTTCTTTTTTCCCCCAATCCCTTTGATGCAAGCAACAAAATAAGACGGAGGCACTAGTGCACCTTGTTTTGTAAAGGTTCTTCTTTGAAAGTATTAACAATAACACTTATAAGAGTGTCATTCATTTAAAAACTCTCTAGTCTACCTCTTCTTCCAGCTCTGCATTTCCTTTCTTATACAACTTTCCAAAATTATGTTTATTAATCCTTTGAACCCAGTAACAACAAACACTGACTATACAACATGTACAACATGTGTAACAGGCTCCCTGATAAATTAAGATAGATAACAACACCATAAAGCATAGAGAAAGTGGTGAAAGGTAATTCCAGACAGAGAGGGTAGCAGGAAAAAAGACAGAGAATATGCTTAACTACAAAAGACATAAATTATCAATAATGAGTTTGGATAGGAGGCTATATGATTCCAATGTACCTTCAAATAGTAGGACAAAAATTCAAAACCATATCTCCACGGAAGCTGTATGCACATATATAAAATGTATATATATATATATATATATATATATATTTTAAAAGTAGAGTTGAAGAGTTTTACAAGTCTAGCATCAGCAATGCTATTGCATATCTAAATCTCAGTTAAATGGAACCCAGTGTACAATAAAGTGGGCTCTGACCAGGTAGAGCTATGAACTAGGAAGCAGTTGGAATAAAACATCTTCCTAAGATCCCACATACTTAACTCTAAGGAAGTCCAGGGATCTGACAAAGGCTCATAAGTCTCTCCTTGACATAAGTAGCATCAAAGCCTTTAAAACAGTGTTTCTCAAACTTAAGCATTCACCAGAATCATCTGATTGAATCAAACAGATTGCTGAGCTTGATGACCAGTTTCTGACCCAGTAGATCTGGAGTGTGCCTTGTGAATTTGTATTTCTAACAAGTTCCCAAGTGATGCTGGACAACATTTTGAAGACCTCTAACCTAAACCCAAGTCTTCACTCTTAAAAGATTATAAACTTTACTTATTCCTAATGTGAAATACAATGAATTTTAAAAATTCTTGTATTGTTAAGATCCTCAGGCTTCAAATAACTTTCAAAGATACTTAATGATGAACTAGTATATCTCAAAGTTCAGAAGCAACCCAAGCACCATCTCCTCCTCTGCTTGGAGCTCTCCAAGGTTCTGATAACCTCCAAATCTAGCTATTCTAAATGTTGTACCAAGAGATCATATGAATCTTGATAAAGTCAGAATTCTTGACTTTGATTCCCCAAGATTTCCTATTGTTATAAGACTTGACTAGAGACCTTACTTACACTTTCCTCCCAATGTATAGAAAAAGAAAGTGAAGTGCAGAAGAGTTCAAGGCCACTTTTTACAAGATTATATAGTGATCCAAGGCTGTCTACCAACTAATTTATTCTGTAAGGAGTTCCAGGTTTATACTATAATCAGGATTATTCTCGTAGTCTTTCTGCTGACTAGCCAACAAACTACATTCCTCTCCCACTTTGAAGAATTCACTTTTTATATTAAAAAAAAGTATTACTGGTCAAAATCAGTAGCAATGACTACAACTATGGGAATCACAGACCATGAGAATGGGTAAGTGGATACTCTGAATTTTCGGGTAGAGATTTTCATAGTTAGAGAGGGGAAGGAGCCTAATGATATCAGATAGGACCCAGGGGGTGTGATACTGATTTTAAAAAAAAAAAAGGTGTATAAAGATAATGATCCCTTTATTCTCCCTCAAATTATGCTTTTTCTTATTAGTCTTCTCTTTTCTCCTCCTTCAGATTCTTCCTCCCGTGTTTTCTAACAACTCAGTAGACAACTGGGCAAGTAACGGTTCAGGACATAAAAATGCTAATGGATTCTAATCACATGAAAAGACCCTCAACCTCATTCATAAGAAATCCAAATTAAAACTATACTGAGAAATCAGAGTAAAATCTGGGTTTCAGGTAATGATAATAATGTACCAGTATCATTTCTTAGATTCAACACATGTGCCACATTAATGCATGATGATAATATTAGAGGAAACTGAAACTGGATGAGAGGTATACAGGAACACTCTGTACTACCGTCACAACTTTCCTGTAAATCTAAAATTTTTCCAAAATCAAAAGTTTATTTTAAAAAAATTACTACTGATACACTGAGGTGTATTATCTCTTACCTACCAACTGGCAAAAATCAAAAAATTCAAAAGCAATCTTTTGACCAGGATATGGGGAAACAAGCTCTCTCATACTTTGCTAGTGGACATACAAACCGGTATAACCCTTAAAGAGGGCAATTTGATAACTTCTGTAAGAAAAAGATATAATCGTACCCTTATGAAATTCTTTATATTCAAAATTATTCACTGAAGCACTATTTGTAATAACAAAAGACAGGAAACAATCCAAGTTTCCTTCCATAGGAAAATGGATAATAAACTGGCACATCCCAAACACAAAGGACTACTTATGCAGCAGTAAAAAGGCATGAGGACACACTCTACACGCTGATACAGGACAATTTCTAGACTATACTCTTACACACACACGCACACACACACAAAATATGCTAAAAAGTACATATAGTGTGTTAATTTTTCTGTAAGAAGGGGTATAAGAATATCATTTCCTATGTACTTCAATTTGTGTAACAAAACCCTAAAAGAATAGATAGACTAATACAAGTGGTTACGTATAAGGGGAGGATGACTAGAGTAGAGGGTAGACAGGGATGAAGTTGTTTTTATTTTGGAATATTCTAAATGCATTATCTATTTAAAGATAAATTAAAATCATGTTACTTTGCGACTCTAAAAATGATTTTGTGTTTTAAGAAAATATTCTGGGTCTGTGATCCCTATGTACTGTGATCCCCAGATTCTTCTGTTCAAACCTCTTATCTTATTCACTCTCAACCAATCTTTCAACAAGTACAGTAGGAGGACAAAAAGCCTCACTCAGACATCTGGGTTCATGCAGTATCTTGGCTTAATTAGTACAAACTAATTCTACAATTATATATTTTATATCAGTAAGAACACACATTCTATTAATATCTATAGTGTAAAATAATTAATAAATAAGTCACAGAAAGAGAACGTATCTTTCTAGCCCACTAAATGGTCAGGAACTTAAGAAATTAAACAGCAGTATTCTTTTTTTTTTTTTTTTGCGGTACTTGGGCCTCTCACTGTTGTGACCTCTCCCGTTGCGGAGCACAAGCTCTGGACGTGCAGGCTCAGCGGCCATGGCTCACGGGCCTAGCTGCTCCGCGGCATGTGGGATCTTCCTGGACCAGGGCACGAACCCGTGTCCCCTGCATCGGGAGGCGGACTCTCAACCACTGCACCACCAGGGAAGCCCTAAACAGCAGTATTCTTATAAATAGACTTGTTTTAATGTTAGCAAAGTATTAAATGGACAAGGAAGTAAACTCAGTATACAGAAGATATCAGAAAGATTTAAAATAGAAATCTTAATAGATCTGAAAAAATCCAAATGTATAAAGCATGAATTAGAGAGCAATGAATAATTTCCTTTACAAAAAGAGACTCTTTAACTAAAGAAGATTTCACCAAATATTCTTTTCAAAAATCAGCCCTACAAAAAAAAAAAAAAAAAAAAAAAACAGCCCTATGGTAGATATATCTCATTTTAAAATACACATTTTAGACTTCAAAACATACTGCAATGACACAATAATCAAATTGGTGTGGCTGCCATAAAGACAGACATACAGACCAATGGAACAGACAGCAAAGAAATAAACCATTATGTATATGACCAAATGATCAAAAAGGGTGCCAAGGCTAAACAATGGAGAAAGGATAGTCTCTTCAACAAATGGTGTTGGAAAAACTGGAAATCCACATGCAAAATATGAAGATGGACACTTATCTTACATCATATAGAAATGTCAACTTGAAACTCCTAGAAGAAAACAAAGGCAGAAAACTTCGTGACACTGGATTTGCCTATGATTACTTGAATATGACACCAATAGCACAGGCTACAAAAGCAAAAATAGACAAATGGGACTGCATCAAACTTAAAAACTTCTGCACAGCAAAGGAAACAATCTAAAGAGTGAAAATATGGAGTGGGAGAAAATATTTACAAAACATATATCTGATAAGGGTATAACATATATCTTTATGTAAGAATATATAAAGAACTCCTACAACTCAAGAACAAAATACCAAATAACCGATTTAAAGGATATGAATAGACAATTTGCCAAAGAAGATATACAAATAGCCAACAAGCATATGAAAAGATGCTAAACATCACTAAACATTAGGGAAACACAAGGCTACAATGAGATGTCATCTCACCCTCATTAGGATGGCCACTTCTAAAATAAAACACAACACAAAAAATTACACTTGGGGTGAAAGTGGAGAAATTGGAACCCCGTGCATTGTTGGTAGGATGATAAAATAGGTGCTGCCACTGTGGAAAAAATATGAAGTTTCCTCAAATATTAAAAGTAGAATTACCATGTGATCCAGCAATCACACTTCTGTGCATATATCCAAAAGAACTGAAAATAGGATCTCAAAGAGATATGTGAACACTCATGTTCACTGCAATGTTATTTACAACTGCCAAGATATGGAAGCAACCAAAATGTCCATCAACAGATGAATGGATAAACTAAATGTGGTATGTACATACAATGGAATATCATTCAACCTTAAAAAAGAAGGAAATCTTGTCATATGCTACAACATGGATGAACTTCAAGGACATTATGCTAAGTGAAATAAGCCAGTCACAAAAAGACAAATACCACAGGATTCCACTTAAAGTAGACAAATTCACAGATACAAAAAGTAGAACGGTGGTTGTCAGGTACTGTGGGGAGGGTGTTAACAGGGAATTGTTTAGTTTCAGTTATACAAAATAAAAAATTCTAGAACTTCCCTGGTGGCGCAGTGGTTAGGAATCCGCCCGCCAATGCAGGGCTCACAGGTTCGAGCCCTGGTCCAGGAAGATCCCACATGCCAGGGAGCAACTAAACCCATGTGCCACAACTACTGAGCCTGCATTCTGGAGCCCGTGAGCCATAACTACTGAGCCTGCATGCCACAACTGCTGAAGCCCGCATGCCTAGAGCCAGTGCTCCGCAACAAGAGAAGCCACCGCAATGAGAAGCCTGCGCACTGCAACAAAGAGTAGCCCCCGCTCGCTGCAACTAGAGAAAGCCCGCACGCAGCAACAAAGACCCAACACAGCCAAAAATGAATAAATAAAATAAATAAATTAAAAAAAAATTCTAGAGATCTGTTGTACAATGATGTGTACATAGTTAACAATACTGTAATGTATACTGAAAAAGTGTTAATAGAGAAAATTTGTTATGTGTTTTTTACCACAACAAAACAACAACAAAAACCCCATTTTAGGGACTTCCCTGGTGGTCCAGCAGTTAAGACTCTGAGCTCCCTACGCTAGGGGCCTGGGTTCGATCCCTGGTCAGGGATCCCGCATGCTGCAACTAAGAGGCCACATGCCGCAACTAAAGATCCCGCACACCACAATGAAGATACCGCACGCTGCACCAAAGATCCTAGAGCAGCCAAATAAATAAATAAATATTTAAAAAACATAACAAAAACACCCATTTTAACCTGAATCAAATCCCAGGAAAACAGGCAAACCCAAATTGAGGAACACTGTACAAAATAAATGGCCTGTACTCAAAAATGTCAGTGGTATGATGCACAAAAGATTTAGGAATAGCCCAAAGCCATCATGTGATGGCTGGATGCAACATATCATCTGAAGTTTTCCTTCACTATTAAGAATATTAATGGGGCAATTATTAAAATACAAATGAGGTGAACAGATTAGGTAACTGCAGTGGCAATTACTGATTTTGATAACTGTGCTTTGGTTATGTAAAAGAATGTGTTTTTAAGAAACACACACTTGGGCTTCCCTGGTGGCGCAGTGGTTGAGAGTCCACCTGCCGATGCAGGGGACACGGGTTCGTGCCCCAGTCCGGGAAGATCCCACATGCCGTGGAGTGGCTAGGCCCGTGAGCCATGGCCGCTGAGCCTGCGCGTCCGGAGCCTGCACGTCCGGAGCCTGTGCTCCGCAACGGGAGAGGCCACAACAGTGAGAGGCCCGCGCACGGCAAAAAAAACCCAAAAATAACGTGGAAGTAACGACATTGCTGAACTCAACACCACTATCAATCATATTATGGATATAATAGACATCCATAGACCACATCATCCAACAACACAGATTACACATTCTTTCCAAGCTCATAGGGAACACTGACCAAGATACCACATCCTGGGACATAAAAAAACACCTTAATAAATTTAAAAGAATAAAAATCATACAATATCTGCTCTCACATCACAATGGAATTAAACTAGCAATCAATAAGAGAAGCATAGCAGGAAAATCCCAAAATACTTAGATATTAAACAATACACTTATAAATATGGTCAAAGATGAAATATCAAGAGAAATTTTAAAATATTTTGAACTAAATGAAAATGTAACTCATCAAAATTTGTGGGATGTAACCCCCCAAAAAAAAAAACCAAAAAAAAAAATCTGTGGGATGTAAAATGCAGTGCTTAGAAGAAAATTTAAGCATTGAATGCATATATTAGAAAAGAAGAAAGATCTAAAATCAATAATCTAATCTTCCACCTGTGGGAACTGGAAAAGAAAGAGCAAATTAAATCCAAAGTAAGCAGAAAAAAAGAAATAGAGTAAAAAATAGAGCAAAAATCAGTGAAATCAATAGAGAAAAATATCAACAAAACCAAAAGCTGGTTTTTGGAAAAGATCAGTAAAATCAATAAGGCTCTAGCCAAGCTAACTCAGAAAAAACGAGACAACATAATTACTAATATCAGAAATTTAAAAATAGGGAGCATCACTACCGAATCCATGGACATTAAAAGGATGGTCAAAGAATACTGTAAACAATTCTATGCCCACAAATTTGATAACCTTTATGAAATGGACTAATTCCTTGAAAGACACAATCTGCCAAAACTCACACAAGAAAAAATATACAATCTGAATAGGGCTGTCTCTATTAAAGACAAGAAAAAATATACAATCTGAATAGGCCTGTCTCTATTAAAGAAATTGAATCAATAATTAATAATCTTCCAAAACTGAAAGTACCAGGCACAGATGGGCTCACTGGTGAATTTTACCTAACATTTAAGGAAGAAATCGTATCAATACTCTACAATGTCTTTCAGAAGATAGAAGCAGAGGGAATTCTTCCTAACTCATTCTATGAGGCCAGCATTACCCTAATACCAAAATCAGATAAAGACATTACAAGAAAACTACAGACCAATATCTCTCATGAACATAGAAGCAAAAATCCTCAATAAAACAGAATCTAAAACTGTATAAAAAGAATTATACTCCATGACCAAGTGAGATTTATCACAGTACCTGTGATAAATACCTTTTTTCCCTGCAAAGCTGAGAAAAAAAAAAATCAATGAATGTAATCCACCACATCAACAAAGAAAAAAATCAAAATTATATCAATAGATATAATTATTTCTGCTCTATTTTGCTTTCTGGTCAAACCAAAAACCAAAACTCTATTGGTATCAGTAGATTTCTGCTCTATTTCTTATCCTATTTCTTTTCTTCTGTTTACTTTGGATTTAATTTGCCTTCCTTTTACAGTTCCCACAGGTGGAAGATTAGATTACTGATGCAGAAATAGTGCAGAAAAAGCATTTAACAAAATCCAACATCCATTCATGATAAAAACTGACAGCAAACTAGGAATAGAGGGAAATTTCCTCAACTTGATAAAGAACATCTACAAAAAACTTACAGCAAACATCATACTTAGTGGTGTGAAACTAAGAGCTTTCCTACTAATATCAGAAACAATGCAAGGATGTCCCCTCTCAGCACTGCTTTTCAACGTTGTACCAGAAGTCCCAGCTAACGCAGTAAGAAAAAAAAAAAAAAAAGGAAACGAAAACTATAAAGACTCGGAAGGGAGAAATTAAACTGTCTTTGTTCACAGATGATAAGCTTGTCTATGTACATATGTATATACATTCTATTAAAGAAATGACCCAAAACTCCTGGAACTAAGTGATTATAGCAAGGTTGCAGAATACAAGGTTAATATACAAAAGTCAAACACTTTCCTATATACTGCAATGAGAAAGTGGAATTTGAAACTAAAAACACAAAACCATTTACATTAGCATCCAAAAAAATGAAACATTAAGGTACAAATCTAACAAAATACGTAAAAGTTCTATATGAGGAAAACAACAAAACTCTGGTGAAACATATCAAAGAATTAAATAAATGGAAAGACAGTCATGTTTATGGGTAGGAAGACTCAATTTGGTTAACACATCAGCTTTTCCCAACTTGATCTAAAGAGTCAACGCAATCTCAATCGAAATCCCAGCAAGTCATTTTGTGTATCAATCAGTACTGACAAAGTGATTCTCAAGTTTATATGAAGAATCAAAAAAATCCAGAATAGTCAACAGAATACTGAAGAAGAATAAAGTCAGAGGACTGACTTCAAGACTTACTATGAAGCTACAGTAATTCAGACAGTGTGCTATTGACCAAAAAATAGACAAAAAGATCAGTGGAAGAGAACAGAGGGTCCAGAAATAGCCCCATACAAATACACTCAACTGATCTTTGACAAAGGAGCAAAGACAAATTCAATGGAAAAAGAATAGTCTTTTCAACAAACAGTGCTGGGACAACTGGACATCCATATTAAAAAAGATGAATCTAGGCACAGACCTTACACCCTTCACAAAAATTAACTCAAAATGAATCACAGACCTAAATGTAAAACAGACCTATAAATCTATTAGAAAGTAACATAGGAGAAAATCTAGATGCTCTTATGTTTGGTGATGAAATTTCAGAAATACCACCAAAAGCAAGATCCATGAAAGAAAAAAATTAAGTTAGACCTCTTTAAAATTAAGAACTTCTCCTCTATGAAGGACACTATTAAAAGAATGAAAAGAAAACCACAGACTGCGAGAAAATATTTTAAAAACTCATATCTGATAAAGGACTCCAAAATATACACAGAACACTTAAAATTCAACAGTAAGAAAACAAAGATCCCAATTAAAAAATGGGTAAAAGATCCAACAGACACCTCACCAAGGAAGATATACAAACTGCACATAATGATACGAAAAGGTACTCAACATCCTAGGTTATTAGGGAATTACAAGTCAAAATAATGAGATACCATTACATACCTATTAGAATAGCTAAAATTCTAAAATTGACAATACCAAGAGCTGATGAGGATACAGAGCAACATGAGCTCTCGTTCACTGCTGGTAGAAGTGCAAAATGGAATAGCCACTTTGGAAGTCAGTTTGGCAGTTTCTTACAAAGCTAAACACTGCCTTACTGTACAAACCAACAATTGCACTCCTAGGTATTTACCCAAAAGAGATAAAAACTTACGTCCACATAAAAACATGCTATTATTTAGAGTACATTTTTCATAGTTGCCAAAAATTGGAAGCAACCAAGGTGTCCTTCAATAGGTAAATGAATAAACAAACTCTGAATTATCCATACAATGGAATATTATTCAATGATTAAAAAAAAAAACTATCAAGCCAAAAAAAAGTTAGAAGAATCTTAAATGCAAACTGATAAGTTAAGGAAGCTAGTCTGAAAAGCCTATGTACTGTATAATTTCACCTATATTACATTTTGGAAAAGGCAAAACTACAGAGAGAGCAAAAAGATCAGTGGTTGCCAGGGACCTGAAGGAATGAATAGGTGAAAATACAGGGAGTTTTTATCGTAATTCAACTATTCTATAAGGTAATGTAATGGTGGATCTATGACATGGATTTTTAAAAATCCATAAAACTGTACAACACAAACACCAAAGAGAATGGACTTTAGTTAATAAGGTACTGACTACATTAACTGTAACAAATGTACCACACTAATGCAAGATAATAATTGTGGAAATTTTGTGTGTGTGTGTGTGTGTAGGAGGTAGTATATGGGAATTCGCTGTACTATCTGCTCAATCTTTTGTAAATCTAAAAATGTTTAAAAAAAAACCCTATTAATCCACTTAAAACTATGTAAAGGACCTGAACAGGCATTTGTCCAACGAAGATACATGAATGGCTAACAGGTACATGGAAAGATGCTTGGCCTCACTAATTATTAGGGAAACGCAAATCACAATCACAAGATATTACCGCATGCCTGTTAGAATGACCAGCACCAGAAAGACAAGAGATAACAAATGCTGGTAAGTATGTGGAGAAAAGGGAACCCTTTGTGCACTGTCAGTAGGAATGCAAATTGATAGAACCACTATGGAAAACAGTATGGAGGTTCCTCAAAGAGTTAAAAATAGAACTACAATATGATTCAGCCACCCCACTTCTGGGAATAAGCCAAAGGAAATGAAAACACTGTGTTGAAGAGATATATGCACCCCCATGTTTGCAGCAGCCTTATTTACAATAGCCAAGACATAGAAACAACCTAAGTGCCCATCGACAAACTAAAGTTGTGGTACAATGGAATATTATTCAGCCATTAAAAAGCAGGAAATCCTGCCCATTTACGGGCATTATGGATGGACATTGAGGGCATTATGCTAAGTGAATTGAGTCAGACAGAGAAAGGTAGCAAATACTGTATGATCTCACTTAGAAGTAGATATTAAAAAAAAAATTTCCAACCCCCCATCCCAAACTCATAGAAAGAGAGATCAGACTTGTGATTACCAGAGGTGGGAGGCTGGGGGAGGGATAACTGGATGAAGGTGGTCAAAAGGTACAAACTTCCAGTTATGAGATAAGTAAGTTCTGGGGATGTAATGTACAACATGATGACTATAGTTAACATGGCTCTATGTTACATATGAAAGCTGTTAAGAGAGTAAATCCTAAGAGTTCACATCACAGGGGGAAAAATATTTTTATTCTTTTTTCTTTTTCTGTATATGAAGTGAAGGATGTTAACTAAATTTATTCTGGTAATCATTTCAAAATATGTGTAAGGCAAATCATTATGCTGTACACCTTAAACTTACACAGTCCTGTATGTCAGCTATATCTCAATAAAACTAGAAGAAAAAAAAAAGCATGGATTCTGGAATCTGACTGCCTGGTTCAATTTCTGGCTCGCCTTAATTACAAGGTCTTGGGAGCATGCTTGGGAGCAGGATTTCATTGTGTATATATACCACATCTTCTTTATCCATTCATCTGTTTATGGACACTTAGGTTGCTTCCATATCTTGGCAACTGTAAATAATGCTGCTATGAACATTGAGGTGCATGTATCTTTTCAAACTAGTGTTCTTGTTTTTTTCAGATATACACCCAGGACTGGTACTGCTGGGTCGTATGGTAGTTCTATTTTTAGCTTTTTAAGAAACCTCCATACTGTTCTCTGCAGTGGCTGCACCAATTTACATTCCCACCAACAGTGTATGAGGGTTCCCTTTTCTCTACATCCTCACCAACGTTTGTTATTTTTTTTCTTTTTGATGACAGACATTCTGACAGGTGTGAGGTGACACCCCATTGTGGTTTTGATTTGCATTTCCATGATGATTAGTGATGCTGATCATCTTTTCATGTGCCTGTTGCCCATCTGCATGTCCTCTTTGGAAAAATGTCTATTCAGTTCTTCTGCCCGCCCCCCCTCGTTTTTCTGGCCATGCCAGGCAGCACGTGGGATCTTAGTTTCCCTGCCAGGGACTGAACACGCGCCCCCTGCATTGGAGTGCTGAGTCTTAACCACTGGACCACCAGGGAAGTCCCCTTCTACCCATTCATAAATCAGGTTGTGTTTTTGATGTTGAGTTGTATGCACTGTTTATATATTTGGATATTAATCCCTTATTGATATCATTTGCAAATATTTTCTCCCATTCAGTACATTGTCTTTTCATCTTGTCAGTAGTTTCCTTTCTTGCACAAAAGCTTTTAAGTCTAATTAGGTCCCATTTGTTTATTTTTGCTTTTATTTCCTTTACTTTAGGAGACACATCCAAAAAAATATGGCTGCAATTTATGTCAGAGTGTTCTGCCTATTTTTTCCTCTAGGAGTTTTATAGTATCCAGTCTTACATTTAATCCATTCTTAGTTTATTTTTGCATATGGTGTTAGAGAATGTTCTAATTTCATTCTTTTACAAGTAGCTGTCCAGTTTTCCAAACACCACTTATTGAAGAGATTGTCTTTTCTCTATTGTATATTGTTGCCTCTTTTGTTGTAGATTAATTGACCATAAGCAAGTGGGTTTATTTCTGGGCTCTCTATCCTGTTTCATTGATCTATGTGTCTGTTTTTGTGCCAGTACCATACTGTTTTGATTACTGTAGCTTTGTAGTATAGTCTGAAGTCAGGGAGCATGATTCCTCTGGCTCTGTTCTTCTTTCTCAAGATTGTTTTGGCTATTCAGGGTCTTTTCTGTTTCCACACACATTTTAAAAGTATTGTTCTAGTTTTGTGAAAAATGCCCATGGTAATTTTTTTAAAATAGTGGACATAAGTAAATGCATATAGGCCCAAGGGGCATGCTCCTTGTACTCAGACTTCTCTTTCACTTCTCTATCCCAGACTGTCAAATGATTATTTCGCTTTCCCAAATACCTGGAATGACTTAATATGTAATTTTCTAAGTTTTAGGGCTCCTCATCCTTTCCTGGATTAGTAGTTACCCAGATACTGCTCTACCATTTTAGCACTACTGCCCACACTCACAGCTTTATCCAAGGATAGGAGGCTCAGCACAATCTTGAGAAGAGAGGAAGACCCTTAAAGCCAGCTAACCTGAATGCAGGTTGCCCTCAGGGCCTGACCTTGCTCACTGCCCCTGATATCACTCCTCTAACCACCTCAACCTGGAATCTAGCTTCACCTGGAATGTGTTATCCACAAATCTGATACAATCCACTCCTATACTTGTGGCCTGGCTTTTCTGGTATTTATTTAAATGTGTGATGTTATTTCTGCTCAATATGATTTCTTAATAGATATCCAGTGACATTTTTACAAGAAATGATGTTCCTAGAATGCATCCTTTCCACCAAAAAGTTTTACTGTATAAACAAAACAATGCTCTTCATTCGGTATCTTCTCCAACTCCTTCCAATCAAAACATATTTGCCCTGACAAAGCAAAAGGTCAGTTATCATCATTTTTGTTTAATAGGGAGAACAGCAAAAAACATTCCAAGGATAATGAAATTAATGTTGGATGTTAGATCAGCATCTGTCTCACTCTTGCTGAAAACCTAGTAGAATACATACGTCCACCTTACACTAAATAAGCAGAATTTTTCTTCTTTTCCAATTGTAGACTTGACAACGGTCAGCTTCACTGAACTGAGGAGTCAGTTTCAAGTGTACTGAGGTGTACAGCAGTGTACACGCATGGACAGGCACCTTCCCAGGGCTTAAGATGTTGGCTGCAGACACAAACAGCAGAATTCAGTTTCCTTTGAGTGGGTTCCTCTCCCTGCCTGACAGATAACAAGGGGTGCTACCCCACCAATTCCTTCTCCTGAACTCTTTCTTTCAGCCAAGAAACAGGTGAGACATTCTACTGATTTGTGTGTGTAGGAGTAATGCAATGAGAAGGGGAAGTGAACCTTCATTTCAAAACAAGCAAAGGAGTCCTGTTTCAAAGAAGCATTTAATTGAGTTCAAAACTGGACATAAATTAACTACAGAATACTTATGAAACAATATCTTAAGTTCCTTCACTTTCTAAAATTCTGAGATACTGTAAAATATGATATTAAGTAAAAGGGGTAATGGGAGGTCAAAATAAAGAATTTATTGCTATGTAAACAGTCATTTCCTTAAAAAAAAAAAAAGGTTTGGATCTTGAATTTAATGAAGTTCTTAAACTCCAAAAGGAATGAAAGAATTTTAACATCTGGGTTGAGGTACCCAAAGTAAATTTGTTATAACAGTAAGTAAAACAGAAGTAGCATTTTCTGTATGTCACACAACTGACCAATGTGTAGAATTAGCTTAAATGAGGAACAGTTTGAGTATCTTGGGTCATCAATGACTATAGGTCACCAAGATGCTTTCGACCTGGTCAGAACACCACAATGTGTTGTGATCAAATAAGTTCCCCAGAATACCAATATGGGTTACTATGGCGAACTGGTACCAAAAGGGACAGGAAAGAACAGGCAGGTTTATCTCACATCCACACCAAGACTGGAGTCATTCCACTCCTAACTCCTTCTTGGCAGATAATTTTTGTCCTAAAATGACACTGTTGGTGAATAAGTGAGCTCAATTTTTAACCTGATCCACAAAGCAGGTCTCTCAATTTCACTGTACACACCAATAATTTTATTCTTGTATTTTATTCTGTATATAATTTTGAGTCCTACGAGATCAATGTCTCAAAAGAGTCATGATGTGTACGCTTATATCTTCACCATTCATTCACTGATTTATTCATTTGGCAAATATTTAACTGCATACCTAATCATATGCTAGGTACTACAGTAAGCAGTAAAATTAAAAGGGAAAAAAGAAGTCCCTCCTTTCAATGAGCCTTATGAACTAGTGAAGCAACAGAGGGCAAACAATCACAACTGCAGGTGGTCGATGCACACAACACAGGAGGGCTTGAGGTAAACAGTGCCAAGAACTCTGCTTAGAGGGGTCAGGAAAAGGCTCCTAAAGGTAGTCCTGGAGACGAGCCTTGAAGAACAAGTTGTATTTTAAAAAGAGGAGAAGAGAAGTAAAGGGCTATGTAAAGCCCTGGAGGCATGAAAAAATAAGAGATAAGTCAGAGATCTAAAAGGAGCTCATTATTATTGTATCTGGAAGTGTGAAGGGTTAGAGGAATGGGGGGTGGGGTGCGGTGTACTGAGACTGTAGTGTAGGAATGTATGGAGAATGAGATGCAGCTTCTGTTCCTGAGGAACTTACAGTCTAGTGGAGGAAACAGACCTCCAACAGTTCATTTCAATGAGGCTGATGTCATGGTGGAAGAATACACAGCAAATTGTGACTGGACAGGCACAAAGGAGGGCCTTAAACACCATACAAATATGTTAAAATTTTATCCCACAGGCAACAGTGAGTCTTTGAAAAATTCTAAATGGGTACCAATCACAACAGTGGCAGTGTGGATGACTGGAAGGTACAAAGACAAGAGCAGAGCAATACAATACAATACTTTGGCAGACCAATACAAAGGTGTCTGCAAGAGCCCAGGCAAGCAATGTGATGGGCCTGAGCTAAGCCGCCCTACTGTGGCAACTATGCTTTTCTAGCCAGGGAAATGGGAGGTGATTCTTTCAAATCTATCATTAAAAGAAGAAAAAGAAAAATCCAGAGCAATATTTTCTGAAATTCCTTGTATTCAAGGGCTTAGAAAGAAGTTATATCAAGCCTTCCTTGAAAAAAGAGTCAACAATAACGAGTTTAAATTTTAGTACAGATAAACTTAAGGTCAATAATAGGCATAAAGGTAAGCAAATAATGGAATATAAATTTGATAGAAAATTATATACACATTGAAAATGACAACAGGAGACTACAAAAACCTGAGGAACTTAAAATATATGTAGAAAAGGCAGGAAAAAAACTGTATGTGTAGTACAATTTAGTATAGTATATAAAATATATATATGCTGACAGACTAAAAGAGAAAAAATGAAAGTTAAAATAATTTTCTATTATTTTTATTCCATTTATTACAACAATAGAATAAAATGAAATGAAAAAACCAACACAGATTAATGTTTATTGTATCTAATGGGCCCCACCCAGATGGGTTACATCCAATTTCTGGTTCCAGTTTCCTACAATGTCTTTTACAAATGGTCCTATTGTCCAGCTACATTGTTATTAAAATACAAAAAAAGGGGGGAGGGGATACGTTGGCTTAAAAAATCCTTAAAATTCATATTAAGAACAGCTATCTCATTCCTGATACAAAGACAAGGAAAATTCAACACGCTAAAGGGACTCAAAGTCAAAGACATAGTGGAAACAAATCACACAATTTTTGCAAGTGTATTTCTCTTGAATCCTTAGGGGAAAAGTCTCTGGAAAATGCTTTTGACACCTAAGGGCTTTTAAGCCATTTAAAAACAATTGAACCAGTCACAAACATGCCATTTATTGAGCATCTATAAGCCATGCATTTAACACTAAAGATACAAAGGGAAAATAAAACATAGTCCCTGCCCTCAAGGAGCTCACAGTCTAAAAGGAGAGAAAGAATGGCTACAAACAATTGCAATCAAGTATGCTGAGTCCTCTGTTAGAGGTATGTACAAGGTACTAAGATAAGCAAAGAGAGGTAGAATGAGAAATCAGGGTAAGCTTCAAAAGGGAGTTAGGTCTTAAATGAGCTACAGAAAGGGAAAGAAGACTTGAAGAGCATATGCAAGGAAATGTGAAATGTGAAACAACAAGGCAAATGTGGATAATTTTAAGTTATTCCCTATGATGCAAAGAGTGAGGGAAAGAGCAACAGGAAATGAGGTTAAAGGGGTAGCAGGTAACAAATCACAAAGGGCCTTGTATTCGAATTAGAGAATCTGGCTATTACTAAATTTTGTCAAATCTATATAAGATGCACCATTACTTTATGTACTGCAAGAAAGAAAAAAAAAGCTTTATATTGGGGTCTATCAATAAATTTAATAGAATACTCCTGCATAAAGCTATACTACCAAAGGGCAACAGCCTCAGCGTAAGATAAAGAAATAAACCAGCCATGTAGAAAGGAACAGCATGAAACTATATTTCTCAACTTGCCCTTAGGTGGAAGGAGGGGAGAAAAAACCTCTCGCTGAGAACTGAATTCCAAGCAGGTCTACAGCCTACGTGTGTGGTCTAAAAAAACAAACAAATAAAACTAAAGCTACCAGTGTGGTCCAAAAACAAACAAATAAAACAAAACAAACAAGTAAAGACTTTAAGGTGGTCTCAGGTTGGTCCCCAGATGCCTGGCAAAAACAAGTAGAAATTCTCTTTAGACAAACCAGATTTTAATCCACGAGAAAAGCAATTTAAGATGTAATCTCATTTCAAATATGACAAAGGCACATCTTAGAATCGATGAAAAATAGTAGATCTTACAGCCAGCCTTGAATCTGGAGACGTTTCAGAATCACCTGAAGAACTTTTTAAAAAAACTTATTACCAGGCTGCATACCAGAGATTCTCATACAGGGAAGCCTGACACAGCCCTAGAATCTCTATTTTAACAAACTACTAAAGGTTGTTTTTTTTTTAAACACAGCCAGACAAGATACCAAGACACCAGCATTCTGTCTGCAAAATTAGCTGAAAATTCCTATTGTAGAATAAAGAACAACAGTAGGATTTTAAGCCACATCATGATTTGATCAGAAGACCACTCTGGTGCCAGTGGACCTGTGGAGAAGATAGGTTAGAAGAGGGTAAAGATAGGAGATGGTGGATAGTAAACAGAACAGTCAGGAGATCAGTGAAACAGTTTTAAGGCAAAAGATGGTGATCATTTAAATAGTAACGATGGGGACAAAAATAAGAGAATCGAAGGAGGCAGAATTAGAATTCCATAAAAACTACATGAAGGTAGAAGTGTAGGATCTAATTCTAAAAATTTTAGAAGACCTGCCCCTAATCAGCATAATTGCCACTAGGCCTTGAAAAATAAATTTTTATTTGGGTATGGTAATCTACCACCTTTTAGCTGTATGATAAAGTGTAAGTGCTATAGAAAATCCTGTACTACATAACTATCAAATGTTCCAAATGCAACTCACACTCCAAATGATCTTGAAGTTGAGATGTAAGCATAGAGGGATTTTATTCTTTCACGTTTAACATTTCTATAAATCAGTGCATACAAACTGAAAAATTAAAATCTCTTTGGGCAAAAAGAAAGGATTTTTCACCGGTTGATAAATTTAAATTACAAACAGAAAACAATGAATTAACAAACTTACGCTGAATATGAATGAACTGCTTTGGCTGTTTAAACTCTCCTTTGTACAAGCGATTGTAATAGTTGACATTGCTCTCTGCCTCAGGAACTGGAATGACCATGCTCTCTTTTTTTTCTCTGAACACTTGCTGTGCTGAAATAGCTCGCTGTAAATGATGTTCCTGGAAAATGTAAAGTAGGCAACATGAGTTGTTTTAATAATGTCAATTCAATGCAAAATTCTATTTACAATTTACTGTTCAATAATTGCACAGTGCTTTAAGAATCAATTCTAAACAGTTCCTTTGCCACAGACCTTCAGAAAACATTGCTATCATTCTCCCTTAATACTTGTACTCATACTGATACCATGTTAGATGATTACAATTTTAATAAGTAGGATTTTTTCAAAAAAGATTAAACATTCACAAACTAGAATTTAACATCTCAAGAATTTAACATTACAAGAAAATCGATCCTCTGGTTTGCTAAATTAATTGAGGTGTTTATCACCAATAACAAGATGACAGAAAAACATGCAAATAACAGGAAAAGAATTTGTATCACAGATTTTAAGTATCTTCTGCATTTATATACCTGAAACTTTAACAGTACAAAATTCTGAATATATTACTATCACGGCAGGAAATATTTTTTAACAAAGGTGAAACAAAAAGTTCTTATAAAATACACCCAGATTCTAGTAACTTTTCATTACCTCCACCACTTAATGGACACTTTCTCCCTTGACCCACTATGGACCATTCCCAACAAAGCACCTTTACCTTGTGGAAGGTAGTAAATTAGGTCATGTCATTCCCCAAAGGATCCCCTTCATATTTAGATTAAAGGTTAAAATCACTCAACGCTTACAAGGCTTTATACCTCTCTGACCTTATTTCCTACTTTTCTCCTCCCAAACTTTATTCTAGCCACACTTCTCCTCTCCTTTAAGGTTCCTAAATATCCAAATGGATTGTTTCTGAAATTCCTTCAGTCTCATGTCATCAGAGAGGCCTTCTGTTACTTCCTTACCTAAAAGAGTACTGGCATATACCCAGAGAAAACCATAAGTCAAAAAGACACATGCACCCCAATGTTCACTGCAGCACTATTTACAATAGCCCAGTCATGGAAGCAAACTAAATGCCCATTGACAGACAAATGGATAAAGAAGATGTGGCACATATATACAATGGAATATTACTCAGCCTTAAAAAGGGACAAAATTGGGTCACTTGTAGAGATGTGGATGGACCTAGGGACTGTCAAACAGAGTGAAGTTAGTCAGAAAGAGAAAAACAAATATATTAATGCATATATGTGGAATCTAGAAAAATGGTACAGATGAACCTGTCTGCAAGGCAGAAATAGAGGCACAGGCGCAGAGAACAAATGTATGGACACCAAGGGGGGAAGGGGGGGGATGAATTGGGAGATTGCGACTGACATATATACACTAACTAACATGTATAAAATAGATAACTAATGAGAACCTGCTATATAGCACAGGGAACGCTACTTCACTTTGTTGTGCGGTAGAAACTAACACAACATTGTAAAACAACTATATCCCAATTAAAAAAAAGAGAGAGAGTACTGGCTATGCTGCAATGCATAAATTAAGATTTATTTATCAGCAGCCATCCTTTCAACACATTTCTGAGTACCTGGCAGACACCAGATACTACTCCTGTCCCTGAGAATTATGAGTGAATGAGAGACAGACTTTGCTATTAAGGAACTTAGGTAGTGAAAGAGAGATACCTGAGTATGCGATCTGAGCTTGACAAGCGTATCTCTTTTCAATTAGTCAAACCACTCGTTTTGGGAGGATAAAGATGTCCAAAGAAAGTAAAATGTAAATTAAGAGTTTTAGGATCAACAGGGATTTTTAGCAAGGCAAAAGAGGAAAAGAAGAAAACAACCCAGGCAGAGAAAACAGAATATCCAAAATGGACAAAAGCCCAGAGACATTCAATAAAAGGCAAATATTGAACAAAGGGACATGAGGGTGGGTGCTGGTTTAGATCTGAAAGTTTCTTCACCTTCAGTGCAAGGAAGAAATATGTTTTTCTTCATAGGGTAGAATCCCAATTTGGAGCACTAAGTAAATTTCCCCATATAAAAACTACTATTGATTTAGTTAAAATCTATTAGTACTCAAATTTTTGAGTCGTCTAAGAAGTTGTGATGGGATCAAACACACAAACAAACAGCATCAAGAAACTAGGAAGCCAGGCCTTGACTGAGGTTGGCAATTTCTAGCATTATTTAAGCCTATACTTTCCTATTACCTTCATGATATTTCACCTCTCCTAGTTAAAGAAAGTGATGCAATATGCAATGCCACCCTGCATTTATATGTTTTACAGCTCTCGAAGTACACCCACAATCACATGTCTATTAGCTCCTTACAATCTGGGGACACAGGCGTAGATATTATCTCATTTTGTAAATGAGACTCAGGAAACAAGTGACTTGCTCTTAGCAAATAGGAATGATGTATAAGAGAGCCAAATTTCAGGACTCTGATTCCAGTGTTCCTTGACTGTTCCATCCTTATTAGAAAAGTCTGACAGATAAAAAACCATGTTCTTGTAATGCTAATAATCTACAGACACAGGTAAAAAAAGGAAACTGAGTACATTTTTTATTTGAAGAGAGTCTTTTGATATATATTTGACTTTGCCCTAAATACAAAACATTTTTAGGTATTATCCAATTTTGAAATACATCTTTAATAGATTAAGATTTAACATTAACTTTACAAATGAAAAAACTTAAAAACAGATCATGGATGACTCCCTTCTTAATGCGGCCTACAGATGACAGATGCAGCCAGAAATTGAGGCCAGGTCATGACACCTCCCCCATTTTAATCTACAGACTAATCAGTGGCAAACATACAAAAGGCTCAAAGTAGGTACTGGTTTTGATTTGTCATTTTATTGGGGGAAGATGTTGACATGAGTAATGCTGATTCCTTGTTACATGCTGCATCATACACTGGTGAGGTTACCTAATTTTTAAAAAAAACTAAAAACCAAGCACTACCTAATTTCCTTTCCTTTAAAAAAGCATGCCTTTGACCCACTAACTCCACTAATGGAATTCATCAAAAGGCAACAAAGAAATGGGCAACACTGACTAAATGAAAATGCTCATCATGGCACTGTTTATAGCACCAAAAAAAAAAAAAAAAAAAGTCTAAATAGCAATAAATACAGACTTAGTATATCTATTATGTCATATCCATAAAATGGAACTCTTAGGTAGTAGAAAAAAACAACATAATTTAGACCTCTATTGACACAAAAAAAGCCTGGAAGAATACAGAATAGAACACTCCACAAAATGCTATAAGTATTTCTTCTTTGTCCCCTTTTGCAGTTTCAGAAACTTTCTATAGTAAATAGTAAATCTACATTTCTTCCATAAACTAAAAAAAAAAGAAAAATGCTATAAAAGTTTAACATCCTAAATGAAAGGACTCTCCACCAAAATACACAAAAATCACTTCTCATGGTTACTTTGACATTCTGAAATATCCTTTTGAAACCTACCATATTGTACCTAAACACGTTTTGTGTTTCCCTAGAAATATTATACTTTCTCTGTACTTTATACTTTTCCTAGTAACACATGAAATTACATGAAAAGCCGTTAAACGCAAACTAAAAGACGCTAAATAATTAATGACTTCTAGTCATGTATAATAAGTATCAGGCACAATCCTACAGGGACAGAGTAGAAATATTTTTTCTTTTGGATATGAGTACACTAAGACTCTATGATTTCTATGACGGAAATCAGCAGGACTGAAATTTGAATCATTATTTGTATGTCTCTTTTCCATCTTGCCAAGCTCATGCCCCAATTTGTAGGGTTTCAGAATGTATTGGGTTAGGCTGCATACAAAGTCAAACATTATTCGTTGATGTTTTAAAAATTTACATCTAAAATTCCCAATTAAAGATACCTGACTGAATAACTACATTCACCTACTCTACCTCACTATAATACTAAACTTACTAGTAAAGGACTAAGAAACTTAAAAAGCCACTATAACAAATTGAATTAGAAATGAGCCATCAGCACAAAACAGAATACCGCAAAATTCTGGGAGATCAAAATCAAAAGAGGAAGTTTCAAATCCTTGCAGAGAAGAAAAATATAAAAACTGAGACCACCTCACCTATCCTGCAGAAAACCAAATGATGGGGATTTTGAAACACTAGCTAGAAAGAGCCAGAACAAGACAAGCTATTCTCTGCCTACTCCTCAAAAGCAGATCATGCTACACAGTCTACACAGACAAAAAAGGGAACCATTGAACTAGGAATGTTGTGAACCACCCCAAATCTACAAAAAACGAACAAAAGAAAACCTAGTAAGTCTAGTACTATTATTAAAACCCAAAAAACGAGATTCAACTATACATCTAATAATGAACTCTCTCTACTCCAAAGTGGAGGTGGAGAAGAAAACTTTAAGAATGTCCCAAACTTAAATATCCTCGAAAGAAACACTTATGGATATGAAAAAAAAAAAAGTCACCTGAATAAGGAACTTAAAAACTAAAATCAGAGAAGGGGGCAAAAAACTCAGGGGAAAAAAAATAGCAAGAGTTGACTGAACTCAGGAAAGAAAGAAAAAGACAATTACCTCAGAGATGAAAACTAAAATTACTAGAAGCCCAATGCAAAATGTACTCAAAGACATAAGTGTGTTGTATAAAGGCTGTCAAATAATCAAGAGAATAAAAATAAGATGAAAAAAGAACTAAAATGAGTAAGAAAGAAAATGATAGGATACAAAAACAGGCAAAGAACAAATGACAGTCATATAATTGGAGTCCTTGAAGAAAGAACAAAAAATGCAACAGAACTAGTATTTAAGATAAAAGATATGAATCTACTTATCCAAAAAAGCCCAACAGGGAGCAAAATGGCACACAAGAACTTGCATAACGAGACAAGATCTGATACTGTTTGGAGCAATCAGGAGAAAACATTCTGCTCACAGCTTCTCCCTTGGGAGGGAAAGAGAAAAGTGGAACGTGTGTCTAACATTCCAGCTTTTTGGGAAGTTGCCCAAGGGACTATCTTCTGTCTCACTTAACTCAGAAGGCTGACTGAACCAGCATTCTTTGGATGCCTGGGGGTTGTGGAGAACAAAAAAGAACTTAGAGTCTTGCTGCAACACCAGAAAACTTGCAGTACCACTGACAAACACCAGAGGGAGCAAAAGATTACAACAAGATCCGGATAAAGAAACAAGTAAACCTCTCTAACTGGGAAATTATGTGCAGATGCCCAAAGAAGATGTATCTCCAGAAAAGGTTTGAGGGGCTTCCAGACCCCCTACCTGAGTTGATTGGTAAGGGCCTTACCCTGTATGAAGCCAATTCATAAAGACTGGGAGTGGTGGCTACTTTTTCAAATGCACAAATTACAACAAAAATTAAAGGCACATGAAAAAAACAGGAAAAAAAATGGGTCAATCAAAAGAACAAAATAGGGCTTCCCTGGTGCCGCAGTGGTTGAGAGTCTGCCTGCTGACGCAGGGGATGCAGGTTTGTGCCCCGGTCTGGGAAGATCCCACATGCCGCGGAGTGGCTAGGCCCGTGAGCCATGGCTGCTGAGCCTGTGCGTCCAGAGCCTGTGCTCCGCAACGGGAGAGGCCACAACAGTGAGAGGCCCGTGTACCGCAAAAAAAAAAAAAAAAAAAAGAACAAAATAAATCTCCAGAAACTGACCCTAAAGAAATGGAGATCTGTGAATTTTCTGACAATAAAAGTTTAAAATAATCATCTTAATAAAGTTCAATGCACTAAGAGAACACAAATAGACAACTAAAGAAAATCAAGGAAAATGATGCATGAACAAAATGCAAATATCAAGAAAGACATAGAAAACATTAAAAAGACCAAATGGAAAATCTGGACCTGAAAATTACAGTAACTGAATTGGGGGGAAAAAAAAATCCACCCAGAGGGGTTCAACAGCAGAATCAATTAAGCAGAAAAAAGAATTAGTGAACTCAAGAAGAGTTCATTTGAAATTACTGAGTCAGGGGAATTTCAATACTCCACTTTCAATAATGAATACATCAACCAGAAAGAATATCAATATGGAAACATAGGGCTTCAACAACACAAAGACCAGCTGAACCTAACAGACATAAACAGAACACTTCATACAGCAGCAGAGTACACATTCTTCTCAAGCTCACACAGAACATTCTCCAGGACAGATCACATGTTAGGCCACAAAACAAGTTTTATCAAATTTAAGAAGGCTGAAATTACATCAAGTATATTTTCCAACCACAATGGAATTAAAGTAGAAATCAAGAACAAAGGGAAAATTGGAAAATTCACAAATATGTAGAAACTGAACAACATACTTTTGAACAATCAATGGGTCAAGAAAGAAATTACAAAGGAATTTAGAAAAGAGACAAATGAAGATGAAAACACAACATAACAAAACTTAAGGGATGCAGCAAAAGCAATACTAAGAGGGAAGTTTATAGCAATAAATTTCTACCTACATTAAAAGAGATCTCAAATCAACAACCCAACTTTACACCTCAAGGAACGAAAAACAGAACAAACAAAACCCCAAGTTAGTACAAGAAAGGAAATAATAAAGATTAGACCAGAAATAAATGAAATTAAGAACAGAGAAATTTAAAAACACCAACAAAACTAAAAGTTGTTTTGAAAAGATCGACAAAATTGACAAACCCTTACCTACACGAACTAAGAAACACTCAAATACCAAAAATCAGAACTGAAGGAGAGACATTAAAACTGATGCCACAAGGGTGGCGGGGGGATGGGGGGTGCGGTGGGGATCATAAGAGATTACTACAATTATATAACAACAAATTGGATAATTCAGAAGAAACACATAAATTTCTAGAAATATACAGCTTACCAAGACTAAATCATGAAAAAATTAAAACCGTGAACTACAGTAAGGATATTGAATCTATTCAATCAGTAATCAAACACCTCTCAACAAAGAAAAGCTCATCAACAGATGGCTTCACTAGAGAATTCCACCAACATTTAAAGACTCATCTACAATCCTTCTCAAAATCTTAAAAAAAAAAAAAAAAAAAAAACTGAAGAGAAGGGAAAACTTCCAAACTCATTTTATGAGGCCAGTATTAATACTAAAATCAGAGAAAGATACTACAAGGAGGGTGGGGAATAGGGAAATGGGTAAAGGTGGTCACAAGGTACAAAATTCCAGTTATAAGATTAATAAGTCCTGGGGGTTTAATGTACAGCACAGTGACTACAGTTAATACAGTATTGTATATTTGAAAGTTGCTAGGACAGTACACCTTAAAAGTCCTACTCACAAGAAAAAAAGAAAAGTAACTACATGAGGTGATAGATGTTAACTAAACTTATTGTGGTAATCATTTCACAACATATACATATATCATTATGTTGTACACTTTAATACAATGTTATGTATCAATTATATCTCAATAAAACTGGAAGGGGGGAGGCAGAAGGATACTACAAGTAAAAAAACAAAAAATACAAAACAACAAACTACAGACCAATACTGCTGATAAATGTCAATGCAAAAGTCCTTAACAAAATACTAGCAAACCAAATTGAACACATGAAGATGATTACACATCATGACCAAGTGGGATTTATTTCTGCAATGCAAGAATGCTCAACATATGAAAATTGGTTAATGTAATACACCATAATAAGAGAATGAAGGACAAAAACCACATGATTATTTCAATTGACATGCTGAAAAAAATTCAACACTCTTTCATGATAAAAACACTCAACAAACTAGGAACAGAACAAAATCATCTCAATACAATAAAGGCCATATATGAAAAGCCCACAGCTAACAATATACTCAATGGTGGAAAATTGAAAGCTGTTCCTTTAAGATCAGGAACAAAGCAAGAATGCCTGCTTTTGCCACTTCTATTCAACACAATACTGGAACTCCTAGGGAGAGCAATTATCAAGAAAAAGAAACACCAAATTGGAAAGGAAGAAGTAAAAATATCTCTGCCCACAAATGACATAACCTTTTATGTAGAAAACCCTAAAGATTTCACACATTAAAAAAAAAAAAAGTTAGACCTAGTGAACGCATCCAACAAAGTTATAAGACAGAAGATCAACACACAAAAATCAGTTACATTTCTATACAGTGAACAATCTGTAATGGAAATTAAGAAAACAATCCCACCTTAATAGCATCAAAAAGAACAAAATACTTAGGAATAAACATAACCAAGGAGGTGAAAGGCTTGTACACTGAAAAACACAAAACACTGCCTAAAGAAATTAAGAAAGACGTAAGTAAATGAACGATGTCCTGTGTTCATGGACTAGAAGGCTTAATATTAGAAAACAGAACTACCGTATTATCCAGTAATCACATTTCTGGGAATATATCCAAAAGAACTGAAAA
The DNA here is from genome assembly GCF_964270905.1 of Leucopleurus acutus. Classification (NCBI taxonomy): domain Eukaryota; kingdom Metazoa; phylum Chordata; class Mammalia; order Artiodactyla; family Delphinidae; genus Leucopleurus; species Leucopleurus acutus. The sequence goes on along the minus strand of NC_139149.1, from coordinate 37,597,028 downwards.
TAGGATCTTGTAGAGATATTTGCACACCCATGTTTACTGCAGTGTTATTTATAATACAATAGCCAAGTGGTAGAAGAAACCCAAATGTTTATTGACAGATAAATGGATATCAAACAAAGTGTGGTATGTACATATGATGGAATATTAGCCTTAAAAAGGAAGAACATTCTGACACATGCTACAACATGCATGAACCTTGAGAATATTATGCTAAGTGAAATAAGCTAGTCACAAAAGGACAAATGCTGCATTGTTTATATGAGGTCTAAAGTAGTCAAATTCTTAGAAAGAGTGGTGGTTGCCAGGGGCTGGGGGAGGAGAAGAACGGAAGTCGTTGTTCAATGGGTATAGAGCTTCAGTTTTCCAAGATGAGAAAAGTGCTAGATATCTGTTGTATAATACTACTGTACACCTAAATATGATTAAGATACTAAATTTTAGGCTCTGCATTTTTTACCACAATAAAAAAAGCTCATCAAGTACCTGGCAAAAGTAACCCAGAACAACAGACTGTGACATATATTTGTTTCAAAAATAATGAAAAAATCCTCAAAGCCTCCAAGCAAACAATAATAGTAACAATAACATATAATAATAACTTAAAAGGCTAAAAGAATCAGATGACATCAGACTTTAAAAATAACATAAAGCAAAGCATCAATGAGCAGCATTTTCAGAAACCTCAATGAACATAAAGTATGAATCAAGGATTTTACATCCAGCTAAGTTATCCTTTAAGTATCAAGGCTATACAAAGTACTCAGGGAATTCTGTAGGGGACTTTTGAGGAATCTACTAGAATAGTACTGTTCAGAAGAAATGTAATGGAAGCCGCAAATGTGACCCACACATTAAAATTTTCCTGTAGCCACACCAAAAAAAGTAAAAAGAAAAAGGATGAAATTAATTTTAATAATATATCTTATTTAAGCCAATATAAATATCCAAACATTATCATTTCAACATGTAATCAATATAAAAAGGTATGGAGATATTTTACATTTTTTCTTCCACACCAAGTCTTAAAAACCTGTATGTAACACATGTGTTTTATACGTATAGAACATCTCAATTCAGACTAGCCATATTTCAAATGCTCACCAGCCACAAATGACTAGTGTAGCCCATCACCATCTTGGATTCATCCAACCATGATATGAATGGAAAATTTCAACAAAACTATACACACACACACACACACACACACACGTATATATACACACACACATACACACATATATACATATATGTCAAAGATGGGGAAAAGGCTGGAGCACTAATGTACAAACATCTGCACAGTAAAGTAGAAATAATGCAACTAAAAATGGGAGAAGGAAAACAAGATGAGAGCAAAATAAAAAAAGAAACTAGCCAATATAACATAATACAAAACAATTAAATATTATGAAAGAGTTGAGATCAAACATGTTCAGTCATATCAATAAATGTGAGTGGACTTATCTCACCTATGAAAACAAAAAGATTTTCAACTTGTCTCATAACCAAAGACTCAACTATATGCTTTATGCAAGAAATACCCTACCACCACCACCATCACCACAAAGAGTGAGTGAAAAAGAGTAAAAGGAACAGAAAAGTTTATCAGGTAATGGAATACAGTAAGAAAGACAAGCAGATCCTAATATCAGACAAGTAGAATTCAAGCCAAAGAGCATTAAGCATGACCCAAAACCCACAATTCATTACAAAGATCTTGAACTTCTATACACATTTATGAATATCTATATATCAACAATAATTTATGATCAAATAATCATTTCATGAAGAAAAAGCTACAGATATGCAAAGACAGACAAAGATACACTAAAAATAATTTTAAAAGACCACTCTCAGGGGGCTTCCCTGGTGGCACAGTGGTTAAGAATCCACCTGCCAATGCAGGGGACTCGGGTTTGAGCCCTGGTCCGGGAAGATCCCACATGCCGCAGAGCAACTAAGCCCGTGTGCCACACTACTGAGCCTGCACTCTAGAGCCCGCAAGCCACAACTACTGAAGCCCATGTGCCACAACTACTGAAGCTTGTACGCCTGGAGCCTGTGCTCTGCAACAGGAGAAGCCGCCACAATGAGAAGCCCTCGGCAGCTAGAGACAGCCCGCGCACAGCCACAGAAGACCCAACGCAGTCGAAAACTAACTAACTAACTTACTAAATAAAATAAATCTATATATATATATAAAAAGACCACTCTCAGCACAAGACAAATCAAGTGGACAAATAACAAGCAAGGACCTAATAAGCAACTTAATAAGGTAGAACTTATAGTTATTTATCAAACTTCACACACAATCCCCCTTCTTCTCAAGTACTCATGGAACTTTCACAAAATTGATCATAAATTGGCTAAGAATCACAAAGAATAGGGTATTATGAATGGAGTAGAAAGGATAAGGAGGGAGTGACAATTCTCTGAGCATATATCCTTTAACAGTTCTGAATTTTAAAACCCTGTTTATGTTTCACATGCTCTAAAAATAATCAAAATTAATGACTGTGTGAAGAGAACCCAAATTATAACACAAAGAGAAAAAACAAACCTCATTTATTAGAAATGAATATTCATAGGTCTACAATGAAGGGGATTGGGAAAGAAATTTACATTCCTTTCGAAAATAATGATTTAAAGCTTATCTGTAAAATTTAGACCATATACACTTCAAAGGACTGTTGTGATGATTATATAAGTTAATAAGGTGTTCAGAATAGTCCACAGCACATTGTCAAGGATAAAAGTTTCTCATTTTTATTAAAACATATAATTAAAGTGCAATATTAATAGTAGCGAAATTTTTGAGAACAAAAGCAAAAAAAAATTAGAAAATTTGACAATTCAAAATCTTTTTTCAACACCCATTCATAAGAAAAAATTCACTGAAAGCAAGAAAAAGATGTCCTCAATCTGATAAAGGGCAGGCAGCACAAAGGAAAACCTACAGACCATCATACTTAATGGTCAAAGACTGAATTCTTTCCCCCAAGAGCAAAAACAAGCCTAAAAGGTCTATTCTCACCACTTCTAGGCCTCATTTTCCCTGAGTTTCTAGCCACTGCAGTGAGGAAAGAAAAAGAAATAAGGGCAGGCAGACTGGAAAAAAAGAAGTAAAACTGCACATAATATGATCATGTAGGGAGAAAATCCTAGGGAATCTCAACAGAGCTACTAGAACTAAAAAGTGAACTTAACAAGACTGCAAGTCAATATTAATAACTCAATTGTACCTCTGTATACTACCAACTAAAAAATAAAAATAAAAAGCAATTACCATTTACAACAGTGTTAAACCACTAAATATTTACAGATACGTTTAACAAAATATGTGTAAAACTTGCACATCAACATAAATGGAGAGATGTAGTATGCTCATGAATTGGAAGGTTCAATACTGTTCAAAAAATTTACTTGTGTAAAATTTCCCCCAAAATTCATCTAGACACTCAACACAATCCCAATCAAAACCCCAACAGGCTTTTTTTTTTCTTTTTTTACAGAAATGGACAAGTTGATTCTAAAATTCATATGGAAAGGCAAAATAGCCAAAATAATCTTGAAAGAAAAGAAATTTGAAGAACATACAATCTGATTACAAGCTACATTACAAAATATAACGCTAAATTATTCAAAACAGTGTGTTATCAGCATAAGAATGTACATATAAAGCAATGGAAAAGAAGTCTAAACATAGACCCACATACATACATACACATAATGAATTTTAGACAAAGGTGCCAATTAATGGGGGAACTGAATGGGGGTAAGCATAGTCTTGCCAACAAATTGTCTGGACGTCAGTTTGGAAAAAAATAAGCCTATACTCCTAACTCAAACTATACACAAAAATTAACTCAAAAATAGGTCACAGAGACTTCTCTGGTGGCGCAGTGGTTAAGACTCTAAGCTCCCAACGCAGGGGGCCCGGGTTCAATCCCTGGTCAGGGAACTAGATCCCACATGCATGCTGCAACTAAGAATTCTCATGCCACAACTAAGGAGCCCACTGGCCGCAACTAAGGAGCACACGTGCTACAACTAAGGAGCCTGCAAGCCACAACTAAGGAACTCACCTGCCACAGCCAAATAAATAAATTATAAAAAACAAAACAAATAACTAGATTCTTTGACTCCACCCCAGACCTATTAAACCAGGATCTCTGGGAGAAGATTCTAGGAATCTGTGTTTAAAAAAAAAAAAAGGTCACAGACCTAAACACAAAGCCTAAACTTGTAAAACATCTACAAGAAAACACAGGAGAAAAATCTTAGTGACTCTGGGTTTGGGTAAGATTTCTTAGAACATAAAGCAAAACACATTATAAATGAAAGAACTGATAAGCTGGACTTCCTCAAAATGCAAATATTGTGCTATTCAAAATACATTCTTAAGGAAATAAAAAGACAAGCCAGACTGGGGGAAAAAGTATTCACAATAAGTATGTGAGAGGCCTTGTATGCAGAATATATAAATAACTCTTATAACTCAATAATAAAAAAAAACCCTTTTTTTTTCTTTTCTGTTTTTGGCTGCAGATTGCAGCATGCGGGATCTTAGTTCTCCGACCAGGGATCGAACCTGTGTCCCCTGCACTGGGAGCAGAGTCTTAACCACTGGACCGCCAGAGAAGTCCCCAAAACAACCCACTTTTAAAAGAAAATGAGCCAATGATTTAAACAGATATTTCACAAAAGAAGATGCAGGAATGACCAATAAACACTTGAAAAAATGTTCAACATCTTTGTATCAGGAAAACGCAAAATAAAATCGCAGACAGTTTTGACTACACACCCACAAAATGACTAAAATTAAGAAACTGACAACAGCAACTGCTGGTGGAAGGGTCAAAAGGTATCACCACTTTGTAAACTATTGGGCAGGTTCTTATAAATATACACTTATCACATGACCCAGCAATCCTACTGCTAAGTGTGTACCTGAGAAGTGAAATGCATGTCCACAAACAACTTGCACATGAACGTTAACTGCAATTTTACTCAAAACAGCCAAAAACTGGAAACAATAAAAACGCACATTAACAGGTGACTAAAGTAAATACATTCATTCAAAGGAATGTTACTCAGTTAAAAGAAAAAAAGAGGAGGGAGGTGGGGGAGACAAACTAATCATATATACTACATAGATGAATCTCAAAAGTACAACAAGCAACAACAAGATACAAGCAGCTACATTCTGTATGGTTCCCTTTATATGAAGTTTGAGAACAGGCAAAACTAATCTATAGCGACTGAAATCAGATCAGTAGCTGCCTGAAAAGGGGGTGGAAGATATGACTGCAAATAGGTTAAATGGAACTTCTGTGGGGAATGAAAATGTTCTATTCCTTGTTTGGGATGGTGGTTACACAGGTATATTTGTTTATTAAAACACAAAACCATAAACAAAATAAATTCTTTATGGTAATTCCCTGGCTGTCCAGTGGTTAGGATTCCGCACTTCCACGGTGGGGGACACAGGTTTGATCCCTGGTTGGGGAACTAAGATCCTGCATGCCACATGGCACGGTCAAATAAAATAAAATTAAAAATTAAATAAATGCTTGGGCTTCCCTGGTGGCGCAGTGGTTAAGAATCTGCCTGCCAATGCAGGGGACATGGGTTCGAGCCCTGGTCCGGGAAGATCCCACATGACGTGGAGCAACTAAGCCCAAGTGCCACAACTACTGAGCCTGAGCTCTAGAGCCCACAAGTCATAATTACTGAGCCCACGTGCCACAACTACTGAAGCCCGCACGCCTAGAGCCCGTGCTCCACAACAAGAAAAGCCACTGCAGTGAGAAGCACGCGCACCGCAAGGAAGAGTAACCCCCACTCACCGCAACTAGAGAAAGCCCGCACGCAGCAACGGAAGCCCAACGCAGCCAAAAAAATAACATAAATTATAAAAAATAAACAAATACTTTATACTGTATGTAAATTATACTTCAATAAAATTGATTTTAAAAATCTAGAAAAAATAACCTTTGATGTAAACAAAAATTTAATGTAAACAAAACATGCTGGTATGGCAATCATTATTCACAATGCTGGTGAAATTGTGCTGAGTAAAACAGACACTTTCAAGAATGAGTGCTAGTGAATGTGTTAAAGTGTAAATTGGTATGTTCTGGAGAACAGTTTGGTAATATGTTTCTAAGCCTTCAAAAACTTTCTAACAGTTAATCTATTATTTACACAATAATTATAATAAGTAAAACTGGAAAAAACCTTATTATCTCCAATACTGGCATATGATAAACTTACACACTGCCATTCAAAACTTTTTGCAAGGCAGTTTAATGACATGAAAATGCTTACACATTAAGTAGAAAAAGCATGCAACAAAATCACATATTGAAGATAATCTCAATTATAGTGAAATAAATAGAATAACAGGTGATAGCATGCATAAATGCAGAATTAAAAAGTAAAAAAACAAAGCTGGAAAGAAATGTGTCAAAGTATTAGGTACTGAAACTGTAGCTGGTCTCTATTTTCTTCTCTATATTTTCTACAATTTTCTCAAAGAATACGTACTACAAGAAAGCAACCAGTGCTAATCTTTAAAACCACTTAAACTGATCCCTTTCATGATCAAAAAAAAAAAAAAAAAAAAAAAAGGAGGAAGACAAAGAAAAAAGGACTCTAGATAAGTCCTTATCCTATTCTAACTAAACCTGCTTCTCTTCTAGAACTAACTTTCCAAATCTGATTCTTAGTCCTGACAGCATATTAAAATCACCTGCCAAGGTCAAATATGGACTCTGGGAGATAAAAGCAGCAGCAGAAACCAGTTAAAAGGCTTCAGCAGCTAACTTCCACTCTAACAAAGATGAAATACATATAGTGGATATTATTCAGCTATAAGAAAGAGTGAAATACTGATCTATGCCACAACATGGGTGAACCTTTAAAACATTACACTATGTGAAAGAAGTCAGATACAACAGGCCACATATTGTATGATTCCATTTATAGGAAATGTTCAGAAATAGGCAAATGCATAAAGAAACTATATTAGCGGTTATTAAGGAGGGGGTTGGTGAACAAGTAGGATGGAGAGTGATTAATGGGTATGGGGTTTCTTTTTAGGGTGATGGAAGTGTTCTGGAATAAGACAGCTGTGACACTGCGTAACACTGTGAACGTACTAAAAACCACTGAACTGTACACTTTAATATGGTGAATTAAATATTATGTGAATTTTTATCATAATAAAAAATTGCAAAAAAAAAAGGGAGAGGGAATGAATTTACCCTTATACCTGAAGCAACAACAACAAAAATCTGGCTAAAGAGTTGAAACAATGGTTTTCTAAACACCAGACATCAGGCAATAAAGGACAATGACTAAAACCAGTGAGCCCCACGACTGCCTTATCTTACTACCTTCAAAGAATATTCCACGTTGTGGAGCACGAGGATGAAACGGAGGCAGAGGCTAGAAGACCTCCTGAGTTGAGGGGACAGAAATAATAGTCCAGGAAGACTAAGGCACCTAAAGTCCATAGGGAAGAGTACCAAAGAGGAAAGAACTACACAGAGAGAGGATGCAGGAGATCTGCAGAGGGTTCCCTGGAGTATTCAGCAAAATATTCATCAGTACTTGTGTGTGAAGAAACTACGTAACAGTGGAGAATGAACTATAACAAAGGATTAGCAGGAACAGTGCCTGTCACTCAGGGCCAGAAAGATCACCTGCTTCCATTAACCAGACTGGAAAAAAGATATGCTAACATAGAGGAACGAAGATAAGGATGACATCTGATTTCTCATCAGAAATAATCCAAGTGAGAAGACTAGAGCACCATTTTTTTAAATACTAGAAGGAAAAATTGTCAACCTATAATTCTATGTCCAGCAAAAATATCTTTCAAAAACAAAGTTAGAGATCTGTTGTACAATTCACACAGCTAGCAGTCTGTAATGCACATTTATAAATTGTTAAGAAGATAAACTTATGTGCTTTAATACACACACAAAAAAAGGTGAAATAAAGACATTTTTAGATGTACAAAAGTAGAAAGTATTCATCACCAGAAGACCTGCATTACAAGATGTGTTAACAGAAGTCCTTCGCGAAGAAGAAAAATGATACCAGATGAAAGTCTAGATATAAGATATATTTATGAAAAGCAGGAGTAATGATAACTACAATGGTAAATATATACATCTTTTTCTTATTATTTTGAAGTATTTGAAAATAATTGGTTCTTTAAATTAAAAAATAAGAATGTATTATAGGGTTTATACATATGTAAAATGCATGAAAACAATAGCATAAGGGCTGGACAGGGAGAAGTGGAAGTATGTTATTGTAAGGATCTTACAGTGTACATAAGTGGTATGTCACTTGAAGGTAGACTGGAATAAAGATGTATACCCAAAATCAGAGTTTCTCAACTTTGGCACTATTGATATTCTGGGCAAGGTAATTCTTTGTTGTGGAATTCTGCCTTGTGCTTTGTAGGATATTTACCAGCATCCCTGACCTCTACTAAAGAGATGTCGGTAGCACCCTCTACTTGTGAAAAATAATAAGCTTCCAGGAATTATCAAGTGTCCTCCGGGAAATAAATCAGACCCAATTGAGAACCAAGTCCCTAAAACAATCACTAAAGTAACAAAACAAAGACCTATGTGTAATAAGCCAAAAACAGAGATAAAATGGAATCATAAAAAAATAATCCAAAAAGAAGGAAAAATAAGAAAAGGGAACAAAGAACAGAAGAAACAAATAGAAAACATTAAGATGACAGAGTGAAACCTAACCATATAAAAAGTCATATTAGGGCTTCCCTGGTGGCGCAGTGGTTGAGAGTCCGTCTGCCGATGCAGGGGACACGGGTTCGTGTCCCGGTCCGGGAAGATCCCACATGCCGCGGAGCGGCTAGGCCCGTGAGCCATGGCTGCTGAGCCTGCATGTCCGGAGTCTGTGCTCCGCAATGGGAGAGGCCACAGCAGTGAGAGGCCCGCGTACCGCAAAAAAAAAAAAAAAGTCATATTAAGTCTCAGTAAACTAGTAATAGAGTACTTCCTGAACTTGATAAAAATCTACAGCTAACATTATAGTTAATGGTGAGAAACCTGAAGCTTCCCCACTAAGGTCAGATATAAGGCAAGGATGTCCCCTATCACTATTTTGTTTCAACATCATACTGGAAGTTCTAGTGACTGCAACAAGACCAGCAAAAGGAAATAAAAGATATACACATTGGGAAAAACGACATAAAATTGTCTTTGTTCACAGATGACTTGATAGTCTATGTAGAAAATCTGAAAGAACTGACAAAAAACTCCTGGAACTAATAAAATAATTATAGCAAGGTTGCACAATTCAAGGTAAATATAAACTACTTTCCTATCTACCAGTAATTAACAAGTGGAATTTGAAATTAAAACCACAATATCATTTACCCTAAAAATGAAATAGTTGTAAATCTAGCAAAATGTATACACTATTTCTGAGGGAAAACCACAAAATTCTGATGAACAAAATCAAAGAACTAACTAAATGGAGAGATAGCCCATGTTCATGCATAGGGAGACTCAATGTCATCAAGATGTCAATTGTTCCCAACTTGATTTATATCATAGATTCAATGTAATTCCAATCAAAACCAGCAAGTTCTTTTGTGGGTATTGACAAACTGATTCTAAAGTTTATATGGAGAGGTAAAACATCTAGATCAGCCAACAAAATATTGAAGGAGATGAACAAAATTAGAGAACTGATACCACCTGACTTCAAGACTATAAAGCTACAGTAATCAAGACAGAGTGGTACTGGGGAAAAAACAGACAAATAGATCGATGGAAGAAGACAGAGAGCCCAGAAAGAGACTCACATAATTAGTCAACAGACCTTTTTTTTTTTTCGGCACGCGGGCCTCTCACCGCTGTGGCCTCCCCCGCCGCGGAGCAACAGGCTCCGGATGCGCAGGCTCAGCGGCCATGGCCCACTGGCGCAGTCGCGCCGCGGCATGCGGGATCCTCCCGGACCGGGGCACAAACCCGTGTCGCCTGCATCGGCAGGCGGACTCTCAACCACCGCGCCACCAGGGAAGCCCTAGTCAACAGATCTTTGACAGAGCAGCAAAGGCAATATAATGGAGTGAAGGCAGTTTTCAATAAACGGTACCTGAACAACTGGACATCAACACGCAAAAAAATTAATGTAGACACAAACTTTACATCCTTCAGAAAAATTAACACAAAATGGATCACAGACCTAAATGTAAAATTCAAAACTATAAAACTCCTATAAGATAACATACGAGAAAACCTAGATGACCTTGAGTATGGCAATGATGTTTTAGATACAACACCAAAGGCACCACCCATGAAAGAGTCATCATCCCTCCGTATCCAAGAGGGACTGGTTCCAGGAGCCCCTGCATATATCAATATCCATGGATGCTCAAGACCCATAGTCACCCCTCTGAAAATGGTTCCAATAATATGACATTCTGGAAAATGCAAAACAATGGAGACAGTAAAAAGATCAGTGGTTGAAGGGGGATGGAGGGAAGCAATAAAAACACAGGATTTTTAGGGTAGTGAAAACACTCTTATGATACCATAATGATGGATACATATCATACACTTTTTCAAATCCTCAGAATTCACCAAGAGTGAACTGTAATGTAAAGTATGGACTTTGGACATTTATCATTTGTCAATGTAGGCTCATTAATAGTTAAAAACATGTAACATTGTAACAAAACGTACCATTCTGGTGGGAGATGTTGATAATGGGGGAGGCTATGCACTTGTGGGGACAGGGACTATATGGGAAATCTCTGTATCTTTCCCTCAATTTTGCTGTGAACATAAAACTGCTCTAAAAATGACCACCTAGAAGGGTGGGATAGGGAGATGCAAGAGGGAGGGGATGTGGGGATATATGTATATGTATAGCTGATTCATTTTGTTATACAGCAAAAACTAACACAACATTGTAAAGCAATTATACTCCAATAAAGATGTTAAAAAAAGAAAAAAATAATAAAGCCTTAACTTAAAAAAAATCATATTAAACATAAATGGTCTCAACAAGATAATTAAGAAACAGAAATTGCCAGACTGGATTACAAAATTTAAGACCCAATTTATAGGCAGCCTACAATAAATGTACTTTAGATATAAAGACATAAACAAGTTAAAAATTTTTAAATGGAAAAAGATACACCACACTAACTCTAATCAAAGAGACTTATTATGACCATATTAACATCCAACATAAATTTAAGAGCAAAGACTGTCACCAGGGATTAAGAAGTTTATTTCATAATGCTTAAATGGATCAATTAGTCAAGAGAACATTACAGCCCGACCCATCTATGCACCTAATAACAGAGCCTCAAGATACATGAAACTAAAACGAATACAGGGCTTCCCTGGTGGCACAGTGGTTAAGAATGCGCCTGCTGATGCAGAGGACACGGGGTCAAGCCCTGGTCCAGGAAGATCCCACATGCCGCTGAGCAACTAAGCCTGTGCGCCAGAACTACTGAGCTTGCACTCTGAGCTTGCACTCTAGTCTACAGCCTGCGAGCCACAACTACTGAAGCCCGTGCGCCTAGAGCCCATGTTCCGCAACAAGAGAAGCCACCGCAATGAGAAGCCTGCGCACCGCAACGAAGAGTAGCCCCTGCTCACCGCAACTAGAGAAAGCCCGTGTGCAGCAACAAAGACCCAACGCAGCCAAAAATAAAAATTTTTTAAATGTTAAAAAGTAAGATAAAGTAAAACGAATACAACTTCAAGGATAAATAGATAAATCCACATTAGAGATTTCAATACCACACTCTCAATAATAAATAAAACAACAACACTACCAGCTAACTTGACCTGACTTTTTACAGAATGCTCCATCCATCAAAGGCAGCATACATCTTTTCACAATTACAGGGAACGTTTACCAAGACAGGATATATTCTAAACTACATTACAAAAAATTTACAAGAATTCAAATCACACAAACTATGTTCTCACAGTAGAATTAAGTTAGAAATTGTTAACAGAATGATCTCTGTGAAACCACTAAGTATTTGGAAACTAAATAACAGAGTTCTAAATAACTCAAGAATCAAAGAAGAAATCAAATGGCAATTAGAAAGTATCTTAAACTGAATAATAAAAAAAAAACAGGTTGTGAGATGCTGCTGAAGAAGCCCTCTGGAAGAAATTTATAGCTTCTAAACATTGTAAAATAAATGTCTCATATCAATGACATTAGCTTCCACTTTAAAAAAAACTAGAAAAAAAAAGCCAATTAAGCCCAAAGTAAACTCTGAAGGAAGGAAATAATCAAGATCAAAGTGAAAATCAATGAAATACAAAGACGATCAACAGAGAAAAATCAATGAAACCAAAAGTTGATTCTTTAACAAAATCAATAAAATTGATAAACTTCTAGCCAGATCAATGAGGGAAAAAGTGAGAAGACACAATTTACCAATGTCAGAAACAAGAGAGACATCATCCTAGAGAATATTATGAACAGATCCATGCCAATAAACTTGTCAATTAGATGAAAAGGACAAACTGCTTGAAAGAAACCAACTACCAAAGCTCATTCAGGAAGAAATAGGTAACCTGAGTAATCTTATGTCTATTAAAGAAATTCAACTGTAGTTAAAAACCTTCATACACAGAAAAACCTAGAGACAGATCGCTTCACTGGTAAATTCTACCAGATATTTGAAGAGGAAATAATACCAACTCTACAAAAAAATTATCCGAGACACTGAAGTGCAAGGAATACTTCCCAACTCATTGTATGGAGCCAGTATTACTCTGATACCAAAATCAGAAAAAGACTTTACAAGAAAAGAAAACTACAAATATCCCTTGTGAACATACATGTAATCATTCTAAACAAAAATTTAGCAAATTAAATCCAATGATTTATTAAAAGGACAATACATGACCAAATGAGGTTTATCCCAGGAATGCAGCTCTGGTTTACACCGAAAATCAATGTAATCACCATAATAATAAATCAAAAAAGGAAAAGCTGTATGATCATCTCTGTACATAGAAAAAAGCACTTACAAAATCCAACATCCACTCCAAAAATTCTCAGAAAACTAAAAATAAAAGGGAATTTCTTCAACCTGATCAAAGGCATCTACAAAAAAACTACATCATCATAATTAATTGAAATATTGAATACTTCTTCCCTAAAAGTAGGACTAAGACAGGGATATCTGCTCTCAACACTTCTATTCAATATTGTACTGGAGGTTCTACTCAGTGTAATCACCAGACAGGAGGCAGGCAGGCAGAAAGATGGAGTGAGCAAGCACCCAGACTGAGAAAAGAAGATGTAAAACTGCCTTTATTCACAGACCCATTTGACCTTCTAAGTAGGAAACCCAAAGTAATCTATAGACAAACCTTCTAAAATTAGCGAGTTTAGCAATATTGCAAGATACAAAATCAATATACAAAAATCAACTGTATTTCTATCTCCTAGTTACAAACAACGGGACAATGAAGATAAAACAGATTAATCAAGACAAAGACCCCATTTCAAACACTGAAATATAACAATGTTCTAGTTCCTATGAATATATACTGAAACAACCTGCCACCCATCCAACTTACAGCTGTTTGAATCAGTTGCTATGCAACCCTGAGGTCTTAACAAGCATGAAGAGTTCTGACCAACTAAGTCTTCATCTAGGTGAGACCAGTGTCAAGCTTTTCAACTCTATCAAAATAATTTTAATTATGTGATCCATAATCCTGGTATCAAAACACTAGAATCTTCTCTTTATTCATTTAGCACATCAAACATTTCAATCTTTACTTTAATTACATGTGTTATTTTTTAAGAATCTGCGACAGATTTAATTTTGTAACCAACCCTATATTTCATTCTTTTACTTAATAGATGGCACTCAAGTTTAAACTCTATCCAGTTCCACCTAAAAAAGCCCAGTTAATCAGCATTTTAGGAAAAAGGCCAAGGCAGTGGCTCTCAAACTTCAGTGTGTTTCAGAATCATCTGTTGGTCTTGTTTCAAAACAGATTGCTTAGCAAAACTACCAGAATTTTCTGATTCAGTAGGTCTGGGATAGAACCAGAAAACTTATATTTCTAACAAGTTCCAATGTGATAATAAATCTGTGGGAACCACCAGTCTAAAGCAGTGGTACTCAGATTGTGGTATAGAAATTTAGAACAAGCATTTAGGAAGTTCTGAAGCATTTTGACAGTAATTTTGTCTGTTAAAATTAATAATTAAAAAAAAGAGTCCTTGTATTTTCCACATTTTTCTTTTATTTAGCTTTTCTAGTAACTCATTTTCCTTATACTTGAGAAAAGTATTAGCAAGCAATGAATTAAAATTAATTTAAAAAAACTGGTCTTTCACCACAGAAATTTTGAAAAACATGGGCCTAAAGCACATACTAGTCGTCCACTCCTCTAGTATTCTAAATACTGCCTTGGTAAGTAAACTTGCAGGTACTTCATTAACTTTGCCTCCCAAAGAAATAATCAGCTTTAGCTAAAAATCAATAAAATAAAGTCAGATTATTCATGTTTCTGTTATTTTTTTCCTGTAAAACTGTATTTGAAGGCATTCATCGGGACTTCCCTGGTGGCGCAGTGGTTGCCTGCCAATGCAGGGGACATGGGTCCGGTAAGATCCCACATGACGCGGAGGAACTAAGCCCGTGAGCCACAACTACTTAGCCTGCGTGCTGCAACTACTGAAGCCGGCGTGCCTAGAGCCCGTGCTCTGCGACAAGAGAAGCCACCACAATGAAGAGTAGCACCCACTCGCTGCAACTGGAGAAAGCCCGCGCACAGCAAGGAAGACCCCCCCACCCCCACCCCGCAGCCAAAAGTAAAGTAAATTTATAAAAAAATAAAGGCATTTATCAACTGAACAGATAAGTGCCCATTTGCAATAAATTCCTTTTAGAATTTAATAACAGGGTAAAGATTTTTCTCTTCTGAAAAACAGCTGTGTTAAATTTTAAATGATTAAGAACTGAATCACTCATTGCTTCTCCTTCTCCCTTAACTGCTTGTGGGGATATAAAGAAGAAATGGGGATAAGGGGCTTTACTGGTCTGAGTAACTCATCTTAAACAGAAGTGAAAAAGTGAAAGCAATCTTATTGTGTAGAAATATTTTATCACAAGCATTATAATTCTAGAATGTCTAACAAATCAACTTTTGGAAAACAATTTAAAGTTATACATCACTAACTTGTTCCACTTGATAAAGTAAATGTTTACTCTCTTGTTATCTAATTGTGGGTTTTGAAACCTCATTTTATGTATTTATTTTTAGAATTTTTATTTTTTGGCCCTGTGGTGCAGCATGTGGGATCTTAGTTCCCCGACCAGGGATCAAACCCATGCCCCCTGCACTGGAAGCGTGGAGTCTTACCACTGGACCACCAGGGAAGTTTGGAAACCTTGTTTTAAATTGAGAATTTTCTAATGCTCATTAAGACCATGACCTTCAACATCAACACTAATTTAGGAAGGTGACACTAACATCAATGTGGCTTGGTCTTAAATATTCACACAATAAATGAGGATGAGTAGTAACAGAAAAAAATTCGAAACAGCAGGCAAAATAAATGATGGATATTTGGCTTTAAAAGGCATTATTTGATATTCAGTTAATTTATCTATTGATTAACAGTCAACTTCTATTATTTTGCATCCCTTGAATACTAAGAGTAGATAGATAACCCATACTGAAAATTTCAAGATACCTATATATGAAAATAACCAAAAATTAGACCACTGGTTATGAAAAAGAAAAGTAAGAACATTAGGGGGAAAAAATGCTAGCAAATGGACCCATTCACCAGATAAATTACACAGAAAGAAAATGAGTATCTCTTACCCACAAGAAATTGTGCCAAACTAGAGAGCTCTACACTAGAAAAATGCCTGGGAAGCAATTCCTCCTGAAACTACCAAATCTGAAACGGGCAACAGGCAAAAACACTTTATTGCCATAAGCAAATCACCAGAAAGCAATCATCTGAGAGGGACAGAACTTTCAAATTTATCAATATTATCTGTCAAGATTTTTAAAAACCTTCCTCCATCTCCCAGCCACATTTGAGAATTTCACAGAAGTGTCAAAGCCCTCAAGTGGTTATAGCAAAAAAAAAAAAAAAGGGGGGGTGGGGGGAGAGTGGAGCAGGTTGAGAACTACAGCTCTAAACCAGAGCTCTCAAATTCTAATGTGCTTCTGAACCACCTAAGGATCTACTTAAAATGCACATTCTGATTCAACAGGCTGTAGGATGGAGTATGAAATTCTGCAATTTTAAGGAGCTCCCAGGTAACAACAAATCCACAGACCAAACTTTGAGTAGCAAGGTCCTAAACTATGTAAACAGCTCCCAGAAGGTACCGCTATGGTATTAACCACTCTGGAAAACAGCTGGACAGCTCTTTTTTTTTTTTTAATGAAACGTTTTAAATTTACCGACCATACATTCAAGCCATTTCACCCACCAGGTATTATTTACCCAAAACAAATGAAAGCAGATGTTCATACATAAACGTTCACAGCAGCCTTATCTGTCATAGCCAAAATCCAATGAACAGGTGAATGGATAAACTGTGGTATGTCCATAAACTGGAACACTATTCAGCAATAAAAAGGAATGAATATTGATACATGCTAAAATATGTATGAATCTCAAAACAACTATGCTGAGTAAAAGAGGCCAGACCAAAAAAGAAAACACATTGTATGATCTCATAAAAGTCTAGAAAACGCAACCACTAATCTACAGTGATAGAAATCAGATCAGTGTTTGCCTGAAGTGGGAGGGAGCTTATAAAGGGACATGAGGAAACAACTATTGGAGGTGATGAATATGTTTATTATCTTGACAGTAGTAATAGCTTCACAGGTGTATACAGATGTAAATACTTTCCAAACTGTACACGTTAAGTATGTGCAGTTTATGTGTCAATCATACCTCAATAAATCTATTTTACAAAAATATCTGCCAAATACAAAATTCTGGCTAAAATAATGTCACTATATGTAACAAAATTCTAATTCTTTGAAAATTACACGTAATACTGTAATATTGAGATTTAAAACAAGAAATATATATCTGGTCTTTGTCCCATTTGTGGCACAGAGCTCCTAAAGCCCTTGGAATTTCCTTAGTGATAAGACTAATAAAAGTGTCTTGATATTCCTAGCAAATCCCTTTTAAACACCACTGAGTTTATGTTAATGAAGTGACATTTGGAAAGCACCTAAGGATGGGAGCTGGTTGCCAGGAGGACCAATCACATCATTAGAGGGTTGGAACTTTCAGACCCACTCCCCTGACCTCTGGGCAAGGGAGAGGTGCGGCAGAATGTAGATCAATTACCAATGGCCAATGATTTAATCAATCGTGTCTATGCAATGAAGCCTCCATAAAAAAACCCAAAAGGACTGGGTTCAGAGATCTTCCAGGTTGGTGAACACATGGAGGTGCTGGGAGAATGGCACTCTCAGTGAAGACATGGACACTCCCTGTCCCTCTCCCCACACCTTGCCCTATGCATCTCCTTCTATCTGGCAATTAGAGGTATACTATTTG
The DNA here is from genome assembly GCF_964270905.1 of Leucopleurus acutus. Taxonomy (NCBI): domain Eukaryota; kingdom Metazoa; phylum Chordata; class Mammalia; order Artiodactyla; family Delphinidae; genus Leucopleurus; species Leucopleurus acutus. Next base: position 37,579,421 of record NC_139149.1, on the reverse strand, counting down.
GAAAAGCAGAGGTAAACTACCTCTATTAGCAAGTGATATGATATCTATATTTCAATAACCCAAGAGAAGCAATTCAAAAACAAGTACCAACAATTAAATAATAAAGTCACAGGATATAAAATTAACATACAGAAGTCAACAGCTTTTTAAAACACAAGCAATAACAAGTTATAACGTATAATGGAAAAGGAGATTAGATTTACAACAGCAACCAAAGAGATAAAATTCCTAGGAATAAGCTTAACCAAAAACACACAAAACCAATATAAGAAAAATGCTCCTGAATGATAATCAAGTAGACTTCAACAAATGAAGCGACAAACCATGTTCCTCGATAGGAAGTCAACATCACAAAGACGTCAGTTCCTTACAAGCTAATTTATAAATGTATGGCGAATTCCAATAAAAACACCAACATTTTTTTTCTGGAGTTAGACAAAATAATTATAAATTCATATGCAAAAATAAGCAACAATGATAAGAAACACTCTGCAAAAGGAGAGTAATAAGAATGGTAGAAGTGGGCTTCCCTGGTGGCACAGTGGTTGAGAGTCCACCTGCTGATGCAGGGGACACGGGTTCGTGCCCCGGTCCGGGAAGATCCCACATGCCGCAGAGCGGCTGGGCCCGTGAGCCACGGCTGCTGAGCCTGCGCGTCCCGAACCTGTGCTCCGCATTGGGAGAGGCCACAACAGTGAGAGGCCCGTGTACCGCAAAAAAATAAAAATAAAAATAAAAAAAATAAAGATAATGAAATGATTAACGATAAAGACAATAAACTTTGTGCACAATGAAACAAAACAGAAAGTTAAGAAATAAACCCAAATGCCTCAGAAAATTCAAATATGAGGAAAGTCGCATCTCAAACCAGAGAGAAATAATTTCTTAAAAAATGGTGTTTGGACAATTAGATATCCATTTGGATGAAAAAACTGGATCTACAGAATGAGTACCTTACTGTGCTGTATTAATGTCCTAACAGTAGAACGTGAACAAGTTAGGCAACTCTTAATTATGTCATTGTTTCTAAACACAATTCCACTGCAATACAGGCGAACAATACATTTTACTTTAGTGCTTAAAACAAAGATTCTTCCTTTATAATCAATACATTTATATTCTTCGGTGATGGGTTTCCATGTAAAAACTCCAAGAATCCGTGAATAAAATTCTGCATTTTGGGCTTCCCTGGTGGCGCAGTGGTTGAGAGTCCGCCTGACGATGCAGGGGACGCGGGTTCGTGCCCCGATCTGGGAGGATCCTACATGCCGCGGAGTGGCTAGGCCCGTGAGCCATGGTCGCTGAGCCTGCGCGTCCGGAGCCTGTGCTCCGCAACGGGAGATGCCCGCGTACCGCAAAAAAAAAAAAAAAAAAATTCTGCATTTCACAACAGTATAAACTCAATATAGGGCTTTTTAAATACCTCCTTAGACATCTCAGAATATTTAGAACTTTGAAATTCATATAAAATGAGGCTTAACAATGAAAAAAATCTGTATTATCTACTAAAAAGAGATTCTTAACTTCCTCTGAGTCATTTAGTCCATGATAACTGGTGATTGGAGAGAAGGAGGAGACATACATATAAAACTGTGGTTAAAAAAAAAATTCAGTAAGTTCTCAGACCCCATTAAGTCTATCTAGGTACCAGAGACATTAGTTAAGAAACCCTGATATAAAATTAAGACAACTGAAACCTCTTAATTCGCGAGGCATCGAAATTGTTTTTACTCTATCACAAATCTACTGAAAACACACAGCTAGAAATCCCATTTCCAGTGCACTGGCCTCATAGCTAGCTTTGTCTCTAGTCTTCTGCCACTGCCGCCGCCGCCCCCACTGCTGCTACCACCCATGTGCCGCCCTCCACGATCCATCTGACAATACTGACCTTTTACAAAGACAAACCTGATGATGTACCTCCAAAAGCCTAGCTCCCTATTATCAAGATTAAACCCTATGGTCTCTAAATGAAAGAAGAGAGTGTGTGTGTACACATGGAGAGAGAGTTTAATATCACTTACTACTTTATCATTACATAAGGAGTAAATAATACATAATCTCTGTTGCTGAGTTAGAGTAGTGTTTTTCAAACTGTAGGTTGAACCACTGGTGAATCATGAAATGAAATCAACAGAGTAGCTCATTTAACAAAACAGAAATGAAAAGGGAAAAAATATGTACAGCCAATCCTCACTGGCTCACAAATTCCATTCTTGCAAATTCATCTACTAGTTAAAGTTTATCTGTGACCCCAATCAATACTTTGATTTCACAGTCATTCACAGAATGTGCAGAGTGGCAAAGAATTTGAGTCGCCCCACTGGTCCACAGGCTCCCAGCTGAGGTCAAACTAGGCAATGCTCTGACTTCCTGCTTCAGCTCTCATACTGTAAACACGTGTCCTTTTAACATTCTATTCAGTGCCATGCTTTTCACATTTTTGTGGGGTTTTTTTGAAGATATCATTGTTTACGCGCCTCTCCCCCAAATACAGTGAGGTGCTGTCTAATGTTTCTAAGCAGAAGAAGGCTGTAATGTGCCTTACAGAGAAAATATGTGTTAGACAAGCTTCATTCAGGCATGAGCTATAGTGCTGCTGGCTCTGAGTTCAATGTCAATAAATCAACAACACATAAAAGTATCTTTAACAGAAACATATATAATGCAAGGTTATGCATTGATTGCTTGATGAAATACTGTGACCAGAGGCTAAAAGGAGTCGAGGAGCAATGGTTCAATATTCGCTACTTCATTGTACATGGCAACTTTATAGAACATAACTACTACAAAAAATAAAAACTGACTGTATATTCGTATGTGTGTGTCAAGCTGTACTTTATTTGGGGTACACACACACACACACACACAGTTACAGTCAAAAAAGTCTGAAAGCCAATGAATGAGAGCACAAGAGAAGGAACCCTGAAAGGAGTGGTAAAATGGCAAGGCAGAAAGGCAGGGATCATAGGCACAGATACTAATCCTTTTTTCCTATCTAGAATCAGAATCACCCATAAATTGTGATTTGATTGGTAAACCTAGGGGAAAGCCTACACCTGTACTTTACAAAAGCATCCCAGATAATGTGATGTGTGGCCAAGATGAGAACAACTATTTTCCCTCTTAAATTGGTGGTTCTCAAAGTGGGGTCACTGGACAAGCAGCATTAGGATCACCTGGGAATTGTTAATAATGCAAATTCTGTGGGCCCCATCCTGCACCTACTGAACCCTACACTCTGGGAATGGAGCCCAGTTGATCAGTGTCCCAGGTGATTCTGAGGCATGCCGAAATTTGAAAATCACTGACCTAAACCTTTTGTAATTTTTTTTTTCTTGAGGTATTTTGAGAGACCTGATGAATTCTGCTAAGATGGTTGAGCTATTTCAAATAAGACTGAAGGGTAACTACTACTTATCAAAGCACCTATAATGTATAGACAATCTTCTTCCTAGTATAGTGCTTTCTTTATGGAAAGTGGCCCCTGTGCTTTAAACAAAAGGAAGTAAATCTGTACACTGTCTAATAATCAAGCAGCACTGTTTCTTTAGGCCATTCTCCATAACACAAAGTTTCCTTTTCCCCAGAACTCTTTAAACAGGCACTATTCTTAACACGAGTTTGCCTGTCCTAAGAGGTGAACTTACATGAGACCACAAAAATTCTTTCAACCCTCTAACAACTCTCCTGGGCGTTACACACTTCTCAATATGAAAAGTAATGACATGAATCTTTAAAAACTCATGGCATTCTGGCATATGGAAATAATTTCAAAACTAATTTGTAAAAATTACTTAAATAATGTATTATACTCAATTAGCTATTACTTAAATTCATATATACTACTCCAATTCAAATCATGTCCCTTGTGACACAAATTTCCACAATATCATTTTTATCTTCCACATAACACACTAAACCTCACATGGAGTTATCTGTGTACTCTTTTCGGGGGAAGTACAAGCTGAAGACAGGTAGCACATCTTATCCCTTTCTGTATCTCAAGTACAAAGCAGACGTTGTTCATTCTGTTGGCAAATATTTAGTGAGTAACTGCCATATGTCATTTACTGTATTGGATGATCGACACAAAGGTAACACACACACAATTCCTGTGTTCATGGAGCTATTTACTAAATAAATAAACATTACAGACTACTACAGTGAAAGTCTGACAGGGTGCAATCTGTACGAAAGATCCACCTTACCGAAGTGATACCTGAAATAAGACAGCTTTCTTCAAAAGGGTATCCTATTGTTGCTCTTCTGACCTAGGATGCTATTCAAAACTGTAAATAATTGTTAGAGAAAACACACACTGACAAGTTACTTAATAGTTAATCTGACTTTAACATACTTTATATATAGGAAAATAAATAAAAGCCTTACTATGTACAATGCAAGGCGTACTAACAACCAAATTCCCACATGGGAATAACAAGTTAAGGTTTGATAACCAAACTCCAAACAATCCAACGGAAAACTACAATACGCCAATTCTCAATTCCTGAGAGATTTTAAAGAGAAGAAATTTAAAATCAAAATTACCTGACTTTAAAAAAAAAAAAAATTACCTGACTTTATGACTCTAGATTAAAAAATTAACTCTAAGGTCACATATTACTCACTTATAAAATGAACAACAAAAGAAAAATGTGTCCACTTTACCAAGTAAAAAGCATTTGTTTAGAAATTTTCTAACGCACGCACATGCACACAATGCTACCAATAGCTGCCTCTGTAGAGTGTCTGGGGACGTAGGGAAGGACATTTACTTTTTATGTATGTTAGTTTCTGCTATAAGGTTTTTATCTTTAAATCATGTGGGCCTATTACTTTTCAATTTTAAAAAGCTACAAAATGTCTTAAACATGAAAAAAAAATTCTGTTTATAGTAGCATCTCCTTTATAATGATGGGGATAAAATCCGTAGCCTGACTATATTTTGGGGACAAGGATGACACAGAAATAGAACTGCCATTTAGGCGACAGAAACTCTTGAGGGGTTCTGAACCTCAGGTCATATTCCCCAAAACATTCACAGAAAGCATTGAGGGGCCCATGAACTTGGATGAGAAAATAATCATTTCTCTAATTTCACTAACTTCTAACAAATTTACCATTTCCTTCAATTATTAACATAGGTAACAGACCACAGTAGTATTAGCAATACTTGTGACCTAGCAATGCAACAGAAATCACAAACCTTTTCATTGTCATGTTACAGTGGTCGCACTTGTCAAAATATTTATACTTACCATTACTTCGAAAAGATAATCAGATCCAACTCTAGATCCTATTATTAATGTGTTAATAAAGCATGTAAATTAAAAGTTGTCTTAATACTTCGATAACTTATTTCAATATAACTAGTTTAGTTGATTTTATGCATTTAAAACATCATTCTGAGGAGTTTCAACAGACTGCCAAAGGAGTCCAAGTCACAAAAAAAATTTAAGAAGCCTTGGATAATGGTTCTCAAATCAACTGCAATAGTCCACATTGGGAAAACTTGAGGGAGGGAACATTTGGAGGTTATTCCAATTGGAATACTACCAGGAATTAGTGGGCAGAAGACTGATGTAACAAACATCCTGGTATGCCTGTGACAGTCCATTCAACCAGCTACGAACTGAATGTCAAAAATGTCCCAGTTTAGAAACATCTCAAGGATCAAACAAATGGCAAGATTACCCTCTTCAGTAGCCTGCTAGTTCCCAAACTTAGGTGTTCATCCCAGGGTTCATTGGTATATTACAATATCTCTCATCATTCATTCTCTAGTGTACACCTCCCACTGAACAGATTTTCATCACTAAAATCTCCATGAGTTTCCTCCATGACTAATCTGTCTAAAAAAAATAGTAACTTCTAAAAACAAATACAATATTTAACTAGCAATTATTCAGGATTCAATTATTACTCTGAGAATTAGCTGAAGATTTAGTCCTCTTGGCTGCTAATTTTTAAAGACTTTCATTTTTTTAATCAATTTGATTGTTAACTGCTCTGCCAGGAAACAAAGATGGAAGGAGCAAAATATACATACTGATTTGCTAATGTTTGAAAGCTATAAAAATATATTTAACTGGCAGGAGAAAAAATGTGAAACCACACCACAGAGTAATGTATGAAGATACTCTGTATATTTTACTCTTCTATATTCCTTCACATTTATTATCCTGTATAACTGAAAATCGTCTTTAATAATTAAAAAAATAGCAGTCATCTGTATAAGGCACTGACTTAAGTTTTTACAAAAAAGGTAATCTTTAAAATTACCTTTTGAGATACTTCTCATTAAACATACGAAGAAATGTGACTTAAAGAGATAAAGTAATGTATCTTGCCCAGAGGGAAAGTGATAGAAGCCAAAATTGAAACCTACGTCACAATTTCAAAGTTCCAACAACTTCATCAAATTAGCTGTACAATTTAGGGCTGCTCGTCAACTCCCCAACCAACAATCTCATGCTCTTCTGCCAACAACGACAAAAAAGGAGGTAAGAAAGCGAAAAGCAAAGATACGGATGCGAGTTAGAGAGCTAACAGACAGGCAGACTCTTCCACTCTGCGTTCCTCTGCAAGTAAAACTAGCTGACGAGAAAAAAGAAACCTAAAAGCAGATATAAGGAAATGGTGGTAGGGAGAATCTGGAAGTGACTGCCCTCTTCCTCCAGTATTAATCCCACAAAGAACAGTAACGCATAATGAAGTAGGCAAATCTGAAGTTCTGTTCCATTTAAGTGTAGACAAGGCAAAAAATCAGTTTTAAGATAAAAATCAAATAATTATAATGGACCTTCTGCCATCTACATGGGTCTGCTTCATGGCTTATTCCTACCTATCATCCTTTCCTCCTCATGCTGTCCCCTATGCTTCCATTACTTTCTCTACTTCACCTCTACTTAAAATGAAGTAAGATGCCCAACTGTATATTTAGTAATACAATCAAATTCAATCCCAGTGCCAGGATCATGGTCAATGTCTGTATTACAAACTTTCTATCACATAAGTGCCTGGGTAGGTATCCAGCCTGTGCTGAATAAAACAAAGAAATGAAAGCATCCTTAAGGCATCTGGTCTACGTGAGAAAATAAATGTCTATTCTCTCACATGTACTTACTCTGTCATGCTATAACCGTACCCATACACACACACCCCTCAAGTGAAAAACATGATATTAAAAAATTAAAATAAACTCATGTTATGAGCTGTAAGTATACCAAAATTCAAAACATTTATAGCAATCAGTAATAACAGTAAAGATAGTGAAAATTTCATGAAAGCAAGGGAACTGATCATACGCAAAACACACAGAGTGGATTGCTCTCTTGATCTCTAGGAAAAAATAGTACAAGATAGTGGATAAATGTAACTGATCCTCATAAAAAAAGAACTCTAAACCAAATAGACAGCATTCCAATAGTGTTAAAGAGTTAAATTTTACCTATTAATATCTTCCTAATATTCAGTCTCTCATTTATTAGTTCTTCTCATCTGATTTACATTCTGTACAATATGCCCAGTAAGTAGACATGTGAATTCAAAGAAGCAAGTAATTTTTAGAGCCAAAGGTACTTTAAAGGTCATTCAGTCCAATTCTCAGTCCAATTCTATTTCACAAATGAGGAAACTAAGGGCCAGGAAGGTTAAATAATTTATTTGAAGTCACAGAAAATTTCATCCCTTACTGCTCTGAATATTAGTAAGTGTGGAACATTTGCTTTCTTTAAAAGGATTTTGGAGACTTCTTCTACAGTCCTTAATTCAAGTTTCATTAAAAAACATAATACAGGGGCTTCCCTGGTGGCACAATGGTTGAGGGTCCGCCTGCCGATGCAGGGGATGCAGGTTCGTGCCCCGGTCTGGGAGGATCCCACATACCGCGGAGCAGCTGGGCCCATGAGCCATGTCTGCTGGGTCTGCGCGTCCGGAGCCTGTGCTCCGCAATGGGAGAGGCCACAACAGTGAGAGGCCCATGTACCGCAAAAAAAAAACAAAAAAAAAAAACCCATAATACAAAATATTCTAATCTCCTTAGAACACCTTACAAATTGAGGTTTGCAAAAACACAACTAAGTATACACATTCACCTTGGGTCAAACCACGGATTAAACCAATCTAACTTCGTAACTTCTAATAATGATGTTATATATCACCAGTAGTAGGTCTCTCAGGGCAGCTCTCTAGCTAAGCCCCATTCTCAGGAGGGTAGCCCTTAACAGCACTTGTATACTAACTTCCCCTGTTCCTTGACTTAGAAGTAGATAGATACCTGATACAAGCTAAATCAATAATGTCCTCTATCTCAGGAATCTGGAGGGCTTTGTTTTTGTTTCTTTGTCGGTTTGTTTGTTTTGCATGAAATAGTGTGAAACTTTAATACAATGTGGTTAAACACAACATTCAACCACATGAAAGTCATCTTCTGACAGATGAACTGGGCATTATTTCAAAAGCTTCCTTAGTGTAACTTTATAAAATTCTTGCCTTCAGAAGTGTCTGACATTGATCTTGATACTTGTTAAAAACTCTGATATAAGATAACCACATCTCAACAGACAGAGATTTAGGAGATTATCCTAATGCCCATCTTCAGAATGCATCATCAAAGAACTGATCACTGTCTCCATCCCTTACTTCTTGATATTTCCCCCAAAGTCGGCCCTCTGGATTAGAGCTATGCAAGGAATCTGGAGTTTGAAGCTAAAAGAAATACAGCAGTGATGATAATAGCTAATATTTATTGAATGCTTGCTGCATGTCACAAACTATTCCAAGCACACTACAATTCATCTTCCCAACAATCCCCATGAAATTTTACAGATGAAATTAATCCGCCCAAGGACTCAAACCCATAGAGTCTGGCTCCAGAATACATGCACTTAACCACTACCCTATACTACTTCTCAAAAGTCGAGAATTACTAGAATTGAGTGATATTAATGCCAGTTGCTGCTGAAGGGCCCACAGCTGCCCTGGTTCCTGGCTAGCCAAGCCTTGACTGTTCAAACCTTCCTTGGTGCCTGTGAGACAACCCCCAGGAACCTTAAAGAAATCAAATTTGGTTTCTGTTACTTGAAACCAACCTAATGGTCCCACATGTCAAATATCTTTAGGCCTCTTTTTTTTTTTAAGAGTTTTAAATTTATTTATTTATTTACTTATGGCTGTGTTGGGTCTTCGTTTCTGTGCGAGGGCTTTCTCTAGTTGTGGCAAGCGGGGGCCACTCTTCATCGCGGTGCGCGGGCCTCTCACTATCGCGGCTTCTCTTGTTGCAGAGCACAGGCTCCAGACGCGCAGGCTCAGTAACTGTGGCTCACGGGCCCAGTTGCTCCGCGGCATGTGGGACCTTCCCAGACCAGGGCTCGAACCCGTGTCCCCTGCATTGGCAGGCAGATTCTCAACCACTGCGCCACCAGGGAAACCCTAGGCCTCATTTTTAAAGAACTGATGCATAAGAAATCTAAACTTAAGACAACAGATAAACCATTCCTTTACATTTTTTAAAAAAGGAACATGTTTACAAAAGGCATTCTCTACAAAGTTTCTTTCATAACATCATTCCCTGAGACAAAATGACTCCTCCGTGCCCATGGGCTAATAAATGATTGAACAGAAGAGATGTAATGAACTTTAGATATCATCTAGTTCTCAACCCACTCATTTTACAGATGAAGCAATGGTGAAGATGAGAGCACTGGAGTCAATCACCCACAGGGCATGAGTTAAAATACTAGCTCTCCCATGTTCTGGTATAGGTAGGGGTGACCCTGGGCAAGTTGCTTAATTTCTAAAGCTTCAGTTTCTTCTTCTGGAAAAGAGATAATAGCATCTACACATCCTACCATTATAATGAGCTCTAAATCACCTACTGAGTTTAATAAAGTGCCTGGCACATGCTCAACACACTCACTAACATACACTCAATAAATGGTAGCTGTGATGGTAGTGATGATCGACGTGAGGCTCAGAGAAGGTAGGCAAACTTTCCCAGATAACATGGCCCCTTAAGGACAGAACCAAAACTAGAAACAGACTTCATACTTACACCTCAATACTTTGTTCTACACCTTCCTACAAACTCCTGGACCTAACATTTAAAACTATCTAAAATCTGGTATAATTCTCCTCTTTCAAAAATCTAATCTCCATCCCAACTTTTATTCATTCATTCACCAAATATTTACATAGTGCTGTCTATGTTCTAAACAGTTTCTAGTGCTGAAGATATAGCAGGGAACAAAGGAAGGGGAAGAAAAGAAATGAAAGCCATCTGCATGTCCAAATAAAGGAGAAAGAGCTAAGAGAATAATGTGCTCAGAAATAACAGTGTTACCGTCCTGAAGTTTCTATCAGCAGGGGAAAAAGAATAAACAAGGACAGATTAAAAATATAACACGGAAGAACCTTCCTTTAGTCTACTTAACATCCATAGAACTTGCTTTAAATATTCCTGTACTCAAGTATTTGCTTCAACATACACTATAAAATCAAACCTTAAAGCCCAAATTACTAAATTTCTTTCCAAGAAGACTTCTCTATACATTCCAGCAACAGTTTACTCTTATTCCTATCAACTATATTGACATCTAACTTTTTCTAATGCTCTTTTAAATGTCTGTCAGGTTGACTTAACCTGGTAGTTTTTTGCTAACTTTCAAGATATGTTTTGGACCCCAATGACTCATTTAAGTCCCCAATGACTCATTTAAGTTCCCTGAAGTCAAGATCTGTATCGTACGCTTCTTTTAATCCTAACAACACTTCAGCACACAGCTTTACAATACTTTTGATATTCAAACCCCTTTAAACAGTTTTCCAATATCTTATTCAGATAAAGCCTGGCACTTACACGATACCTGGCCAATATTTGCTTTTGATGAAATAATAAATGTGTAATGTTTTTACAATATCAATCTACAAAATTGTATTTTATATCCTAGAACCCTTCTATTATGAAACATGAAATATATTAGTACCAAAGATAACTCTGAAATGGTAGAAAGACTGAATATATTCTGACCCTATCATTCAAAATATCACTTAAAATATTAAGATAACGACAAAAATCAGGCAACTAACATGAGCAGAGAAATGGCAATCTAAATCAATCATGGTCTTTTACTTTAAAAACAAGCGGAATCATATACTTCATGTAGATTTTGGCTCACTCTAATGTGAGGAGGTATTTTACGCAAAGCTACATACACCTATGAGAGGAATAATAAACGCAAGATAAAGACCAATACTGCAGCCATACTCTGCGTAAGAAATTCTGCATTTAAAGAGGCCTCTGACTCAAGAGGAAATAAAAAGATTTAGTATTTAAGTATACATGTTCCAAAGTAAGAAACCAAAAAGAGCATCTGGAAGAGTAATTTACCAAATTCTGCTAATGAATTATACACATACACACACACACAGAGCTAGAGTTTCACAAAAACATAGCTCTTGGTATAGAAGTAGAAGCTCATCCAACACTCAACAAACATTTATCAAGCATATGTTACGTGTTAAGGCACAGTTCTGGGCAACTGGAGTATATTAATGAACAAAACATGCAAAGATCCTTGCCCTTACAGAGATTACATTCTATTAGGAAAAAATCTAAAAAATAAAATAGTTTACCACAAATTTCTTACATACTTAAGATACCATAAACACTCAAACATAATGATGCCAATATATGGAGAAGCAAAGTTGATAGACTTCTAAGAAAAAAAAAAAAAGACCAAAAAAATGTGAAAGGCCTAGAGCAAAAGTCAGACACAGTTAAGTGATAAAAACTACACTTCTTAATAATTTAATATTCCAATAAAATCAATATCACTTTTTAAAGTTCCCATAATGATAAAAGGTAAAAATTACTCACAGAAACTATAATGAACTTAATAACAGTTCAGAAGATAATTCGGGGTTCCGTAAGAAGTCAATACGAAGCACCGTGGTTATGAGAATGGGTTTTTGTTACACTAAAGGACAAGAGTTTGAATTCTAGCCCTGTCAGTTATCAGCAGTGAGAACTTTAGGGCTGTTACAAAGATTAAATGAAAACCAAAAACTAGAAATAACTCAAACATCCAACAACAGACGGATGGATGAATATATTATAGTATATCAATTCACTGAAATGTTATTCAGCATTCAGTATATAGACTAATATACCCAACAGGAATGAATCTTTACTGCATCACACTAAGCAAAAGAAGCCAGACATAAAAAAGTATGTATGATTCCATTTATATGAAATTCTAAAAAAGACAATACTAATCTAGTGAAAGAAGGCTTAGAACCACTGGAAGGACAGACTTGCAAAGAAGCAAAAGGGAACTTTTAGGGTATTTGATATGTTCCTATATCTTGACTGTGATGATATTTCCATGGGTGTACACATTTGCCAGAACTCTTTAAACCCTATGCTTTAAATGGGTCTGTTTTATTTTATATAGATTATACCTCAAAAAGTTGATTTGAAAGAGGATTAAATGGAATAATATATTTAAAGTTCTTAGCACAGTACCTGCAGCTCAACAAGTTTTCAAAAAATGGTAGATATTATTAAAATCATCAGCTATCATTATACAACACTCCTGGGGAGGTAGCAGAATACCAATTACCTGATCTTTCTGGTTGTTTAGATTCTAAGTAACTCTAAAGTATCTGACCTAGACCAAGTGCCATGAGGAGCACCAGAGACACTGAGTTATAAGAGGATGCCAACTGCAGACCTTAGGCACATACGATGAACATAGGAAAGGAAAGAAAAGAAGTATGCTTTCGTGTCCAAAAGAGAAGAACTAAAAGAATGATATGGCCAGCCATGACAGAGTGCTTCAGTGCCAAAGGACACCTAGACCACCTCACCTAGGTATTATCAAAATGTAACTCAAAACTGAGTTTATGACTACATAAACAAAGTCTAATAATAGTCCAATAGCTACACGGAGACAGTCCTTCATCTTATGGCCGGGGTGTGGGGATAGGGAGATGGGGGCAGTGGATCCATGAAGCCCATAAAGTGAAGTCAAATTATTCTGCCAACCAAGCAGGAAGAGGACATACTGTGGATGATTTAGAAATGCCAAGCAACAACTATAAACCCATAAACCAAGGTTTTTGTTGTTGATTTTTAACAAGTTATGTGATTAAAAAGAATATACTTACAAAGGGAACTAATTAGAATATTTTCATAATGGAAGTTAAATTGAAACACAACTCAAGTGACACATTCATGAAATTTATATTTTACTGCTTCTTAGAACTGTTTATCAAGGCAGAATATATAGAGAACAAATAATTATGTTTAATAGGTCCTATAAATACGACGAGAACAACTGAATTGGCTGTTACTCACTGAAGCACAAGTCCTCTGACCTATATGTTACTTTAAAAAAGAAAACGAATGGGACGAGGTGGCCAAGTGGTTAAGGCAATGCACTACTAAAAAAGAAAAAAAAAAAAACACCCCAACTGGACATTATGGAAAGCAAAAGACTCTAGACTATAAATCTTAACTGTCAGAGTTTGCTTAGTTTTGATTTTTTTTTTTTTTTGCGGTACGCGGGCCTCTCACTGTTGTGGCCTCTGCTGTTGCGGAGCACAGGCTCCGGACGCGCAGGCTCAGCAGCCATGGCTCACGGGCCCAGCCGCTCCGCGGCATGTGGGATCTTCCCAGACCGGGGCACGACCCCGTGTCCCCTGCATCGGCAGGCGGACTCTCAACCACTGTGCCACCAGGGAAGCCCACAGTTTTGATTTTAAGAACCTTCACTTGTAACATTGAAGAGGCAGAAAAGACAGGATAAAGAGTCAAAAGTCCTGAGTTGCAACTCTAGTTCTACCAGAATTTGGATTTCTTCTTACCTAAAATTGGGCAGTTGAAGCAGGCTACTGAAAATAATAAAAATTAGCACCCATGCTCTAGATTGAAAATCACAAGTTTTACTGAAAAGGTTAGCATTATAGTACAAAATTGTAAGGGGGTTAAGCATTTATTTGTAATGCATCATTAAAACGGGAACTAAATTGCAAGTTTTCTTCTAAATTAAGATAAAATACCAAGACCTATGTGACCAAGGACCTAAAGCAATAAATAAGTACATTGCTAATCACTGTTTGCAAAAAGTAATATATCTTCCAGGGGCTAACTATTCATTCTAGAACAAGTTTCTTGATTCAAGTTCTTCCCAAACCAAAATAATAGGGTCCAAGTAATTACATACAATATTGATACTTTAAGACTCATGAGCTTCCCTGGTGGCGCAGTGAATAAGAATATGCCTGCCCATGAAGGGGACACGGGTTTGATCCCTGGTCCAGGAAGATCCCACATGCCGCGGAGCAACTAAACCCGTGCGCCACAACTACTGAGCCTGCGCTCTAGAGCCCGCGAGCCACAACTACTGAGCCTGTGTGCCAAAACTACTGAAGCCCACGCGCCTAGAGCCCGTGCTCCTCAACAAGCGAAGCCATTGCAATGAGAACCCCGCGCACAGCAACGAAGAGTAGCCCCCGCTCGCGGCAACTAGAGAAAGCCCCCGCGCAGCAACGAAGACCCAACAAATTAATTAATTAATTAATTAAGCCAAAAATAAATAAATAAAATAATTTTTTTAAAAAGACTCATTAGCCACCTTTCTTTTTGGGAAATAACATTAATAGAAATGTAACTTTGTGGAATCCCAAGTTGTGTTTTTTAAAGCTCAATTAAATTAATTCTTGTACATACTATTCCTTATTTTAATTATCTTTCCCATGGAAAATTGAGCTAAGCTAGAAATAAATTTTATTTAAAAACAGAAAGAATTTTCACATTTGACGTAGCTCTAAACCTTCAGCATAAATGTTGGGTTTTTATCTTGCTTACTTTTTAAAAAGTTGAATGTTCATCTGATATTGAGGACATACTTCTTCTACGGCAAGTGCAAGGCTTTCAAAAACAAACACCGAGAAACGTGATTCAATCACAGCAGAAAGTAGTAATAACAGGGTAATATAATGAGGTCACAACTCGAGCAGCCAATCAAAAGCATAAAAGCATTTCCTGCAATATTAATAGTCAAAAGAGAAAACCAATCACAGAAACCTCAGGCCTTCTTTTGACAGTCACAGAAGCAAGAGAACCAATCCACGCACACCCGGGGTTGACAATAAGGCGGGACCACAGGTTCATTGAAGAAATTCTTGAGGTTGCAGTTACTATGAACTTCGCACGCAAGTAACACCACTCCAGAGTCATAAACATTGTCAAGCCAGGAGAAATTCAACCGTATCCAAAATTTAACCCATCAGGGGGAAAAAGCATTTTTGCCCTAAACTGCTGTTGTTATAAAAAATGCAGCTGTCAATTTCGATGCAGTAGGTCCTCAACTTCTAAAAGACACCCCCCCAACGCACATGACAATTCTCCGGAGCGCGGCGCGAGGACAGCGCAGCGCCGGCGGCTCGCAGCTGAACATCCCCGGTCCCTTTCTAACGCCGCGCACTGAGCGGGCGCCGTCCCGGCTAGGCAGGCCGAACGAACTCGCTCCGCGGAGCGGAGCTAGCCGATCAGCGGCTTTCTAGCGCTACATCCTGCTGGTAGTGGCGGCCCCCGCCCTCCCCCGCCGCAGTGCTGAACCACCTCCATCCCGGGCACCCAAGCGGGCCGGGGAGCGAGGATTACCTTGCTAGAAGCAAGATGATGTTTGTTTTGAAAGCGCTTTACTTTCCGTTAAGTCATTTCAAAGAGAACCCAATGCAAAACTAAATCTAAAAGTGGGGGGGAAATCTTCCCTAGTTAAAGGATCCCTCGCATCCCGCGCCGGGGGAAGAAAAAAAAAAGGTAAACAGAGGCCGTACGCCAAGTGCGGCCAGAACATCCCCTGCGCCATTCCGGGCCGCCGCTTACGGCAAGGCCCCCTTACGGCAGCGTAAGCGGCGCTGCGAGCTAATCACAACACTGGGACGCAACAACATGGCGGCCGCGGGCGGGCGCTGCGCCGGCCGAGAGGGTTTACGCTACTCCGCCGGCGTAGGGTCCCATGCGTTAGAGCGGCTGCGGCGCCCTCCAGCGAGCGTAAAGCGCTCTGTGAATGGCGAAGCCCGACTGACAAAGGGGAGGGGGGAGGAGGGAAGGGGGGGTAATAAACACTCGAGTCCCTACCGATTCCTCCTCCTTCTCCATCCCGGTGGGCATCTGGGGCACGGCCCGGTTGATGGAGACGCAGTCGTTGAGATCAGGCATGTCCTTGCCGCGGTAGATAGGCAGCGGTTTGGCGGCGTCCAGCGCCCGCGCTCGGAAGGAGAGTTTACTCATTGTCTCCCCGCCTTACAGGAACAGCCCGGGCGGCGGCGGCGGGGCGGGAGGGGAGGGGGGGAGGACTCCCGCCGCCTCCTCCACCTCCTTCCTCAGTGCAGCGCGGCCGGCCCGCTCCTCCTCCTCCTCCTCACTGCCCCCGGCCACAGCATGGGCGCCCACCCCGCCCGAAAACAGCCCCCCGCCGCCCGCGGCCGCTTCCACACACTAGATCCGCCGCTCGCCCGCCCGATCCGCTCCCTGCGCCATGGCCAACATGGCGGACATTACCACAGCGGCGGCGAGCGATCCCGGCAGCCCGCGCGAGAGCGCGCCCCCGCCGCGGGGACGCGCTTCGCCCTCTCCCTCCCTCCCTCCCTCCTTCCTCTCCCTTCCCCTCCCTCGCCTGCCCACCCACTCTCTCCGCGGCGCGGCCGGCCCGCGGGAGCGTGCTCAGCCTCGGGCCGCTCCGGGTGAGGGGGCGGTGGCGGCGTTCCGCTCGGCAGCCCGCGCTCTCGCCGTGTGGCAGGTGCCAGGTGCGCAAGTTAACCCGCGCCCCCGAGCGTGCGCCTCTGCCTCCGCGGCCCCGCCACCCATCTCGCTGGGTGCCCCGGAGGACGGTGCCGGGCAAAACACAGCCGCGCTGAGCAGCGCGAGCGTGCAGAAGTCTGTGAGCGCGAAAGGAAAATGTCAACCGGAGCCACAACTGCCCCACCGAGCCTCTGCTTACAAAGAGCTTATCTCCAAGGCGCCCCGAGCGCTGGCTAATTCGCATCCTCCAATTCGCACATCCCTGAGAGGTGCGAAAGGTCCATTCCTTCTGCCCACTCCGAGACGCGCAGACCTGCCGGGTCTCTCCTGCCGGGAAAACGCTTACGCAGTCCCAGCCCTCTTCCCCGCATCCTCTCTTTAGTACCTGACCGAAAGAGCTCTCCAAGGTAAGGCATCCTCGCTTTCGCCGGGAGGATGCTAACGGCAATGAGGAAAAACGCTTGAGGCTGCCAGATGCAACAAGTGCGCTTGAACCTGTCACCCAAACTTCATAGAATTCTTTAGTGGATGATAGATACTTCTGATTTCAAAAATATTAGAGTTCTTAAAAATTAAGCTTGTAGCATTTAACCAAGGCAGCACACATTTCCACACGTGGCCGATCTGTGTAAAATATTGGTGCTGTGGAAGACACAAAGAAGTTTGAGATACATAGTTCCTGCCCTGTGCAGCTTTCACATTGATGGGATGACAGAAAGGTTGGACAGATGATTAACAGCAAGAGATTTAAATAGTTGAAGAACAGGGCAGCCGTAAAGATAAATGACGGCAAAAAAAAATTATCACTTGAAGAAAACTATATAGGCGATACAAGGCACTAGAACATGAGTAATTACCAAATGAGTCGTACAGGCCGTAACTGCCGCGAGAGTTCAGAGAAAGGAGACTTCTTTAGCCTGAACCGGTTAGAGAAAGTTCTAAAGAGGAGAGAAAATCCAGTTAACTCAAATAAGTACCAACCTATTGTTGACATCAACCTCGTTTAGCTGAGTTCCTTGGTTAGACTTTAAGCATTACAGTTTTCCTACAAAATCCCTAGGAAGAGTGTAACACATTTTGCCATTTTCTAATAATTGATAAGTATTTTGCCTAGCTCAGAGGAAAGTCGATGGTTTGCTGACATCCAGAATAGAAAAAAACCTATTCCTACTGTCATTTTTATGGGACATCAAAGCCCCATCTCTTCCTCCACTTCCTCATCTACTTCTTCCCTTCTATCTTTTTCCTTCCTGTCCTCCCTTTTCTCTCCACCTCCCGCTTTGAGGGCAAAATGGTGGGTATAGACTGCATGGCATAGTCTAACCCCTTTGGCCCAGCAAGAAATTCAGGCTTTTAGTGGGGCTTGAGTGTTTTCCATCTAAAGAATGGAGGTGCAGTGACTCACTTCTTGTAAGCAATACCTTCCTCAAGCTTATGGGCATGTCCTGATCCGAGTACTACCCTCTGGAACAGTTCCAATTCTCTGCAAGGAAGAACAAGATGTTGTTGGGAGGGGGTCAGCCCTGGATTCAAGCCTGAGAGGGGTGGGGGCAAGCAATGGTTGAAGAAATGAGTCATCCAGTACTTTCATCTGGCTCTTCTCAGGTTCAGAAATGATAGCTTTCTTCTGTTCCCTGTATTTATTGCTACTCTCTCTCAAGAAAGAAAATACTGAGTATCTATAATATACCAGCCACTCTAGGGGTACTGTGTATCTATTATCTCAATTAATTGTATTTTAATAGAATCCCACTTAATTCTCATTATAGCCCTGTGAAGAAATTACAATTACAATTTTACTAATAAGGAAACAGGCTCAGACAGATAGTTTGCCAAGTTTCAACAATAATAAACTTGAAGAAGTAGGTTCAAATCCAGGTCTAGCCTGACTCCAAAACTCTTGTTTTCTCAGCAATGCCACCCTGTTATCCAAGCTCTTCAGTTTATTGACCACTCATCATTCTAAACTTGCTGATCCAAATTACTGAGACCTTCCAACCAATGGCTAATAGAGTGCATAACCCAGAGCCTAAGGATGCAATAGCCTCAAGGAGGGTAGGACCAACATCTGCTCTGTTAATCACTGTATCCCCAGTTCTATGCCTCACGCATAGCCGGCACCTACTATATAGTTGTTGACTGATATCCCCTGAAAAAATTCAGTGATACTGACCCCATTCCACTCCCACTTGGAATTCACATATCTTCTTAGCCTGTCACCTGACCTAGCCATTGCTGCCAATATCTGCTCTTATGGCCTAACTGGCTCTTCAGCTTCCTGTTTTTGGGCCTAGGAATTTTAGAACCAGTTAAAGCCATTCAAAGAAACTTTTGTGAAACCTGAAATTCTATTACAGGAATGGGTTTTTGCTGTAGTAGTTGTTGGTTTGTTCTTTTTCTTTGACCACGTAGCAGATTTTTTCCCCCAAATCTCCATTTTCCTCTTGCCCTGTAGGCAATGATTATAGAGCTGGGAATAAAACAGTTTGAGGCAAATAACATAATACACTTTTCAAGTGAGACACAGCCTGTGTTTTCTTGGCTTCAAATTCAGTGCCCAAACCAGAATGCCTCTGTTTCACATTTGGAAAGTAGCTTTTATTTGTATACAAATATTATTTTTCATAAAGTTTATTTCTAATCTATTTGTTGAATACCCATACACTTGTTAGTGCTAAAAACAGAAAAATATTCTTCAACTTTTGAAGTACAGCCTGTTATAAAATGTCTTTATCAAAACCTGTTTCAAATGATTGTGCAGCCTAATAGTCTATTTTAGTTTCCACATACAATGCACTGAATATAGTCATTCTAAAATCAGTCCACTTCAAATATTCTCTGGACCAATTCCAAAGGACATGAATTTGGCCAAGCAAGTGTAATATATAAACACCCAAGAATTAGAAATAGTTTTAAAGCTATATCAAAATAAAACTACTTCTAAATGTACTCTAAATTAGAAAGGTCAAGTAACTGTAAGAATTGAAATTATATTCCAGTTTCCACTTCCCCGTACTACTACGATCAGGGCAGGCAGCTTCGAAATAATGAACAAATTACCTTTTGAAAGGAACCTTAAAACTAGTAAACACAGTTGCTATTCAACTACTCCAGAGTTTTGTAAATGTCACGTTCTTTCTAATTGGCTCCTTATTTCGGCAAACCCAATTGAAAGTTAATTGGGTTGGTATGTGAACTGCATCCCCACCCCTCCCCCTTATGTTCCCAGGAATGAGCCCAGTACCAATAAAGCTTCCTTGTTTTCCATATGTAATCTGAATGTGGGGTCTGCATTCATTACCATCAACTGGAATCAGCCCCCTGCTTCCAGTGCCCTTTTACTGAGGCAACTCTGAATCTTTGAGACATGGGGACAGAGGCTTTGCTCAGAGGTGATATGCCAAACATCTACTTCCACCTTTATACTCCCCACAGTGGGAAAACCAGATGCTAAATAAAAATTGGCGGCTGTGCTTCTGTCTCTTAGCAGCAACGCTCCTCTCAGACCTGGCTGGAATCACAGGGTGCCACCTTGTGTATAAGTTGACGATTTACTTCCCAAGTTCCACAAAGGGTCCAGACAGACTCAAAAATAATCAGCCCATAAGCTTTGTGTTTTATTAACCAAGGAAAAATGAGACACATGTAATTGGAGGAAACAGATTTGGAAACACATAGCTCCAGAGGGTGCACAACACTCAATTTTGAATCACGCCGACAGCCTGTCTCATTTGTTGCCCCATCCTGACCGGAAAACACACCCAGTACCCCACACATGGAATAGATTGACGCTGCTCACTCAAGCTTCTGAATAGAGATACCAGAAATCAGTAAAGCTCTTGTGACAGAGCTAATGAATCTGACGAGGACAGTTATCTGTGTCCAAACAGCAAGTAAGCTATGTAGATTTAACTTCAGGGCTCTGGATTTCTGAGAGGCACTAGGTTCCATGGAGGTGATGATTATGATCCTACTTATTTTAATAAAGTGCTGAGTTTGAAACAGAGAAATAATTGTTGGAGCAAGTCCACAGGAGGTAACATAGGCTCCTTCCCAATCCACCTACCTTGCCCTTGGGAAATTCCACACTTTAAATTCAGCACAGCTGCCATTCAGCTGAAGCCACGTTACATTCATGGAACTGGCTGGACCTTTCATGTTATTTTCAGTAGAGAGTTGGAGTGGAGAATCTGGGGCTTTGGGGCTGCAGTTGCACATCTCCTGTTGGCTTAGGTCTCCCGTAACATCCATTCTTCTCAGTTGCCTTCCCTGGCCTCCTCCACTAGCGCATCCTTTTCTCCTCAAGCATCTCTGAAAAGTAACTTGGAAGGTGGTTTCTCTCTCCTTGTGAGGGCAGTTCAGTTTCACTGATGTGCTGGTGCATCTCAGACGAGTAAACCAGGCTCAGAGCATCGAGCTCTCTGGGGTCCAAAGTATTAGATGAGAGGAGTCCATTGTTAGGAACCTTGGGTTGCTATTCTAAATGTGGCTTCCTTTACCTATTTTTTTCTCTCTCCCACCACCAAAAGACTAATGTTGGGCTTCCCTGGTGGCGCAGTGGTTGAGAATCTGCCTGCTAATGCAGGGGACATGGGTTCAAGCCCTGGTCTGGGAGGATCCCACATGTCGCGGAGCAACTGGGCCCGTGAGCCACAGCTACTGAGCCTGCGCGTCTGGAGCCTGTGCTCCGCAACGAGAGAGGCCGCGATAGTGAGAGGCCCGCGCGCCGTGATGAAGAGTGGCCCTCGCTTGCCACAACTAGAGAAAGCCCTCGCACAGAAACGAAGACCCAACACAGCAAAAATAAATTAATTAATTAATAAACTCCTACCCCCAACATCTTCTTTGGAAAAAAAAGACTAATGTTTATAAACACAGATTTGTGAATGGAATATGCCGTTGGAATCCTGAATTAAAGAAAATTGGTAATTGATTTAGTAATAGCCACACACCTTGTTGACCTTATCTTTGTGTTCCCAAGAACAAAATGGCCTGTTTCTTAAGAAAAGGGCCTGATATCAGCATATTGAGAGACCTCTGAACTCCAGAGTGACTTGTTAGGAGGCAGAAAGGAAAACAACTTTGTCTCCAAATTAGAAAACAGGTTTGCTTGTCTTTCATCAGCTACTAATGGTGACCTTGGCAGAGAAAGAAACAGAAACCACTGAAATAAAATACACTAGTTACCTAGATATTTACTGGCTCACCTACACCCCTCACCTTTTTTTCAGAAGGGATTTCAGGTGGGTTTTGAGAGTAGCTAAAATGCTAGGATAACATTTGGGCTGTAAGTTTCCTAGTAATGTGGCGTTTCATAGCTGTGTGAAACTAGGAAACCTTGTCAGCTTCACAGGTCACAATGTCCATTAGATAAAATGATTGCTCAGAAGATTTACAATTATTCCTGGTCCTAATCAGAATATCCAAGGGTAAATAGAGCAACTAGGTGGTATGAAAGACACCTTAACGGTATCCTTATAATAGACACAAAAGGGAGCATCCTCTGGCGATTTCTTATAGTAACTTTCTATATAAACTGACGGCATCATATGCAATCCAGCATAAACAATCCTGCAAGGGTTAAAATGGACCTGGATGTCTGAGGCCAAGAGCCACACCCCATGCAGATTCTGGAGCCGTGAATGGACTCTTCAGCCTCCAAGCATTTCTCCCTGAATAGTGTTTTTCTCTCGGCTGTGTCCTGATAAACTCTGTGACTGAGAGCTCAAAATTGTGGCTCCATTGCAACTGCCTGAAGTGTGGCTCTTCTAAGCGCCCAATTAAAGGCAGCCTTAAATGACTCTGCTGTGGAGGACAGAGAACGTCCTTTTCTGGAAAGAAAGGAGATTAACAAGGACCAGTGCCTGGACAGAGAGCTGTCCCTCCTGCTCTTGCAGTGAGCTAAGGGTGCACCCACTAGCTAAGCCTAGAAGTAATTTTGCCTTTGCATAAACAAAGAGGTGCATTGCTCTCTCAGGTTAGATGGCATGGGGAGGTGGGGTCCTGCACGCTGCATCCACACGATGGTTGCCCTCTAGCTGGTGGCAATAGCTGTTGTTTGCCAGCTCTGTTCTCTAGCTTTGTGTGTAGACGCTTTTGCACGCTTTTGTTCCCCATCTTCCACACTTACCCGCTCCCGCAGTCCTTCGCAGCAGTGGTTATTCCCCTCTAGGGCTGGTACACAGGCCCGTGCCTACAGATGACCCTGGCACTTTAGGATAACTTAACGGGACTCCATGGACAAAGGGACTGTGGAAATGGACATCAGTTTGAAGGCCAATTTCCCCCACCACATGGATGCCCTCCATTAAGTTTGGGGGCAGCTATAGCTTGGTCCAGAGTTTGCTGCTTGAAGACTCTACTCACCTTCTTGGTCCTTTCTCCTACTACTTCTCTATTTCATGGGGATGAAATGGCCTGAATAGTTTGTTTCAACCCATATATGCAATAGCTCCAGCTGTTTAAAACGTGCCTGAGTCCTTAACCAAAGAAAACAACATTTGAAACCTATTTTAGGCAGAGACGAGCCTGGACTATTCTACCGAAATATTCCCCCTAGTGAGGGAAATGAGATTGCAGGGAAAGGGGTGGTGGTAGAGAAAAATTCTTACTTCTCACTTCATAAACCCCGCTGTACTGAGTAAATAATAATAATAGTAATTCTAGATAGATGAATTTAAAAACTCCTTCTAAAAAATTAAAGTCAGATAAGGGAGCACTTGGGCTTGGGAGAGAGACCAAGCTTGTCTCCATGTATTCTACAACCCTTGTTATATTGCTTAACCTCTGTGAGTTTACTTGTGAAATGGATCTACTGTGCCTATCTCACAGGCTCCTCATGAGAGCTAAATGAGACAACGTGGTACAAATCGGCTAACACAGTGCCTGGCAAATAGTAGAGGCCCAATCAACATTAAAACTACTATTGCTTTTCTCTGCCCTCTGCCTTTTTATTTCCATGGCTTGAGGTGGTTAAAATTAGATACAGTTAGAACTGTAGCATATATAAGATGAAACCCTGCATTTCTACTCTGGCTTATGTTTTACTTTAAACTCTTTAACTTAAAACTAAACTAAACAGAACATTCCTCCCACCCCCCAAAACACCTCATTCCCTGGCCCTGTTTGGGTCCCAGGCTTGTAGAACTATTATTCAAATCATCACAGCCATAGGGCCATGCCAAAGACATAACATTAGATCCTTCAAAGTGAGAAGATCTTATATTTATTAAGGATGGACATATTTATAGCTACATACGTAATCAAACCCTCTGAAAAGTTCAGTTTATTTTTCATTTTCCAAAAGTTCTCTTCAATAACTATTTATCACGTGGCCTTAAGACCCAGATTTGAGGGGAGGGATCTGCCTTTCCTTCCTTCTTTTTTCTTACCCTCCTTCCCTCCTTCTTTTCCCTGCTTCCATTTGCTTCTTATTTTAGGAAATTCTAAAGCTAATTTTTAAAAGTTCAAGTGTCTGTCTAAACAGCAACACAGCCATTTCCTGTTCAAAATCAGACAGAGAGAGGCTACTTACCCATGAAAAATCTCATACCATAATCATGAGCTCGCTTGTGGCTGAGTTTATGTTCCCCTGGAAAAGGAATGCTACCACCTTCACAAGTGAGATTATAAAGGATATCAGCAGGGGTTCTAACATACTGGGAGGACTTCCAGAAGCATTTGCAAATGATGTTTGAAAATAAAGTTTGTCTGCTTGTTTTCAACAAATCTGTTGGAACACATCCACCCTAATGTATGCCCTGCCTTGGCTTTGTGAAGAGCCAGATATTCCTCAGAGTCAAACCTGGTGACTAAAAGTGAGCAAGCCATTAGAGTAGTTTGTTTTTGATTTGGTCACAGAGGAAGGAGGTAATGATAATGGTTTGCTCGCATGATTTGTAAACTGTCTCTGAAGGCCTTTTTCCAAAAGAAGAGTTCCATAAATGCAGTAAACTTGTCCAAGTCTCCACTTTGCAGGATCACACTGATTTGGGGGTATGTATACTGCTCACTATGTGCTTTTAAGCCAGTCCCATTGCTTACTCACCTTCTCTCCTCTTTACGATCCATTGGTATAACTTAATTAAGAGGAAACTATTGGAACATAAGACAGGTAACCTTAATTCTACCCACCTTTCCTGACTCCTGAGCAATGAGAAAATTCTTCAGATGAGAGTTTAGCCAAAAAGAACAATAA
The DNA here is from genome assembly GCF_964270905.1 of Leucopleurus acutus. Lineage (NCBI taxonomy): Eukaryota > Metazoa > Chordata > Mammalia > Artiodactyla > Delphinidae > Leucopleurus > Leucopleurus acutus. The sequence continues at coordinate 37,554,408 of NC_139149.1, read as the reverse complement.
CATCCTTCTCGGCACTGTGTTCTCTGACAACATATTCCTTCTTCATTATTTTTACAAATTTATGAGCAGCTCTGAAGGCATTTTATTCGAATAAGATGGAGAATATTCAAGCTTGACTTCGTTACTTTTAATATAGCCTGCAGTCTGTACAGAATTCATCACTTTTAGAGTCACCTTATTCTAATTAGAAATAATTTGCCATTATATGAAATAGTAAGAAGAGCGGGAATAGCCCCCAAAATACTTAGAATAGAGAATGTCGACTTCGTTTCCACCTGCAAACTGAAGATTCCTTTCCCGCCCTAGAAGTTGTGCTTGCTCTCAATAGTACAGCTAACAGCCCGGAGCAGGCACAATTATTGACTTCTCCTCTGCCCTGTTGCTTGATCTATAGCAATAAATTCCCAGGGCGGCTGTGCAATTATACACAACGTGATCACTATCACGGCAGGCCCGGCTAGATATGGATACTCAACATGATCACTTACCCAGTAGGCACCGTTCGATATGATTACACAACATGATCACGACACAGCAGGTCCTTTAAATATGTATTCCTAACATGGCCGTGACTCATATACCAGGCAACTTGCATGCTTCTGGACTGCAACCACCATCCCTGCAGGAACACCCTGATGGGGACGTGTCATAAAATACCCAACTCCACATGTGCACTCAGGTGTAGACACCCTGCACAAGGTTGTTTAGCACAGCAGGTTCTGCCCTACAAAAATTTGACCGTGGACAGAGTGGAAACAGATTTGATCCTGCAGACAACATGTGATAGGACCTTCCAATGGACTGCTAACATGGCAGGCAATATTCTGACTTTAGCCAAGTGCAAATAAGCAAAAGCCTAATGATGAACAAAAGACCTGTAATTTAGAAAACGCTGCAACAAATGGCCGCAAAAGAAGAGACAAGGAGCTCACTGCCTTCCGTGGAGTGTGGATTTTCCTGCACCCACACCTCCAGTGCCCCTGGCAGAAGAGGATGGCTTTGACATTATCCTGTTACTCTCATTAGAGCACATCCTTTTGATGGAAGGTGCTGTGTCTCTGAGCTGCTTTGATGTGTGTGAAAATACGCCAACTTCTTTGTGTAAAGTAACGTTATCAGCAGTTCTGTAGAATAAAAAAGAAAAGCTTTTTAAGCAAATAAATGGAATACTTTTTTTGCCAGCTTTAAAGAAACAAATGGATTTGCAAATTTGAAATCCAAATAAAATTTGAAATCAAATTAACAAAAAGGAGAGTCATTATTTTATCAAAGAGCTTTTCATTTACTTTTAAATGATGTTACTCCCATAGATTCCAATTTGGCTGCTCTGGAATGTGGCCCAGAAATGTACATTTAACAGATACACCAGGTGATTCTGCATCAGAGTATTTTATACGGCTTCATCCCATTGGTTTTCTTTTCTCCTTCCTCTTTTCTTTTCTCTAATTTTCATCTTCCTCTTGCTTTCCCTCTGTCTCCTCTCCCATTCTCTCATCTTTTTTCCCTTGGCTCTATCTTCCTCCCGTAATTTTTTGTTTTTTCCCTAGGTATGGGCAGGAACGGGGAGATTGGGTGAAGGGCCATAAGGAAAAGAGAAGAAAGAAAATCCTGTCAATTTCATAAGCCTCAAGTCATGTTCCAAAACAGTGTGAGGTGTCACTGTAGTCCCTGTGCCCCTTTAATTGTAGCACACAGATCATGCCACCTAAGTTTCTACAGTCATGGTTAATAGAGGGAGGTCACCAGGAGTCAAGAGAAGACAGGCAGAGATCTTGGACTGAGCCTGCAATCGTCCAAGTTTGTTTCCACCAACTAAAAAATGCTGCATTTAAAGTACTTACAGTAAACCCAGGATTGGAACAACTATCGTCTTAAGTTCCCACTAATGGTCTTTGTAAATAAGGAGGATCCAGTATTCATGGTCATCCCGTTCCTCTGCTTTCTACCCCGATTCTTCATCTATTTACTGGTCATCTGTTGTTTTTTTTGTTTTAATATTTATTTATTTGGCTGCTCCGGGTCATAGTTGCCGCATGCGGGCTCTTAGTTGCAGCATGCGGGCTCTAGTTCTCTGACCAGGGATGGAGCCTGGGCCCCCTGCATTGGGAGCATGGAGTCTTAACCACTGGACCACCAGGGAAGTCCCGGTCATCTGGTTTTCTTTGCTTCTCCCCTGGACTGTTTCATTGAACACAGTGAAGTAATATAATTTGAAGAACCCTAATTTAGGAGTCAGGAGGTCTGTATCCCCATCTGGCCCTGGCATTAGCTACCCTGTGAACCTGGAGAAGTCCTGCCAACCTCTCCAGTCTCATTGTCTTCACTGTAAAATAAGGGGGTTATCTGCAATGCTCATTTTAGTTCTAAAATTATATAGAATAAAAAGAAGTCATATTCCTCTCCTATAATGCTTCAAGATAAATAAGGCATAAATTATAACAAAGTTTTTAGCATCCAGAATAAGTGATTTTTTTTGTCCTTAAAAAAATTTAAACTAGCAGTATCTTGTCTAGAGTCAGAATTAAATGGCTGCTAATTTCCTACTGTCTTTGTTAGCTCATAATCAAAGGTAGTCTGAATGGTAAAATATAAACTTAAAAAGAGGTTAATGTTTTGAATTGAACTACTAGCTTCTTAAATGTCCTGATTATTAAGGATATATTATTTTTATCATGATTATCATTTAAGGAAACTACAGGAATGCCTTTTTAAAATTAAACAGTTTGAGTGGATTAAAACATTGGCTTTATTATTATCACAACTCATATTTAGGGTCCCCCTGAGTAGCGTGGGGAAAAAATATTTAAACATCTTTTCTGAACACTTATAAACAAGATGAAAATAGGATATAGAAATAAGGCATATGAGTTCTTAGGACAGAAATCTTTCTCCTTGGACACAAAGTATCAGCCTTTATGGTGATATTCCACAGAAGGAGGGAAGAAGGGTACGGGAGCTGCAGGGAGGGAGGAAGGGGAAGGACAGAACGAACACTTATGGAACAATGTCATTTATCAGGCACTGTGTCATTTACCAGGCACTGTACGAGGCACTTTGAATTCATTTAGTACCTGACCACTGAATATCTTCTGTGCCTAATCTGAGAGCTGATCATGGAGTGTCAAGGAAGGAAGACATGGCCTTTGCCTACATTTAATCTCATAAAAGTCCATCTTTAAAAGTCCATATTATTGACCCATGTTCTTTGCACAGCTCACCTTGCATTTTACTGCAATTCATAAAGTATACAGTGTTTCCTCCCACCCCACCCCCACCCACAGGACATAAACATACCTTTCCTTTTCTATCCTATACCTAGTGTTGGTCATGAATTAAGTGCTATTGAGTAGAGAACTATACAGGATCTGTAAAGCAAGTATTACCTCCTTTTACTCAATTAACAAAATTAAAAAGAATATTAGCATCCAACTTTTACCATCTTCCCAGACAGAGAAGTCAATCAGGAAAATTAACAACAGCCTGAAATTTCCTTGGATTTCATACAGTTCTATATTTTTTGTTTTGATTTTTAATTTTTAAAAATTAAACTTACTTTAGTTTCACTTTAAAATTAAATTAAAATTAATTTTTTTTTTTTTTTTGCTGTACACGGCCTCTCACTGTTGGGGCCTCTCCCGTTGCAGAGCACAGGCTCCGGACACGCAGGCTCAGCGGCCATGGCTCACGGGCCCAGCTGCCCCGCGGACCCGGGGCACGAAGCCGTGCCCCCTGCATCGGCAGGCGGACTCTCAACCACTGCGCCACCAGGGAAGCCTTAAAATTAATCTTTAACTGTACAGTTCAGTATCACTAAGTATATTCACATTGTTGTGCAACCAGTCTCCAGAACTTTTTATCTTACAAAACTGAAACTCTATGCCCATTAACTAACAACTCCCGTTTCCCCTCCCCCCAGTCTCTGGCAGCCAGCATTCTACTTTCCTTTTCTATGAACTTGACTACTCTAGGACCTCATATAAGTGGAATCATACAGTATTTGTCTTTTTGTGACTGATTTATTTCACTTAGCATAATGTCCTCAAGGTTCATCCATGTTGTAGCATGTGTCAGAATCTCCTCTTTTAAATTTAACGCTAATATTCCATTATATGTGCGTACCACATTTTGTTTATCCATTCATCCATCAATAAGCACTTGGGTCACTCCTACATCTTGGTTATTGTGAATAATGCTGCTATGAACATGGGTGTGTAAATATCTCTTTGAGACCCTGCTTTCGATTCTTTTGAGTACATACTCAGAAGTGGAATTGCTAGATCATATAGTAATTCTATTTTTAATTTTTTGAGGAACCTCTGTACTGTTTTCCATAGGGGCTATACCATTTTACATTCCTACCAACAGTACACAAGGGTTTTAATTTCTCCCTATCCTTGCTAACCCTTTTTATTTTCTTCTTCTTCTTTTTTTTTTTTTTTAATAATAGCCATCCTGACTGGTGTGAGAGGATACCTCATTGTGGTTTTGATTTGCATTTCCTTAATGATTAGTGACGTTGAGCATCTTTCACATGCTTTTGGGCCATTTGTATATCTTCTTTGGAGAAATGTCTATTCAAGTTCTTTGCCCATTTTTAAATCAGGTTATTTGATTAAAAATAAGTAACTTGATTGTGTGGCATTTAGTGGTTTATGTAGCATTTTCACATACTTTACTATATTTTATATTCACAGTAACCCTGTCAAATTGGCAGATAGGTATTTTGCCATCTACAATAACAAAAACTGAGAATGAGAGAAACTGAGTACTTTGACCAAATAGCCATTAATAGGCAGGACCAAGAGTTTGTGAGTTGAGTTCTATATTGTTTTTGTTTGAACATTTAAAAATATTTAGTATATGTAATCAATGGAAAAAGCACAGAATGAATTTCTGGACCACTCATTAAAAATCATAGACAAGATGGGAATTCCCTGGTTGTCCAGTGGTTAGGGCTCGGCACTTTCACTGCTGTGCGCCTGGTCAGGGAACTAAGATCCCACAAGCTGTGTGGCATGGTTTAAAAAAATAAAAAAATCATAGACAAGAAAACCAAGCTGTGAGTTTGAGATAAATTTCCTGGTGTCTTGTGGACCTAATCCCAATTTCCATGCCCCATTGCACTATATACATTTTCTTTTTCCAGATATCAGATCCAGGAATCTATTGTCAACAAGACTCTTTTCCAAACTATGAGATAGACACCCCTCAGCCTTCCTTCTGCATTCTGAGGGAAGTGAAACAAGGAAGCAGTGGAAAGGAACCCTGGGATATTCAGTCAAAGACGTTTCCCATCATGGCCCTAGGATCCTTGTTCTTAATTAGACATGATTTAAGTTAAAGGTCCAAGACTCCCAAACATAATATTGGTTTTCCATATATGTTGACTCAAGTTTGATGCTCTTCCCTTGTTGACTTTGTGTAAGAAATTAGGGGACTCTTCCATTAAAATTAAACAGAAGGTACACTGCTTGGGAATCTTTGAACTTTTCTAGAGTGTGTTTCTGCTTGCAACCCTGGAATAAGAGGGGATGTTGGAGAGAGAGGAAAGTTGTAGAAACAGTTTCTTTTCCAAAGACCATGCCCTTGGGACTTTCACCTTTTTCACACCATTCATTCAAACAGTCAGTAATGCCTGCTACACTATCCACTTTCTACCAAGTTAGTAATGCTTTCTACTAAGTGCTATAATGATTCAAAGATGAGAAAGTACATGCCTTTAGTGCCTACTGCCTGGTAGAGTAGACAAGACATATACACATTTAACTATGATGCAACATAGAAAGTGATAGGTATCTTAAGAAGCCCACACAAAAATGCTATGGGGAGAGAAACTATGGAGAGATTACTTCTGGCTGATAGGCTTGGGAGTACGTCAGAGAAAGATTTAGGGGGAAATATTCTCTGATCCTTGAAAAATATACGAACAGGTAGAAATGGGGCAAGAAGTTCATTCTTGGCAGAAAGAAATGTGTGAACAAAGACACAAAGGAGGAAAGAAGAGGATGCCTTCCAGGATCAGGAACCTGAAGGATGAAGCATGGTGAGTGGAAAGATCTAAGAAACAGTCCACAACAATTCCAGTACTGGTCCTGCCTTTTTTTTTTTTTTTTTTTTTTGCGTTACGCGGGCCTCTCACTGTTGTGGCCTCTCCCATTGCGGAGCACAGGCTCCGGACGCACAGGCTCAGCGGCCATGGCTCACGGGCCCAGCCGCTGCGCGGCACATGGGATCCTCCCGGATCGGGGCACAAACCCGTGTCCCCTGCATCGGCAGGCGGACTCTCAACCACTGCGCCACCAGGGAAGCCCCTGGTCCTGCCTTTTAATGACTATTTGTTCAAAGTACTCAGTTTCTCTCATTCTCAGTTTTTGTTGTTGCAGATGGCAAAATATCTACCTGCCAACTCCACAAGGGTTATTGTGAATATAAAATATAGTAAAGTATGTGAAAATACTATACAAACCACAAAAAGCTATACAAGCGTAAGAAGTTTTTATTGGTGGGTTGGGGCCCAATGATGGAAGGCTTTGAACATCAGACTGAGGGATTTGCACAAGCCACCTGCATCAGACCCAGAGGTCCTTCACCAAGAGTTCCCATTGCTACCCAGGGAAAGTCCAGTTACCTCTTCTACACAATGTGATGTAATCTGGTATACCAGCTGTATACACATTTGGTAACTGGTATAGGTTACACACCTGTAACTCACTTTGTTAAATTAACTTGCTACAGTTTCAAAATTTTAAGCACAACCTTCCAGGTTTCTCTGTTTTCCTCTTCTATAGATTGACAGGTTTGTCCTCTGGCCTGGATGTTGGGGCCACCATTCCAAATTTCTTGTTTTCACAACTCCCCTTCTCAAGCCCACACTAGGACATTCCTCCCAGCTCCACTGATTCCTGAAGAATCAGACTCAGTCCTGGTCTGAGGTTTGGAACGCACTGCTCACCTCACATTGAAGGTAGTTCCTGCTTCACATAGATGAAAACAATTTAAATTCATTAAGGGTGAGTATATTCATTGGCAACAATGTCTCAGAGGACCTGCAATAGGAGTTGAACTGTCATCGTTTTGAAATTTGTGCTGGTTTTTATTTTATACTTAACTTTTCAATTGTCATTAACAATGGATTATTTGCAAAATTAAAACCATTCAGAATAAAGGTAAAGTGAATTCCTCTTTCCTGCTGCCCACCCACTAACTGCTCCCAAATGCAGCACCATTTCTCTGTAATCAGATACTTTTGCCTGGACTCCTATCGGTCTCCTAACTCCACTGGTCTCCTCACTAGATGCTCCTGACCAGTCTTACCTTCTTCCCGTCCAGTCTCCACAACGGTGCCAGAATGGTCGTTCTGAACAGGTACAGCTGTTTGCACCTTTCCTTTGCTTCCTCGGCACTGCCTACAGCCCTCCATGACTTCCCCCTCTGCCACTTCTCCCCATTCCACACCACCCCTCACCACCCCGCCCCGGTGGCATGCCCTTTCAACCACACCCCACACCCACTGCACTCCAAGCCTGCTGTGCTCTTCCACAGTTGGCTTTTCCATGTGCTATCCCCTGGAGTTTCCACTCAGTATCCTCAGAGTGCACCTTCAAGTCTCGTATCTATCAATCCCTCCTCGGTGAAGACACCCTGACGGGGATGCCCGCCCACCTTCCCCATCCCCGTCCGGGACATCATGCATTCAGGCTTTCTCTCGGCACTTCGTGCAAAATTAACTCTATTGGGGCACTATTCGTATTTCATTATCACTATTTGTTTGCTCACCTGTTGCCACACTGGATCCTGAGCCTTTTACTTTTCCAAGCCTGGGTATCCAGCACAGTTGAGCCCAATAAATAGTTGTTAAATGAATGAATAATGTACCCACAAACCTTGACTTTAGAAAGTGCTCTACAAATCCTAGTTCCCTTTCGCCCGTTTTCCTGTCCCTTATTCTCTTCAGTGTCTAACAACGTTAATTTCCATTTCAGCTCGACCCAGGTCACCATATGGGGACCCCAACCACAGATGTCCACTTGGAGGGAGTCATCTTGCCAGTCATGATGAAGAGGCCATTTTCTATCTTCAAGCAGACTAGAGTGAAAGAAAAAATTCTCACATCCATCAACTCTACTGCACTCTCTCGCCTCAATCAACCTTTCGGTTACACTTTGGAGAGAAATAGTTTTGTCATATTCATTTCTACCGAAGTCTTGTAAAATAGAATTTTACCCAACTGAGTAATGACAGAAAAGAAAACTAAAGGTGATATACCAACCAATTTAAACTGGAAATCCAGTTGAATATTGCATGGCTTCTCTGTGCCGGCTGGGGTGTGAGCTAGGTCTTCACACATATTCTTCCCTCTGTCTGGAATAATTTATTTAGTTCAGGTTTCTCAACAATGGTGCAATGGATATTTGGGGCCTGATCATTCTTCGCTGTGGGGCTTTCCAATGCATCCTAGGATGTTTAGCAGCATGCCTTGCCTCTACCCACTCGATGCCAGCAACACCCCTGCCCCAATTGAGACAACCGAAAATGTCTCAAGGTATTGCCAAACGTCCCCTGGAAGGCAAAATCACCCCTGCTTGAGAGTCATTGACATAACTGATTCCTGCTCACCCTTCGTATTTTAGCTAATGTGTCACCACCTCTTGGAAGCTTTCCTTAACCCCTCAGAATGGATCAAATGCCCCGTTACATGTTCTTATAACATTGTACACCGTTTCTTCAGAATATGTATCAAGGGTGGCAACTCTATATTTATTAGCGTGGCTATTTGCTTATTATTTTTTCCTAATCTATAAGATCCATGAAAATGGAAACTGGGTCTACTTTTCTCCCTGTCGTATGCCTTAGCACAGTTCCTAGTTCATATTAGGTACCACCGTAAACAAACGCTGTGTAAAAGAGAGACCGGGAATGCAGAGATCAAAGATGCCCTCGATAGCAAAATTCAAAAACTTTCAGAGGAAACATAGATATGACCCATTGGCCAGAGGCATCTAAGAAGAAATATAGTTCACGGGAGATAGGAACTTGTAAGTAATATTCTTTCCATATACTTGAAAGACAGTGGAGAGCAGCTATGAAATTAATGTCTCAGGAAAGTCTCAGACGAGACACTATGGGGGTGTGAGAGGATGGGTACATACAGACGTGGAGTCATCTGCAAGAACAGTGCTGTGGAGGCTAACATTAGCCCAGGAGCTGAGGCTCACGTAATGGACTACAAGAAAAATTTTACGATACCATCTTTAGATGGCAGGACTCGACCTGCACAGAAAGCAGCAGCCCTGTAGCCCTTTAGGGAACCCAGGACAGGAGGAAGCTAGGGGTACAGGGAATCATCCACTCACAGTTTCTGATACATACTGTATCCACGGCTAAATTCAAAACAAAGTAAACATTTTAAAATTTCCTTTACTGAATGAATAACAGATCATTTTCCTTTGTGAAGATGTAAGCAAAATAGGAACTGAACTATTTAATCTATCTGCTGTCAATGTCTTTTCCAAATAAGGGCTCTTAAATTGTTCTCACCTTTTCTTACTCTAAACTTTCCACTGTGATTTGTTTGATGTTTGTTTATTAGAGGGGTGTTGGAGTCAGGGTCTTGGCAGGAAAAAGACGGACACAATAAAGGAATTGTTTATAGGATGTGTTGAGAAACCACAAGGATGGTGCTATATCTAGGGTCTAAGAGTGAGGCACTGTTGTCACCTCTAAGCCTGAAGGGGTAAAGGAGAGGGGAGTGGTTACAGAAGCAGAGAGACAGTTACATAGATAGAGAATGCAGAAGAGAATGCAGCCGGCTTGTAGTGACCAGGCAGGGAGGGAGCACAGAAAATGAATCTATACCCAGCTTTGCTCTGCTTCCCATCTCCACCCCCCTTTCATCTGCTTTTGCTCCTTAGTGGTAGCAATCCAGCAAGCAAGGTTACCTGCTGATTCAGTTCACAAAGGTGAGTCTCCAGGGCCCAGGACAGGAAGGAGAAGGGTACAAAGCGAACGTGGAGGGGCAGCAGAAAATATCCAGCACAGTTTCATTACACACCATTTCCAGATGGTGGACAATAATGTTATTTTGGAATTAACACAACACTTTGTAAAATAACATTGATTTTGTGATATCACTTTTTTACTGGGAGATAGAGTATATTTCAACTGTGTGTATACTTTGAAAGTAGACACAACATAGGAAATCCTGCATGGCTATCTCAGAGACTTGATAATTTCCATAGTCATTGTAGTGACTCAGACTAAGAACTAGTCTAGCGCCAGCTTCCAGGTCCCCTGTTACACTCTTGAACATGGCTGCACGACAGAGACACAAAACTTAACCCGCTTCTGCCTCTCTCCTTTAGGGGTGTGATAGGATCACACAGTAGAGCCTTCTTAACTTTCCCTGCGAAGGATGTAGGAGCAGCAGACGTGAGAAGTGTCATCATGGTCCTTTGAAGAAGTTTAGAGGGAGGGAGAGAGGGTGGGAGAGAGAGAAAGAGAAAGAGAAATAAGCAGCTGTTGGGATGAGAGGGATGCTGGGGCAGTAGGTGGCTAAAAAGAAATGTTAGGATGTTCGGCTGTTTGTCATGCAATAATACACCTCTCCCCTTGGAATTTTCTGAGACCTAAATAAAGATTGAAATTACTTCCCAATTTAAATATGAAGCTGTTCAGAAAGAGACCCCAAGTCATCTCAGCCTTCTATAGGCTATAGGAGCAAAGAACAGATGGCCATCTGGACAAGGGCCCTAGAGCCAGAAGGAAAATCCAAAGAGCATGGCAACTCAGAGATGCCAGCAACAACATGATGCCTGGGTGAACTCTCCCCTACTCTCACCTACATTTTCCAGGAAGAGAGAGCACTTTCACCAAGGGCAACATGGAGAAGGTACAGCCTAGCTCAACACACTAATAGGTGCAAACATTAACAAATGGGTTGGCGGCCACACCTACTAGACAGACCCCATCTTGGGATGATGAAGCCTACTGGGGTGATTCTAGTTGCTGAGACCAAGCTTGGGCTTCTGTCTGTCCCATCTCTTGAGTCCTGACCTGGGCTTGTCGCCCAAGCTCCCATCTGTCCTGCTCATTACTTGGCTCTCTTTCCTGTTCACAGACTCAGCCTCCACCTGTGTGTGCCTTTGATGAACCCCTTCTGCAAACTCTAGCCCTCGCATGCATTTGAATTCCAAGTTTTGATAGCTGCTTTTCTCAACACTGCATTTCTTCCAATTTTGTTTGGGATTCTTGACACTGTCTTGGCTTGAAATATTTATACACACTATTCTTACCTCATAACCAGGAACAGGTGGGGTCTGATGCTAAACCATGTTCGTGCCACTATCCTCAAGGTACTCCAGCCTGGCCAACTACCTCAATTCCTGCAAACCAATATTATATCACTAATATTTATTGTTTTTTTCCTATAAGCCTAGAACTTTGCATGAATTCTCTCTTGTAATCCACAGGAAATTTTACATGTATGTAAGAGAATACTGCCTTTCCTATTTTACAGATGAAAATGCTAAAACATGGAAAGGTTCAGTAACTTGTCTAAGATCAGAAAGCCAGCTGGTGGTAAAGCTGGCATTGGAACCCAGGCAGCCAGACTGCTGCGTCTATGCTTTCACCCACGCATTTCAGAACATTTCCAACCTTCCGGAAAGGGGATGACCCAAGACCTTGCCTTCCTTCTGGTTTGGAACACCCTCCCTCATTCTGTACCTAGTGAGATCCTTCTTCACGTCTCAGTTTACATGTTTCCTCCTCAGAGAGACCTCCCTGTTCACCTGGCTAAAGACAGTCTCCCCTGCTTATATTCTCTCATGCATCCTGTTTTTCTCCTCTGTTAAATTTATCCCAACAAACATTCCTTTGCATGTTTACTTGTGGAATGTCTTACCTTGCTCTGTAAGGGACGGGGTCTGTTTTGCTCTGTACCATGTCCCTCACATTCAGCTCAGCAACTGACCCACAGTGGTCAATATTTTTTGAATAAAGGAACAAATGAATAGACTTCTTTCTGGCATTCTCCTCACTGCAGAACCTTTCAAAATTCCATGCAGTACCTAAATTGCTGGGTCTGTGGCAAATGCTTTTTGCTGTGTGCTTACTGCTGAGAAAGCACACATTCATCCTTTGAAGGTAGATTTTATTTTTAGAGGTAGATAAAAGCCTTTTGAGATCAAATTTGCAAGGAGCAAGCTTGTCACAACTAGGTAACCTAACTTTGGTTCAAAAGTGCCTTGTGATTATAAAATAGTAAGGCTGTGTGTGTATGTCCTACGGACACTGCAGAAGAGGGGTTCTAATGGTTGCCTGATGGCCGTGTTCCTCACCAGTGTACAATCTACAGGGAACAACTCAATTGGTCACATACATTCTAGCACATCAGTTCAAGATGAACTTTATTGCTTTCTAATTAGATTTCCAGTGTGCCTCATTTAGTCCAGTGTCCTCAAACATTTTGGACTTCTGTATTCTTAAAAAGTATTGAAGATCCTCAAAGAGCTTTTGCAATAAGGATGATGTCTATCAATACTCACCATACTGAAAATGAAAACTGAGGAATTTTAAAATCATCGATTTATTAGATCGCTTCAAATTACATTTCTTTTGCTATGCTGTTTTGGAAAAAAATAATCCAGCGTCACCCACGTATGTGGTTAGAAAAGGAAAAGTGTTTTAATAGCCTTTTCAGATAATTGTGGGATTCTTTGATAGTATACCCTAACTTAACAATTGGTAGTTTCTTAAAGACTAGTTCAATATGAAATAAGAAACCATGTCAATGAAATTTTTGTACTTTGCTACATTCAAATCCATTCCCCTATCTTGCATGATTGGATCGACCCATGCGTGATTTTGTAGTACCACGTATTTGGTCAGTTAGGCCAAATATTGGTTCACTGCGTTATGCACATCTTCCAAAAGTTTGTGCATTTTGTCATACAATATCAAAAAGTAACATTCATTAATATCACTACTAACATTGTCAGGAATCTTCAAGTACTGGGAAGTTGTCAAGTTGATAGTGGCGGATACGAGATTTCCAAAATTAGTAATTTTAGTAATTTTTGTTTGAAAGCATGAATTTATCATTGGCAACAAATACTGTCAGTTATTTTCCTTCATAGTGATAGGCCCACTTTATTCATTTTCAAGAAAATGTCTACAAAATAACCATGAAAAAAAAAGGGTAGTTTAGTTCACAATTCAATCAATCGCACAGTTGCTTTTCTTTGAACTACATTTGGCATACAGAAGTGCTTTATTTGTACTTCCCATTATATCAGACAGAATGTTAAAAAGACTTGTACTCAAGACTCAAGATTAAATGAAATTAATAATTTTTACTACTTCAACAAGGAAATTCTTAACTGAAACTGGCTTTTCTTTTTCTTTCTTCTTTCCTTTTTTTTTTTTTTTTTTTTTACTGTGATTTTGTGGCAGTTAAGAACACAATGACTACTGCCTGGTATCTTGACTTGTGCAAAGGCATCAGCAGGTTTGCCCACCATTGCCTTCACACCAGTGCAAATGTCAACACAGCAGCAAGGCAAATAACATCTTAGTATCTTAAAGAAAATAGCTTTGACCTTTCTAATCCCCTGAAAAGGTCTTGTGGACTTCCAGGAATCTGTAGACCACTCTTTGAGAACGGCTGTGTCTGTCTATCTGCTGTGAAACTTTCCAAAAGGCTTCAGCAAAGGTGTGGCATTATCTTCCAGCATAATGTGACCAGACAGTACACTGGTAAAACACTGTAAGCCTGAAACTGGAAAATGGCTCAAAAACCATGAGAGAAAAGAGAATGTGTGAGAAGAGAGACTCAGTTATAGACGAGATTAGCAATTTTTTGTTACAATATTTAGATACAAACAGATTATCGTGGCACTGATTCTAAAATCTGCTTTTCTTTGCCCACAACATGCTTCGAGAACAGTCTCAAGGATCACTGTCTCTTGCTGGCTTCTTCTAATTCCTATTTCTCAGACTATAAACTCTAGAAATATAAATTTGCTTTTGAGGGGGAAAGGTAACAGGAATTCAGGGAGGAGGCACCTTTACCTGTAACCAGAATTTGCCTCTTAGCACAAATTCAGTTGCTTCAGACCAGTTGGATTTGAGTTCTCACCTCTGGCTAATTTCATTTCATCTACACTTCATCTCTTTCCAGGGTGCTTTTCTGGTAGTGTTTAGTAGCTAATTCATAAATGCCTGATGACATCTGTGAGAGGACAACTTTGTGAGTAAGATATTTATTTGGGGGGGGGGGCAGACTTTATTTTTAAAATGCAGAGCACAGTGGTTCCTTTAAAGCATGTGGCAGCCATAGAGCTGTTCTCCGCGTGGAGCAAATGCACTGTGTTCACAGTCAAGGAGCAGTGAGCAGGGGAACCCCGCTCTTCAGTACCTTTGTGTAATGTTGAACAACCTGGGATGCTGTGTTTGCACAGCGGCCCTAGGGGAAGGGACCTCCAAGAGGGAGCAATCCAGGTAGGATCTGGATGAGGGGGGAAAGAGGGAGGAGAACAGGCCACATTTGTCACATTGGTGCAGTTTGACTGTCAGAGAAAACAAAACCTTCTGTCTTCTTGGCCTCTTCACTGGCTCTGAACGGTGCAGGCAGAGTTCTCCTGGGCAGAACCCATTCCACTCCTGGGGATTAGGCTTGTACCAAAACCTCACCCTAGCACCAAGCCAGTGAGCCAGAAGCACTGAGAGAGGTTGCTGACCAGCAGCCTTACCCTGAGACTGTGGAGGTAGGGTATGGGGGTGCACACAGCGGTGGACTCCTAGAAGTGGGCCAGCTGCTGCTTCCTGTCCCCACCCCTAGAGTGGATGGCACGGACTCTGCTGTAGCCCCTGACTGATGAATTGCAATCGAGAGACTTTTTCCCAACCTGCTGTGTCAATAGGCAGGAGGGAAAAGATTATGAAATAGGAACCAGGAGAAGGGGAAAGGGAACCAGAATGTTTTTCTTCTCCTGAGGAAAGGCTCATTGACGGGAGAAAACTCAGCCTGGGCCAAGGCTGCCCATGGCAACAAAAACAAGGGTGCCTTACATTTTCAGAAGTACAACACCGTCATGGGGCATTTCCACACTCCATGTCACCACGGCTGCAGCTCACTCCAACCAAATGAGGTGGGCAAAGGGAAAAGCGAGCATCACGACTCACAGAATGCTGGGGAATATTTCTAGAATAAGGAAATATACGGCTTGTAAGAGCTGCCCGTACATTGGAGCCGCAAGGCTGCTCCTCTGCGTAAAGCTAAAGGTAGAAATGAATGCCAGTGTGAGTGCTTTTAGAAACGTTTCTTTCTGATGTCACAAAAAACAAGAAGGACCTGACCTTTCTCTCAAACGTAGAACATTCACAATGAGAACAGAAGGTATTCTGTTTTGGAGGTTTCTGATGAGATCGTTACATTTTTCTTTTCTTCAAAACAAGAATAAAGGCATCCAGTGACTTTCAGTTTGCCTTAGTCTTTTTCACTCCAAGGGCATTAAGACTTGACAGTGCACACAATTCCAGTAATAAGCGTTTGTTTCGTACCCGGGTAAAATCGCCAGTATCAGGACTTTCTCATCCTTAAGCTCCCATGGGCCTCCTGTTGACACCTAGTGTCAGAAGAATTGGGAAAAGATTCTACTTCTTGGAGCCCAGGCTTCACGTCTGTGAAATGCAATGACAATGTCTACTTTACAAGTGCTGGAGTAAAGGAGACACAATACAGGTAAATGTGTACAGCACAACTGCCTGGCATTATAGTGTTGAGTAAACTCATTCGATGGTGTGCTGGAGTTGATTTGTATGAGCTCACAAGAGCTGATTGTTATACTTTCCTGAACTTTGCTAGCCAGCTGCTAAACCACTGGTAGCCTGAGACCCATCATGCTAAGAGTATTCACACAACAGAAATTAGCAAACTATAAATCAGGGTTCCTCCCCACCCAGTCGCTAAAAATTTACAAATGCACCACTACTGCTCTTTTTTTTTTTTTTTTAATGAATTTATTTATTTATTTCTGGCTGCGTTGAGTCTTCGTTGCTGCACGCCGGCTTTCTCTAGTTGCGGCGAGCGGGGGCTACTCTTCGTTGGGGTGCACGGGCTTCTCATTGCGGTGGCTTCTCTTTGTTGCAGAGCATGGGCTCTAAGCACACGGGCTTCAGTAGTTGTGGCTCACGGGCTCTAGAGCGCAGGCTCAGTAGCTGTGGCACACAGGCTTAGTTGCTCCGCGGCATGTGGGATCTTCCCGGACCAGGGCTCGAACCCGTGTCCCCTGCATTGTCAGGTGGATTCTTAACCACTGCACCACCAGGGAAGTCCCTACTGCTCTTAATAAATATGTTTTTCTCTTTTCTCCTATTCAATATTGTGCTAAAAAATAGGATAAACTAAATATTTTTGGGGTATAAATGTCTTGAAGATGCGATGAATTTTCTTTCACTGGGGCAGAGCCTCTGTTGGTTTAAAGCACCAGTGAGCAATTGTGGGATTCCAGGAATCAGCAAGCTTAGTGGCTATAACAGACACTGTTGGCTGCCTCTCCAACAACCACTGCTCCCCACCCTGCCTTTCTTCCCTCATCACCAAACTGGATTCCTTGATTTCAAGGAAGGTAGGCTCCGATCCAAATTTACAGCCCCAGAGATGGATTATGATTGCTCTAGTCAGTCATGACAGTGTGATTCTCCCTCACCTTTGATTGGTCTAGCAGCACTCATATAACTGATTCTGGCTTCCCTTCTTGGATAAAAAAGCAGACCCTTGTTCCATATGACCCAAAGCAATCTACAGAATTAATGTGATCTCTATCAAATTACCCATGACATTTTTCACAGAATTAGAACAAATAATCTTAAAATTTATATGGAACCATAAAAGACCCAGAATTACCACAGAAATCCTGAGGAAAAAGAACAAAGCTGGAGGGCTTCCCTGGTGGCGCAGTGGTTGAGAGTACGCCTGCCGATGCAGGGGACACAGATTCGTGCCCCGGACCAGGAAGATCCCACATGCCGCAGAGCGGCTGGGCCCGTGAGCCATGGCCGCTGAGCCTGCGCGTCCGGAGCCTGTGCTCCGCAACGGGAGAAGCCACAACAGTGAGAGGCCCGCGTACCACAAAAAACCCCCCCCAAAAACAGCATGGTAGTGGCACAAAAACAGACGTATGGATCAATGGAAAAGAATAGAGAGTCCAGAAATAAACCCACACACCTATGGTCAATTAATCTTCAACAAAGAAGGCAAGAATATACAATGGAGAAAAGACAGTCCCTTCAGCCAGTGGTGTTGGGAAAGCTGGACAGCTTGCATATAAATCAATGAAGAGAGAACACACCCTCACACCATACACAAAAATAAACTCAAAACAGCTTAAAGACTTAAATGTAATAAAACATGACAACATAAAACTCCTAGAAGAGAATGCAGGCATAACATAGGCTCTGACATAACATAGGCCCTGACATAAATTGTACCAATGTTTTCATAGGTCAGTCTCCCAAGGCAATAGAAATAAAAGCAAAAATAAACAAATGGGACATAATCAAACTTATAAGCTTTTGCACAGCAAAGGAAACCATCAGCAAAATGAAAATATTGCAAATCATGTGACTGACAAAGCCTTAATGTCCAAAATACAGCTCATACAACTAAATAACAAAAAAACACACAACCCAATCAAAAACGTGGGCAGAAGACCTAAACAGACATTTCTCCAGAGAAGATGTACAGATGGCCAATAGGCACATGAAAGGATGCTCAACTTCACTAATTATTAGAGAAATGCAAATCAAAACTACAGTGAGGTATCACCTCACACCAGTCAGAATGGCCATCATCAAAAAGTCTACAAATAACAAGTGCTAGAGAGAGTGTGGAGAAAAGGGAATCCTCTTGCACTGTTGTTGGGAATGTAACATTGGTGCAGCCACTTTGGAAAACAGTATGGAGCTTCCTTAAAAAAACTAAAAATGGAGTTACCATCCTCCTGGGCATGTATCTGGAAAAAACTCTAATTTGAAAAAATACATGCACCCCCATGTTCATAGCAGCGCTATTTACAATAGCCAAGACATGGAAGCGACCTAAATGTCCATTGACAGCTGAATGGATAAAGAAGATGTGGTGTGTATATATATATATATATATACATACATACAACGGAATACTACTCAGCCATAAAAAAGAATGAAATAATGCAATTTGCAGCAACATGGATGGACCTAGAGATTATCATACCAAGTGAAGTAAGTCAGAAAGAGAAAGACAAACAGCATATGATATCATTTATATGTGGAATCTAAAATATGATACAAATGAACTTATTTACAAAACAGAAACATTTTCACAGACATAGAAAACAAACTTATGGTTACCAGAGGGGAAGGGGTTGGGGAGGGGTAAATTAGGAGTTTGGGATTAGCAGATACAAACTACTATATATGAAATAGATAAACAACAGGGTCTTACTACATAGCACAGGGAACTATATTCAATATCCTGTAATAAACCATAATTTGAAAGACTATGAAAAAGAACATGTATATATATATATACATATATATATAGAGAGAACACACATACACACACACACTGGTACTTTGCTGTACACCAGAAACTAGTACAACATTGTAAATCAACAATACTTCAAAAACAAAAAGCAAATCCTTGTTAGAAGGGTCTTTTTCTGCCCATTCACTTTAGTATGGGGATGGGATGCCATGTGGCCATAAGACAACAGGCAGGTGGGAGAAAAGCCAACTCCCTGAGGAGGTCTGAGTGGAAGAGTGGAGAGTGTCTATTTCTATGACAGCATTATTGAGCCATTGAAAATGGCTCTCACCAATAAAAAATTGTTTAAACCACAATTATATTTTTCTATTACTTATAGCCCAAAGAATTCCTATCTAATACAGGAAGGCAATATATTGCAAGTGAGGCTGTCTTTTCAAAGTTCCCTAGATTACATTTTGTAGTTAACACCTACTTATAAAGCCCACCCTGGCTCTAATCTCAAAGGGCAAAGGGCTCAGAGTGAGAGGGGACCATATTATGGTGAGAAGATAGGTATGGAATGGGAGGGGAGATATTAATGGGTCTGGGAACTCCCCTCTGGACCTATGTGGATTTATTCAACTATTATAATTGAATCAAGCAAAGATGGGCATCCCTTTGAAGTTCTTAAAGGAACTTATAGGGTATTCCTCTAGGTACAACATCATTAGGATCTTCTTAGGATTACTTTATCCAGACTTATTCTGAATGCTTCCCAGAAAGGATATCTGGGAAATTCATACACAGCTGGCAAATAAATGAATGAGTTTTTTTTTTTTGAAGTATAGTTGCTATACAGTATTATATAAGTTACAGGTGTACAACATAGTGATTCACAATTGTGGTTATACTCCATTTATAGTTATTATAAAATACTGGCTATATTCCCCCATGTTGTACAATATATCCTTATAGCTTATTTTATACCTAATAGTCTGTGCCTCTTACTCCCCTACCCTGATATTGCCTCTCCCCACTTCCCTCCCCCCACTGGTAATCACTGTGGAATCTAAAAACTACAAGAAACCAGTGAATATAACAAAAAAGAAGCAGACTCAAAGATACAGAGAAAGAGGTTTTCAGTGCTGGAGGAGGCGGTAGGGCTCTCTAGATGCTGTACCTATTACCCTTTCAAACAAAACTTGAGAAGAATATGTCATCATACATGTGAGAAAATAAGAACCCGAAGAGGATGAGGCTTTTCTATCAGAGGAAATAGTGAACTCACAATGATGTACTGGCCAGGTGTCAGAATCTGCTTATGACCCTCCCAAATGACAAGAATCTTGCAGCCAAGTCAGGGGACTGCCAACAGCCATGGAGCAGGGAGGAGGACATTTCAATGAAGTCGGCAGTGTAGATCTTGTTTCTGGAGGCAGAGGCAGAGACCTCTCTGCTGGATGGTATGGTTTCCCTCCAATGCTCCACAGCAGGGGTTTTGCCAGACTGCTATAGGAGCTCCAGGCTCAGGAGACAGGTAGTGTTATTCAGGAGGGTATGCAAACAGGCCTATATGCTTCATCTCTCATGGTCACAGTTCCCAGCTCATCTCTTTCTCTGCAGTGTCTGTGACCACGTCTGATGGCTATAAGCTTCAGAGAGCTCAGCTGGCAGGCAAGTGCCGGAGAGGGACAATGCCAATAGTGAGAAGCCACATTCAGGGCCTTTAGCACTGGGAAATGACAGAGAATGCTAGGAAGTCCATGAATGGCCTCTGAGTCTGTTTAGAGCTTATCAAGTCCTCCTTTCTCCTTTTGCTGAAAACTCCCATGGAAGTGAAAGGAATCTCTGTCTCGTTTATTTCAAAGGGGGGTTTGTAAAAAAAAAAAAAAAAGAAAATTCAACATTATCCAAGTAGTTCCTTACTGGCTAATTTTCAGAGCTAAATATCTCAGCTGTTGCAAAACATATCTTTTTCGTATTGGTCAAAGAAACTGGTGATGGGGTCGGACATCAGATGCATTTTCCATTTATACATTCTGTTTCTCTCTTTTTAAAGAAATAGCCAATGCTTAAGGCTTTTCGGAAACTATTTGTAAGGAACAACTGCTCACTGATAAGAAGTTCATCAGGATAAAATCAACTTCAGGAAGCAGGGGAGTTACTGCAAAGTGTTCTTGTTATTTGGGATCAATGAACGGCAAATCTCTTAAAGCTGTCATAGACCCACAAAAGAAGTCTGTTCCCCACATAGAAAAGTAAGCAAAGATGTGTCAGGGGCACTCAGGAGTCATGGCCTTTACTTGGGGGTGTGAGTGGAATATTTCAGAAGTGATGTCTGAGTGAGTGTACAACCACTCCACTTCTCCCTCATCCAGGAAGCAGGCACAAAAAAGCTGTGTGTGTGTCTGTAAGCTATAATCATGCTATGATTACATCATTCAAAATAAGACTATAAATAGTTTCAGTGACAGAGACACAATCAAGTTACCTTTAAAAATGTGTGTTGGGGGCTTCCCTGGTGGCGCAGTGGTTGAGAGTCTGCCTGCCGATGCAGGGGACGCAGGTTCGTGCCCCGGTCCTGGAGGATCCCACATTCTGTGGAGCGGCTGGGCCCGTGAGCCATGGCCGCTGAGCCTGCGCGTCCGGAGCCTGTGCTCTGCATCGGGAGAGGCCACAACAGTGAGAGGCCCGCGTACAGAAAAAAAAAGTGTGTTGGGAGCCATGCTTCTGCTGCTACTGTTAACAAGTTTTAAAAAATGCCCCCCCCCCCAAAGCCAAATACCCTGCCATAGGGAGATCAGGAATTGGAGTAGCGTTGGGTGAAAGGAGGAGGAGGAATTTGCCCAGCTTCACACAGGTGGACCATCACTTGCTCTTCCTCAGCTCCTCTGCCCTCCTGTGCCTCCATTTCACTATTTCTGCTTTCTCAGAGTTTTTGCTTCCTCATCTTACTCACAGTTTCTGTTTCCCCTTAACTTCTCTGACCATGTGTGGATCTAACTGTACCTCCCAATTTCTCTCCATACACCCTCTCAGCCCCTGAGCTTGCTTCTCCCTGCCTCACTGGCCAAGTGTTTCCTCATTCTGGGCTCTGGGAGAGGGTTTGATGGCTCAGTTCCCCGCTTCCTATACAGCTGGCTGTCCTGAGGATTGATTGCCCTTAGATACAGCCAGTAGTAAGTTATGAATAGGGTCATGTGACTCAAAATGGGGACGTCTTGGAGGTCTCTTGCTTGGGTGCAGTGCATGGGGCAGATAATAGGAGATGGTTAATAGTCCTATTAACAATGCTGGGTACCACGATTGACATGTCTAATATAAATGTGTAAGTATGCAGTTAAAATATCCTCTTAACTTAAATTTATATTGAGGATTAAAAAATATTGATTTGTCTAACAGGACTAAAGTGTGCGTGTGTGTGTTTTATCCTGAATAAGAATTCTGAGTGAAAAAACAAATGGCATAGAATATGCATCTCAATTGAAATGTTGCCTCCTCATGGCCTTTCTTCACCATCAAATATAGAGGAACCACTGAGCCACTTGCCCCCAACTCCTAATCACTTTATTTCCTCCATTGCTCCTATTATCTGAAATTACATTAAAAGATAATTTGTTGCCTCTCTTTCCCTCCCCCCGAGACTGTAAGCTTCTTGAGGGCAGGGACTTGGTTGATCTTGTTTACCATTTTATTCTCCAGCACCTGAGACAGTGACTGACACAAATAAATATGAGTTAAATAAATGAATTAATAAATAAAATGGAGTTGATGATGAATATATAAGAGAAAAAGTATTTGTAGTCTTTAGAGCTCCAGCTTTAGTGTATATAAGAATCACTTGGTTCTTGTAAAAATGCAGATTCTTTGCAGATATCCTGATTGAGCTTTTTTGGGTTAGAGCCCACCACTGTAAACAACCACCCAGTGATTCTGATGTGAGTGTGCAAGGACCACACTTTGATATACACTGATGTAGTTGAACCTGCAAGACCTTGGACTTGAAATTCCCCACCCAATCAATACAAGAACAGATGTGAGATTACAGGGGCCAGAACTTGGAAGATCAGAGCTTGTCGCCTTTGTCATCAGGGCTGTCATGAGCTATGTCCTATCAACCAGTTCATTGTCCCCAATTAGAGCATGCGCTGCTTTTACCAGAAGAAAGAAATGGATGCTAGGCAAGCATGAACAACGGATTTCCACTACAAATACCTTGGCAAGATAGCGTCACTCCCAAACTCCTTTCCGTGGTGGTGAGGCATTTCATGACCTGATTTCTGAAGATCCACCCAGCCACAGCTGTCACAACTAACCAATCTCACTATTAACAGGGAAAGGCAGCACTTCTGGCAGTTTCCAACAGACCAACACGCTCTTTATCACCTCTGGGCAAGGGTGTGTTGGTGAATGTTCATCAACTGGGTTTTCTGAGGCAAAAAGCCCTGATAATTGGTGTTTGCCCATTTCTGTGGTGTAAATCCTCCCACTGCGACTGAGTTCAGGCTGTCGGCATCCAGTTGGTAAATGTAGGGTTGCGAGGAGAGGCACACAGTCAGCTCTTCCAATAGGTATGAACAGGATCCAGCCCACCACTTCCTCTGGCTCTTCACACAGTCTGTTCTTTCTGCTTAGAACCACCTTCTCCAAGTTCTTCCACTTCTCCCCACACAATTCCAGCCTAATTCCTGCAGAGCTTCAACTGGTGGCCCAGCTGTAGTCACCTTGCCTGGGGGTGGGAGGCAATGCTCCTCCTACCTGCTTCTGAGCCACCTGTGTTTCCCTCTGGTACAGATGCTCAGGAGTGTCTCCATTAGACCACAAGCTCCTGGCATCCACCAGACTTTGCACAGTACCCAGCACATAGTGAGTACTCCAAAATGTTTATTGCATGCATGAATGAATGTACTCCTTGCATCGCATGAAATCTCTTCATGAAGGCAGTTGTCAAGTTGACCTGGTACGAGGCCACGCAGAACATATTTATTAAAGCCATAAACAATGCAGCTTGGAAAAGACTTTCCAAGAGTCGGGCTAGTCGCTGGCTCATTCTCACTTCATTAACCTGCTTGTGCCCAAGAGATCAGTAATTGCATTTCTTGGTCCCTAGTCCTGCATTTGCCTTCCCTGTCCCTGAAGCCCCACGGAGGCATATCATTAGTGAATGAGCACCTCTCACACCTCTCACAAGGATGCAAGATGTCTGTGTGTGAGGAGAGTGCTTTGCTTGTTTTTGTTTGTGAGAAATGCTCACCAGAGGGACAATAAAGCCACCGGGATGGGGTGTGTGTGGCATGGCAGAGGATGCTGGGGCGATGGTGGGAGGGATATGGGGACAAGGAACAGTCAGGAGGAAAATCTGAAGGATATTGATTTATTCTCAACGTATTTTCTGAGCTTGGAGGGAGTGAACATTCTGTATTCTGAAGGTTGTTTTAATATTGCACTTTTTTCTGGGAAATCAGAGATAATAGATCTTTCTGACTCTCAGCAATAAAAAACAGACCAGCACCTCAAAGAAGGATCAGTGTCTACTTGTACAGGAAGTAGGAAATGAAGAGGTCAAGTCTCCTGGGTAGCCTATGGAAGAGACCTTCTGCCCATGTCCCTGTCCTGCCCCATGCCTTCACCCTAAGGGACAGTTAGGGTTGGAGTGCATGCATGGGCACACATCTGCGGGCACACTGGCTGCAGTGCAGATGGGAAGCAGATGACTGACAGCTACTGCCTCATGAGTGTGCATTTATAATCATGTGGACTCTGTTGAAAGGGAAGGGAACCATCATTCCTTGAGCCTTATACTATCTATAATATCACTGTTATTGGAAGAGTTTTTTTCCTCTTTATTCTCTGCTTCACTTACTCCTTACATTTCCTCCAACAGTTTCTAAAACATTTTCACATGAGAACAAACATTTCCAGAGCTCCACTGAGTACCAGCCCTGTAGTTAGATGGAGGTAGAAAAACAGAGGCCTTGATCTCTGACATTAAGAATTTTACAGATAAAAGAAGTGGTTCTTTACCTGTGACCATGATCCCTAAGAGAGACCAGGGATGGCCTTCAGGGGTCTTGCACATGCCTTGAACTTGAATGCAAAATTTCAGTTGTTTGGGGAAAGGGTCCATCACTTTCACTGGTGTGTCAAAAAGTTCCTTCCGGGCTTTCCTGGTGGCGCAGTGGTTGGGAGTCTGCCTGCCGATGCAGGGGACACGGGTTCGTGCCCCAGTCCGGGAAGATCCCACATGCCGCGGAGCGGCTAGGCCCGTGAGCCATGGCCGCTGAGCCTGCGCGTCCGGAGCCTGTGCTCTGCAACCGGAGAGGCCACAACAGTGAGAGGCCCGCGTACCGCAAAAAAAAAAAAAAAAAAAAAAGTTCCTTCCTGAAGCCCACGATGTTAAGAGCTGGGCTGATGATGTAATAGAAAAAGGCTGCACTCAAGGTATCAGGAAAGCACATGGTCTCAAAACAACCCTGTATGGGGGTCAGAGCTCGGAGGTGATGCCCTGAAGGAGAAACAGGTGGGCTTGGGCCTCAAACGGGTGAGCTTTAAATCCTGGCTCTGCCCCTGAGCTTTGGGGGCCTTGGGCAAGTTGGGTGACCTCCCTGAAACCAGGTCCTCCCTTGCTTTGAGATTTAAATGCGATAGGGTCCAGTGCGTTTGAAAAGCTGGGCAACAGGGTACAGATTATTTATTTATTTATTTATTTTTTAACATCTTTATTGGAGTATAATTTCTTTACAATGTTGTGTTAGTTTCTGCTGTATAACAAAGTGAATCAGCTATATGCATAGGTATAACCCCACATGCCCTCCCTCTTGAGGCTCCCTCCCACCCTCCCTATCCCACCCCTCTAGGTGGTCACAAAGCACCGAGCTGATCTCCCTGTGCTATGCGGCTGCTTCCCACTAGCTATCTATTTTACATTTGGTAGTGTATATATGTCAGTGCTACTCTCTCACTTCGTTCCAGCTTACCCTTCCCCCTCCCCATGTCCTTAAGTCCATTCTCTACGTCTGTGTCTTTATTCCTGTCCTGCCCCTAGGTTCATCAGAACCATTTTTTTTTTTAGATTCCATATATATGTGTTAGCATACGGTATTTGTTTTTCTCTTCCTGACTTACTTCACTCTGTATGACAGACTCTAGGTCCATCCACCTCACTACAAATAACTCAATTTCGTTTCTTTTTATGGCTGAGTAATATTCCACTGTATATATGTGCCACATCTTCTTTCTCCATTTATCTGTCAATGGACACCTATGTTGCTTCCATGTCCTGGTTATTGTAAATAGAGCTGCGATGAACATTGTGGTACATGACTCTTTTTGAATTATGGTTTTCTCAGGGTATATGCCCATTAGTGGGATTGCTGGGTCATATGATAGTTCTCTTTTTAGTTTTTAAGGAACCTCCATACTGTTCTCCATAGTGGCGGTACCAATTTACATTCCCACGAACAGTGCAAGAGGGTTCCCATTTCTCCACACCCTCTCCAGCATTTATTTGTTGTAGATTTTTTGATGATGGCCATTCTGACTCGTGTGAGGTGATACCTCATTGTAGTTTTGATTTGCATTTCTCTAATGATGAGCGATCTTGAGCATCTTTTTATGTGTTTGTTGGCAATCTGTATATCTTTGGAGAAATGTCTATTTAGGTCTTCTGCCCATTTTTGGATTGGGTTGTTTGTTTTTTTGATATTGAGCTGCATGAGCTGCTTGTAAATTTTGGAGATTAATCGTTTGTCAGTTGCTTCATTTGCCAATATTTTCTCCCATTCTGAGGGTTGTCTTTTCGTCTTTTTTATGGTTTCCTTTGCTGTGCAAAAGCTTTGAAGTTTCATTAGGTCCCATTTGTTTATTTTTATTTCCATTTCTCTAGGAGGTGGGTCAAAAAGGATCTTTTGTGATTTATGTCATAGAGTATTCTGCCTATGTTTTCCTCTAAGAGTTTTATACTGTTTAGCCTTACATTTAGGTCTTAATCTATTTTGAGTTTATTTTTGTGTATGATGTTAGGAAGTGTTCTAATTTCATTCTTTTACATGTAGCTGTCCAGTTTTCACAACACCAGTTATTGAAGACACTGTCTTTTCTCCATTGTATACTCTTGCCTCCTTTATCAAAGATAAGGTGACCATACGTGCGTGGGTTTATCTCTGGGCTTTCTATCCTGTTCCATTTATCTGTATTTCTGTTTTTGTGCCAGTACCATATTGTCTTGATTACTGTAGCTTTGTAGTATAGTCGGAAGTCAGGGAGCCTGATTCCTCCAGCTCCGTTTTTCTTTCTCAAGATTGTTTTGGCTATTCAGGGACTTTTGTGTTTCCATACAAATTGTAAAATTTTTTGTTCTAGTTCTGTGAAAAATGCCATTGGTAGTTTGATAGGGATTGCATTGAATCTGTAGACTGCTTTGGGTAGTATAGTCATTTTCACAATGTTGATTTTTCCAATCCAAGGACATTGTATATCTCTCCATCTGTTTGTATCATCTTTAATTTCTTTCATCAGTGTCTTACAGTTTTCTGCATACAGGTCTTTTGTCTCCTTAGGTATGTTTATTCCTAGGTATTTTATTCTTTTTGTTGCAATGATAAATGGGAGTGTTTCCTTAATTTCTCTTTCAGATTTTTTATCATTAGTGTATAGGAATGCAAGAGATTTCTGTGCATTAATTTTGTATCCTGCTACTATACAAAATTCATTGATTAGCTCTAGTAGTTTTCTGGTAGCATCTTTAGGACTCTCTATGTGTAGTATCATGTCATCTGCAAACAGTGACAGTATTACTTCTTCTTTTCCAATTTGGATTCCTTTAATTTCTTTTTCTTCTCTGCTTGTCATGGCTAAAACTTCCAAAATATGTTGAATAATAGTGGTGAGAGTGCGCACGCTTGTCTTGTTCCTGATCTTAGAGGAAATGCTTTCAGTTTTTCACCATTGAGAACAATCTTAGCTGTGGGTTTGTCAGATATGGCCTTTATTATGTTGAGGTAGGTTCCCTCTATGCCTACTTTCTGGAGAGTTTTTATCATAAATGGATGTTGAGTTTTGTCAAAAGCTTTCTGTGCATCTATTGAGATGATAATATGGTTTTTATCCTGCAATTTGTTAATATGGTGTATCACATTGATTGCTTTGCGCATATTGAAGAATCCTTGCATTCCTGGGATAAACCCCACTTGATCATGTTGTATGATCCTTTTAGTGTGCTGTTAGATTCTGTTTGCTAGTATTTTGTTGAAGATTTTTGCATCCATGTTCATCAGTGATATTGGCCTGTAGTTTTCTTTTTTTGTGACATCTTTGTCTGGTTTTGGTATCAGGGTGATGGTGGCCTCGTAGAATGAGTTTCGGAGTGTTCCTCCCTCTGCTATATTTTGGAAGAGTTTGAGAACGATAGGTGTTAGCTCTTCTCTAAATGTTTGATAGAATTCACCTGTGAAGGCATCTGGTCCTGAGCTTTTGTTTGTTGGAAGATTTTTAATCACAGTTTCAATTTCAGTGCTTGTGATTGGTCTGTTTATATTTTCTATTTCTTCCTGGCTCAGTCTTGGAAGGTTGTGCTTTTCTAAGAATTTGCCCATTTCTTCCAGGTTGTCCATTTTATTGGCATATAGTTGCTTGTAGTAGTCTCTCATGATCCTTTGTATTTCTGCAGTATCCGTTGTTACTTCTCCTTTTTCATTTCTAATTCTGTTGATTTGAGTCTTCTCCCTTTATTTCTTGATGAGTCTGGCTAATTGTTTATCATTTTTTCTTTATCTTCTCAAAGAAACAGCTTTTAGTTTTATTGATCTTTGCAATTGTTTCTTTCATTTCTTTTTCATTTATTTCTGATCTGATTTTTATGATTTCCTTCTTTCTAACTTTGGGGTGTTTTTGTTCTTCTTTCTCTAATTGCTTTAGGTGTAAGTTTAGGTTGTTTATTTGAGATTTTTCTTGTTTTTTGAGGTAGGATTGTATTTATATAAACTTCCCTCTTAGAACTGCTTTAGCTGCATCCCATTGGTTTTGGGTTGTCCTGTTTCCACCGTCATTTGTTTCTAGGTACATTTTGATTTCCTCTTTGATTTCTTCAGTGATCTCTTGGTTATTTAGTAGCATATTGTTTAGCCTCCATGTGTTTATATTTTTTACAGTTTTTTTCCCTGTAATTGATATCTAGTCTCATAGCATTGTGGTCGGAAAAGATACTTGATATGATTTCAATTTTCTTAAATTTACCAAGGCTTGATTTGTGACCCAAGATATGATCTATCCTGGAGAATGTTCCATGAGCATTTGAGAAGAAAGTGTATTCTGTTGTTTTTGGATGGAATGTCCTATAAATATCAATTAAATCCATATTGTTTAATGTATCATTTAAAGCTTGTGTTTCCTTATTTATTTTCATTTTGGATGATCTGTCCATTGGTGAAAGTGGGGTGTTAAAGTCCCCTACTATGAATGTGTTACTGTCGATTTCCCCTTTTATGGCTGTTAGCATTTGCCTTATGTATCGAGGTGCTCCTATGCTGGAAGCATAAATATTTACAATTGTTATACCTTCTTCTTGGATTGATCCCTTGATCTTTATGTAGTGTCCTTCTTTGTCTCCTGTAATACTCTTTATTTTAAAGTCTATCTTGTCTGATACGAGAATTGCTACTCTAGCTTTCTTTTGATTTCCATTTGTATGGAATATCTTCTTCCATCCCCTCACTTTCAGTCTGTATGTGTCCTAGGTCTGAAGTGGTCTCTTGTAGACAGTATATGTATGGGTCTTGTTTTTGTATCCATTAAGTCAGTCTATGTCTTTTGGTTGGAGCATTTAATCCATTTACATTTAAGGTAATTATCGATATGTATGTTCCTGTTACCATATTCTTAATTGTTTTGGGTTTGTTTTTGTAGGTCTTTTCCTTCTCTTGTTTTTCCTACCTAGAAGTTCCTTTAACATTTCTTGTAAAGCTGGGTTTTGGTGGTGCTGAATTCTCTTACCTTTTGATTGTCTGTAAAGGTTTTAATTTCTCCCTCAGATCTGAATGAGATCCTTGCTGGGTAGAGTAATCTTGGTTGTAGGTTTTTCCCTTTCATCACTTTAAATATGTCTTGCCACTCCCTTCTGGCTTGCAGAGTTTCTGCTGAAAGATCAGCTGTTAACCTTATGGGAATTCCCTTGTATGTTATTTGTTTCTTTTCCTTTGCTGCTTTCAATATTTTTTCTTTGTATTTAATTTTTGGTAGTTTGATTAATATGTCTTGGTGTCTTTCTCTTTGGGTTTATCCTGTATAGTACTCTCTGTGCCTCCTGGACTTGATTGACTATTTCCTTTCCCATGTTAGGGAAGTTTTCAACTATAATCTCTTCAAATATTTTCTCAGTCCCTTTCTTTTTCTCTTCTTCTTCTGGGATCCCTATAATTTGAATGTTGGTGAGTTTAATGTTGTCCCAGAGGTCTCTGAGACTGTCCTCAGTTTTTTCATTCTTGTTTCTTTATTCTGCTCCCTGGCAGTTATTTCCACCATTTTATCTCCCAGCTCACTTATCCGTTCTTCTGCCTCAGTTATTCTGCTATTGATTCCTTCCAGAGTATTTTTAATTTCAGTAATTGTGTTGGTCATCCCTGTTGTTTGCACTTTAGTTCTTCTAGATCCTTGTTAAATGTACCTTGTATTTTCTCCATTCTGTTTCCGAGACTTTGGATCATCTTTACTATCATTACTGTGAATTCTTTTTCAAGTAGGTTGCCTATTTCATCTTTATTTATTTCTTCTTGTAGGCTTTTACCTTGCTCCTTTGTCTGTTACAAAATTTTGTCATTTCATTGTTTTTTGTTTTTTGTTTTTGATGGGTGGTGCTGTATTCCTGTCTTACCGGTTGTTTGGCCTGAGACATCCGGCACTGGAGTTTGCAGGCAGCTGGATAGAGCTGGGTCTTGGTGCTGAGATGAGGACCTCCGGGAGGCCTCACTCTGATTGACATTCCCTGGGGTCTGAGGTTCTCTGTTAGTCCAGCAGTTTGGACTCAGAGCTCCCACCACAGGAGCTCAGGTGCGACCACTGGCTTGGCAACCTAGATCCCTCAAGCTTCATGGCGCAGTAAAAAAAAAAAAAAAAAAAAAGGAAGAAAGAAAAAAAGGAGCAGTACGATATCAACGAATGAAAAACAAAATCAAATTAGAAAGATAAAAAAATATATTAGGAAAAATGAAAGTATAATTGAAACTACCGGTTGCTGCAGGTTCCTCCCGTCCCCTTAGGTGTCTGTGGTCCCTCAACAGTGCCTGTAGGTGCCCTAGTTGTGAGGAGACGTGAATTCCACATCCTCCTAGTATGCCATCTTGACTCCGCCCCCAGGTTATTTTTAAACAGCATGTTGGTTATATTTTCCAATGCTGTGCTCAGTGTGTTCTTCCATCTCCAGACCCCTTTTCAGGTGAAGAACTTCTAACTTTAAAGCTATGAGTCCAATTGTTCACCTGAAAAAGTACAAGAAGTACTTACTTTCTCTGTGTTTCTAGACTCTGTGAATGCTCTGCAGTGTACTGAAATTTAGAAAAATTTTACCTGAAAATGTGTCTGGAGGTTATAGAAAAATAGTATGAGCATGTTATTTGAAAATGCAGTAGCACCCTGTTTAAAAATATGTTTATTCTATGTGCCTAGACTTTTCAGACACCCTGTATATATAGGTTGTTGAGACGCCATTTTATTTTGCTTTTTTCCCTGTGTAAGAAGCAGAGGTATGTGACTCCCAAACACAGCAGTCAGCAGCACAACAAGAGGTCCCCTCGTTCCTGGGCTACATTCCATCAACTGTTTACCGCCACATTGGCATGTGTGACTGGCCACATGCCCTGTCCTCTGTCCCTCCCTCTGTTGCTCTCAACTCCAGTGGCATGCAGGCAGCTAGCAGCCCTCCTCCATGCTCTCACTCCTGACACATGACTACCCTAGGTTTGGCCTGAGGGGAAAAGACTGCTGGTCAGAGAAGAGTTCAGTTACATCTATTCATATGAACATGGTTTTTAAAAAATGATGGTTAGAGAAGAAGAAACTTGGAGGAGTCTTTGTCATCCCCTCCTCAGGTGGGGTGCCCCTGCTGCGTGCCCCCAGAGGGCCCTGCCCTTTCCTTCTCTCAGCTCTTTGCACCCAGATTGCAACTGCTTTCTGGGTGCTCTGTCTTCCTCCCTGGCTCACATCCAGTGTTCACCACCATAGAAAGTATCTTTCAAAGAATTACTTCTTAAAGAAACTAAGGTCTTCCTGAAAATGTTGCTACTTGAGAGTACAGAGTTACACTTGGAGATAAAAGTTTCTCAAGGGCTTCCCTGGTGGTGCAGTGGTTAAGAACCTGCCAATGCAGGGGACATGGGTTCAAGCTCTGGTCCGGGAAGATCCCACATGCTGCAGAGCAACTAAACCCGTGCACCACAACTACAGAGCCTGTGCTCTAGAGCCCATGAGCCACGACTACTGAGCCCATGTGCCACTACTACTGAAGCCGACATGCCTAGAGCCCACGCTCTGCAACAAGAGAAGCCACCGCAGTGAGAACCCCACGCACTGCAACGAAGAGTAGTCCCTGCTCGCCTCAACTAGAGAAAGTCCGCGCACAGCAACAAAGACCCAATGCAGCCAAAAATAAATAAATAAAAGTTATTCAAGTAAGAAATGCCTTGTTATTAAAGCCAAACATCTGAACTACAACTTCCCAAATTCTTTGCTCCTGTGAAGCTGTGACATTAACATAAGAAGATAGTCAGGAAGCAAATAAGCCCGTTGGTGTGCTAACGGACTTTATTAATGCAAGGAGTACTAAGGTGTCCTCTTAGAGTCCTAGATCCACTTCACATTTGTTTCTCTGTGTGAGTAGCATACCAAAGTCAACTTTGTGCCTGGAAACAGTGAGGGAAGTGGTTCCCAACCCCAGCAGGGCAAAGGATCACTTAGAAGGTTTTTTGGAAAATACAGTTTCCCAAATTATAGTCCTGTAGATGCTGATTCCAGAGGTCTGAAGTAGGGCTTGGAATCTGTTTTTAACAAATGTTGCCCGTGATTCAGTTGATCAGTTAGGATTGGGGACTGACTTCTGAAAAAACTGTAACTAACTAGGCTTGAACTGTTTCTCCATGACTCACGTCTTTAAAGCAGTGGATGAGTATGTGTAAGAATCACCCACAGAGCTCATTAAAAATGCAGATTTCACATCCAGTAGAAAGTGGCTAAAATGACAAAGAGAGACAACAGCAAATATACGTGAAAAAGGGGAGCAGCTAGAACTCTCATTACATTGTTGATGGGAGCATAAAACTGTAGTCTTTTTGAAAAGCTGTTTGGCATTTTCTTATAAGGTTAAACATACACCTACTCTGTGATCAAGCAAGTCCAGTCCTAGGAATTTACCCAAGAGAAGTGAAAGCATATGTTCACATAAAGACTTGTGTACTAGTTGCGGAAAAGACAGCCTCTTCAATGAGTGTTGCTAGGAAAACTGAACAGCTACATATAAAAGAATAAAATTAGAACACTCCCTAACACCATACACAAAAATCAACTCAGAATGGGTTAAACACCTAAATGTAAGGCTGGATATTATAAAACTCTTGGGGGAAAACATAGAACACTCTCTGACATAAATTGCAGCAAGATCTTTTTTTGACCCATCTCCTAGAGAAATGGAAATAAAAACAAAAATAAACAAATGGGACCTAATGAAATCTCAAAGCTTTTGCACAGCAAAGGAAACCATAAATAAGACAAAAAGACAACCCTCAGAATGGGAGAAGATATTTGCCAATGAAGCAACGGACAAAGGATTAATCTCCAAAATATACAAGAAGCTCATGCAGTTCAATATCAAAAAAACAAACAACCCAATCCAAAAATGAGCAGAAGACCTAAATAGACATTTCTCCAAAGAAGACATACAGATGGCCAACAAACACATGAAAAGCTGCTCAACATCACTAATTATTAGAGAATTGCAAATCAAAACTACAAGGTATAACCTCACAGCAGTCAGAATGGCCATGATTAAAAAGCTACAAACAATAAATGCTAGAGAGGGTGTGGAGAAAAGGGAACCTTCCTGCACTGTTGGTGGGAATGTAAACTGGTACAGCCACCATGAAGAACAGTATAGAGGTTCATTAAAAAACTAAAAATAGAGCTACCGTATGATCCAGCAATCCCACTCCTGAGCATATACTTGGAGAAAGCCATAATTCAAAAAGATACATGCACCCCAATGTTGACTGCAGCTCTAGTTACAATAGCCAGGACATGGAAGCAACCTAAATGTCCATCAACAGAGGAATGGATATCGTATGATATTGCTTATATGTGAAATCTTAAAAAATGGTACAAATGAACTTATTTACAAAACAGAGTTACAGATATAGAAAACAATTTTATGGTTACCGGGGGAAAGAGGGGTAGCGATAAATTGGGAGATTGGGACTGACATATACAGACTACTATATATAAAATAGATAACTAATAAGGACCTCTTGTAGAGCACAGGGAACTCTACTCAATACTCTGTAATGACCTATATGGGAAAAGAATCTAAAAAAGAATAGATGTATGTATATGTATAACTGATTCACTTTGCTGTACAGCAGAAAGTAACACAACAATGTAAATCAACTATACTCCAATACAAATTAAAAAAAAAAAAGACTTGGTACTAGTATACATAATAGCTAAAAACTAGAAACAACTTCTGGTGGACACACTGTAAGGTGACCCCTGATAATCCACAGCCTTGTATAATCCCCTCTTCTAGAGTCTGGGTGAAATCTTGACTCATTCTATGCAATATAGCAAAGGCAATGGAATGTCACCCCCACAATTATGTTATATTTTATAGGATTCCATTTTAGTAGACTGAAGGGGAAGCCTCTCCTGCTGGCCTTGGAGGAGCAGACAGCCATGTCGTTAACCGTCTATGGATAGGGCCACATGGCAGAGAACTGCAGAGGGCAGCTGATGGCCAGTAAAAAGCCGAGCTCCTCAGTCCCACAATTGCAAGGATCTGAATTCTGAGCTTGGAAGAGGTCCCTGAGCTCTAGACAGGAGTGCAGCCTGGTTGACACCATGCATGCAGTATTGTGAGACTCTGAGCAGAGGATCCAGCTAAGCCATGTCTAGACTCCTGACCCATGGAAATTGTGAGATAATAAATGTGTGTTGTTTTAAACTGCTACATTTGTGGTAATTTGTTATGCTACCTAGAAAAGGAATACACAACTCAAATGTCCATCAACAGGTGAATGTATAAACCAATTGTAGCATATTCCTGCAATGGGATATTACTTAGCAATAAAAAAAATTTTTTTTTTTTTTTTCAGTATGCAGGCCTCTCACTGTTGTGGCCTCTCCCGTTGCGGAGCACAGGCTCCGGACCTGCAGGCTCAGCGGCCATGGCTCACGGGCCCAGCCGCTCCGTGGCATGTGGGATCTTCCCGGACCGGGGCACGAACCTGTGTCCCCTGCATCGGCAGGCAGACTCTCAACCACTGTGCCACCAGGGAAGCCTAAGAACTAATTATTGACACATGTAAAAACATGGATAAATATCAAAA
Source organism: Leucopleurus acutus (assembly GCF_964270905.1). Lineage (NCBI taxonomy): Eukaryota > Metazoa > Chordata > Mammalia > Artiodactyla > Delphinidae > Leucopleurus > Leucopleurus acutus. The sequence goes on along the minus strand of NC_139149.1, from coordinate 37,519,320 downwards.
AACATGTTGAGTGAAAGAAGCCTGACTCAAAAGAGTATATGTGGGTTTGTCATATATGGCCTGTAGTATGTTGAGGTAGGTTCCCTCTATGCCCATTTTCTGTAGAGCTTTTACCATAAATGGGTGCTGAATTTTTTCAAAAGCTTTTTCTGCATCTATTGAGATGATCATATGGTTTTTATTCCTTAATTTGTTAATGTGGTGTATTGATTGATTTGCGTATATTGAAGGATCCTTGAATCCCTGGGATAAATCCCACTTGATCATGGTGTAGGATACTTTTAATGTGCTGTTGGATTCTGTTTGCTAGTATTTTGTTCAGGAGTTTTGCATCTATGTTCATCAGTGATATTGGTCTATAATTTTCTTTTTTTGTGATATCTTTTTCTGGATTTGGTATCAGGGTGATGGTGGTTTTATAGAATGAATTTGGGAGTTTGAGAAGGATTGGTGTTAGCTCTTCTCTAAATGTTTGGTAGAATTCGCCTGTGAAGCCATCTGGTCCTGGACTTTTGTTTGCTGGAAGAGTTTTAATTATGGTTTCAATTTCATTACTTGTGATAGGTCTGTTTATATTTTCTAATTCTTCCTGTTTCAGTCTTGGAAAATTGTACCTTTCCAAGAATTTGTCCATTTCTTCATGGTTGTCCATTTTATTGGCATATAGTTGTTTGTAGTAGTCTCTTATAATGCTTTGTATTTCTGCAGTGTCAGTTGTGATTTGTCCTTTTTCATTTCTAATTTTATTGATTTGCATCCTCTCCCTTCATTTCTTGATGAGTCTGGCTAAGCATTTCCACTAAATCAGGAACAAGACAAGGATGTCCACTCTCGCTACTCATATTCAACATAGTTTTGGAAGTCCTAGCCACAGCAATCAGAGAATAAAAAGAAATATAAGGAATACAAATTGGAAAAGAAGAAGTAAAACTGTCACACTTTGCCATTGACATGACACTATACATAGAAAATCCTAAAGATGCCACCAGAAAACTACTAGAACTAATCAATGAATTTGGTAAGGTTGCAGGATACAAAATTAATGCACAGAAATCTCTGGCATTCCTATACAACAACAACGAAAAATCAGAAAGAGAAATTAAGGAAACACTCCCATTTGCCACTGCAACAAAAAGAATAAAAAACCTAGGAATAAACTTGCCTAAGGAGGCGAAAGACTTGTACTCAGGAAACTATAAAACACTGATGAAAAAAATCAAAAATTACATAAACAGATGGAGAAATATACCATGTTCTTGGATCGGAAGAATCAATATTGTGAAAATGACTATACTGCCCAAAGCAATCTACAGATTCAATGCAATCCTTATCAAACTACCAATGGCATTCTTCACAGTATTAGAACAAAAAATCTTACAATTTGTATGGAAACACAAAAAACCCCGAGTAGCCAAAGCAATCTTGAGAAAGAAAAATGGAGTTGGATGAACCTAGTTGCAGGGCAGGAATAAAAAGTTAGACATAGAGAATGGACTTGATGACACAGGGTGGGAGGGCAAAGCTGGGGTGAAGTGAGAGCAGCATCGACATATATACACGACCGAATGTAAAATAGTTGGCTGGTGGGAAGCAGCAGCATAGCACAGGGAGATCAGCTCGCTGCTTTGCGATGACCTAGAGGGGTGGGATAGGGAGGATGGGAGGGAGGCTCCAGAGGGAGGGGATATGGGGACATGTGTATGCATACGGCTGATTCGCTTTGTTGTGTAACAGAAACTAACACAGTATTGTGAAACAATTATACTCCAATAAAGATCTATTAAAAAAAAGTATATGTGGTGTGATAGAAATGAGAACAGTGGTTGCTTCAGAGCCGTGGGGTACTTGACTGGAAAGGGGCCTAAGGAAACTTTCTGTAATGATAGAAGTCTTGGTTGGGGTGGTGGTTATATAGGGTACACATATTTTTCAAATCCCATTGAATGATATACTTAAAATATATGCATTTATTGTATATAAATTATACTTCAGTTTTAGAAAAACACAAATACCTCTCCCTTCCAGATTCTGATTCAGTGGGTCTAACCTGGGCAGTAGGATGGGGCATTTTTCATTGTTAACAAGTATCTCCAGGCAATTCTAATGCAGAAATCCTTGGATCATAATTTTAAAAACACCACCGAGTAGTGGATTATTTAAGGAGGAAGGATGGAAGAATCAGGAACATATGGTTTCTTTGGACTCAATCTAGCTTTCTCCCAAGAGATCTGTATTCTAATTAGAACAACAATGTCTTCATTTGTTATTCAGCCAGTCAACAAACAGCCAACTTGATTCAGTTCAATTAATTGAGTATTTTTGAAGTACTTGCTATTTATCTTATTCAAAGCAAACATAAGACATAGCCATTCTTCCAAAAGAGCTGAAAATTTAATTGAGGAAAATGCCCATATACGCATGAAACTGGAAACTGCAATTGTAATACAAACCAAACAAGAACCCACTCTTATTAGTTATCAGATCTAGTTTTTCTTGGTCACTTTCCAAAGTATTCCCAATGGCCTTGCTTCCCTCATATCATTTTATCTTTAAAGTCACCTTTTTATGGGATAGTTAATCATTTTAATGATCATTCAGATGTGGTTCTCCCTTGTAGGTTTCTGTTTTTTCAATCTTAAGGGGTTTTTTTCCCTCTCATTTTATCCATTTTTGTTCTGGTTGGCCATGAATCATGCTGCCGGGAGATTTTAAGAGCTCTCAGCTGAAGATCATACCAATAATCAGCCCCACCTGTCTTCCCTGATGTGTTGGCAAAGCTCTTGGTACTGCCCTGTGTTGCAAGAACCAAGGAAGGAGACTTATTCCTGTCAGATGCCCAGCTGGATAGATGAAATACAACATCTTAATTCCCAGATGCTGCTGTTCTTCACTGAGCTTACTTCACTTGGGGAAATTTCTGTTAGCTACCTAAGCATTGAATTTTAATCCTAATTAAGTATCACAATCCATAATGTTCATGCAAATTCATACTTCTGAAAGCTTCCTGACAATTTTCTACTTCATTTTCCTCGATTCCAGGTCATTCTAAATGATGCTTTTCTATTATGGACAATAAAATTGTCGATGGTCCAGAAAATAATGTTTATCTTTGGTAATACAGATGGAAACATTCTCTTTTATAATGGAAGAATAAGATACTCCAAATTGGCAAAGACTTTTCAAACATATTGTTGTTATAGTAAAGTCCCTTTTATCTAGAATGTAAATCCAGGGACCTAAACAAAACACTACATTAAAGAAAAGTAACCAGGGTGGAGAATGCACAGGGAATCTTTGGTCCAAAGAAGGGAAGGTTCAAATGGGCTGTATTCTAAGATAGGATGGGCTGTCTACATGGCTCCAAGAAATAAAGTTAGGTCTAGTGGTGGAAGGAATGGAGTGACAGATTTTAGTGCAATAAATAAGGAGACATTTCCTTACGAGGGTTATTCAAAGATAAGCTTCTTGGGAAGGTTTATTCATTTTCCATTGCTGCCATAAAAAATAATCACGAATTTAGCAGTTTAAAACAACCCTCACTACCTCACAGTTCTGTAAGTTTGGAGGTAATGTGTTACAGAGCAGTTGAGAACTAATACACATAGATTTATCCCTAATGCCTCTTTTTTGCTCACATTCCATGTCTAATCCATCATAAAATCTTATTGGCTCTACTCGTATCTAGAATCTGACCATCTCGCACCATCTCCACTGCCACCACCCTGGCCCATCATCTCACTGCTTCCATGCCTGCACTACCTCAGTCTATTCTTAAAGGAGCAACCACAATCCTTGCAAGACATTAGTTAGATCATGTCACTCCCCTGCTCAAACCCCTGCAATTGTTTTCTCATTTCCCTTATATAAAAGCCAAATTCTTACAATGACTCTACGTGGTGTTCCCTTCCCACTCCCATCCTCTCAGATCTCATCAATTATTAATCTACACTCCCTGTCCCCTCTCCCATCTCCCCCAACACTCCACACTCACCACACTCACCTCTTTGCCTCTTTTTAAATTTGCAAGCCCGTCCACCCTCCACAGCCCTCCCTACATCCTTAGCACTTATCACCCCCTGACATATTATTTGGGACCAGGCCCTTGCTCCCTAGCTCAGGACTCCTTTAATGGGCAGTCTTACCCCAGAGTTCCCCTATGGGTTGGCAGAGGTGCTGTCAGATCTGCATATTGGTCTCAAGGCTTTCCCTGCCTAATCTTGCCTCCTTTTCCTTTTATCTTTTAAAGGCATTACACCCAATAATCTTTTGCATTCCTAATCCCATTTTAGTGTCTGCTTCCCAGAGACCAAAACTTACACATGTACTGTTAGAAGCAATTTACCTATATTAACTCACTTAAATGCTTGGCTTTTTTTCCCTTCCAGCTTCTGTTCATAGAGATTTCAAAATTTCTTAGGATCTAAACCCCCAGCATCATGGGAATTAACTAAGCTTCCTAAATCCTTATTTTTATCAGCAAAACTCTCCTGTTCTTAACCGTAAATCATGGCAAAATTCCCCCATTTTTCTCTTTTTGGAGAGAAAATAAATCTTTGTTAGACCCTTTTGCCCCCTCTAATTATCTGTCTTTTCATTGCCACACTTCCTAAACAAGCTGTCTCCTTTATCTCCATGTACACTTGTCCATGGACCTGGCCGTCTGATATCCCACAGCTCTCCTGGGACTACTGCTGTAGCCGGCACTCAGTAAATCCCTGCTTGCCTCTGTTGGTTAGTGGTCCATATCATCTCCTTTCCCCTCCACCTCATTCATTTGTTTCTTCTGGATTTTCTTTGCTTTCTCATCTTCTCCCTCCACCTCTGGTCTGGATATTCCCAAAGGCCCAGTACTTGGCCCTCATCCCTTCTGTCTCTGTGCACCTTCTCCCAGAGAACTCACTCACCCTCACAGCTTCGGTTGTCACTTGTGTACTTCTAATGATGTTGATGTCTATCACTTCAGTATTTTATTACCACTTCGGAAGAAATTCCATAGAGGAAAAAAGCTTGACAGGGAAACCAGAAGCCCTAAACATAGACACTGGTAAATTCGATGACCCAAAATTTAAAACATCTGCATGGCTAAAAATCCAACAAAGGAGTTTAAAAACAACCAACAAACCAAACCTACCATAAGCAAACTTAACAGATAAATCATCAATTGAGAAAAATATTTATAATTAATATGGCAAATGCTAATTTTCTTACTATACAGACAACCCTTACAAATTCATGAAAATGCCCCAAAACAACCCAGTAAGGAAAAAATGGGGAAAAGGTATAAATAGAAAATTTATAGGGTTAAAAAAAAGGCAAGTGGGTGCCCAGATAACTGGATTTTGACATACAAAAGAATAAATTTGGTCCCCTACCTCACAACATATACAAATGTTAACTCAAAATAGATCAAAGCTCTCAGTGTAAGACCTAAAACTATAAAACTCCTAGAAGAAAACATAAATGTAAATCCTTGTGACCTTGGATTAGGCAAAATTTCCTTAGATGTGACGCCAAAAGCACAACAACCAAAAAAAAAATAAAGAGGACTTTTTCAAAATTAGAAACTTTTTTGCATCAAAGGACACTATCAAGAAAGTGAAGAGACAAGTCACAGAATGGGAGAAAATATTTGCAAATCATATAGTAAGGGATTAGTAGTACCTAGAATATGTAAAGAAAACTTACAAGTTAACGATTAAAAGTTTAAAAATTTTAAAATGAACAAATAAATTTTAAATGGGTAAAGCGTTTGAATAGATATTTCTTCAAAGAAGATATACAAATGGTCAATAAGCACATGAAAAGCTGTTCAATCTCAGTGGTCACTAGGGAAATGCAAATCAAAACTATGATGAGATACCTCTTCACATGTACTAGGATGGTTATAATTTGGGGAAAAAAAGGGTGATAAAAAATACTGGTAAAGATGTGTAGAATTGGAACCCTTGTGCACTACTGATTAGAATGCAAATGGTACAGCCACTGTGGAAAACAGCTTGGCAGTTCCTCAAAAAGTTAAATATAGAGTTACCATATGACCCAGCAATTCTATTCCTAGGTATATACTCAAGATAATTGAAAATATATGTTCATACAAAAACTTGTACACAAATGTATATAGCAACATTATTCATAATAGGCAAAAAGTGGAAACAGCCCAAATGTTAAGAATCCGGTTAAGAATCCGCCTGCCAATGCAGAGGATACGGGTTCAAGCCCTGGTCCGGGAAGATCCCACATGCCGCGGAGCAGCTAAGCCCGTGCGCCACAACTACTGAAACCCGCGTGCCTAGAGCACGTGCTCCACAACAAGAGAAGCCACAATAATGAGAAGCCCACGCACGGCAACTAAGAGTAGCCCCGCTCGCCGCAACTAGAGAAAGCTCGCGTGCAGCAATGAAGACCCAATGCAGCCAAAAATAAATAAATTTTAAAAATAATGTTTTTTAAAAAAGAAGGTTTAGGGCTTCCCTGGTGGCGCAGTGGTTGAGAGTCCGCCTGCCGATGCAGGGGATACAGGTTCGTGCCCCAGTCCGGGAAGATCCCACATGCCGCGGAGCGGCTACGCCCGTGAGCCATGGCCACTGAGCCTGCGCGTCCAGAGCCTGTGCTCCTCAACGGGAGAGGCCACAACAGTGAGAGGCCCGCGTACGCAAAAAAAAAAAAAAGAAAGTTTTTTAATAAAATAAAATCTGTAACACACATAGCGTTTCATGGTAGTAGAGAAACGCGTATATCCTGTTGGAGGAAGAGTAATCTGGCATACTGTGTTCATACTCTTCGAGTAAATCACCTCAATTCCAAGAATTTACTCTATGCTTATATTTGTACAAAGAAGTAATGTTTAAAGTTGTTAGTTGTAGCATTGTTATTAAGAGTTAAAAACTGGAAACCATTTAATTGTATAGCCACACAATGAATGGAATGTTAAGCTACTGCTAAAACAATAAAGGAGGCTTATATGGAAAGATGCCCATAATATACTGAAATGTTTTTTAAAAAGTTATCATATATACATATATATGTGTATATATTATATATATATCAGCTATAATCTTTTAAAATGTTACATTACATATACACTTATATGCCTTATACTTAAGCATATATACATTATACATAAAATACATCCTATTTTTGTCCAAAGTGTATGTATGCTTGCATGTTAATTTGTAGCATAAAGACTAGAGAAGCATACACTGAAATGTTAATAACGGTTGTTGGGGATGAAGGAAGATGAGATTTGGGGGAAATTTTACCTTCTATCTATCATTATTACTTAAAGTTTTGAATAAAGTTGGGACCTCCCTGGTGGCACAGTGGTTAAGAATCTGCCTGTCAATGTAGGGGACATGGGTTTGATCTCTGGTCTGGGAAGATCCCACATGCCGCGGAGCAACTAAGCCCGTGAGCCACAACTACTGAGCCTGCGCTCTAGAGCCTGCGTGCCACAGCTACTGAGGCTGCGTGCCGCAACTACTAAGTCCGCACGCCTAGAGCCCGTGCTCCACAAGAGAAGTCACCGCAATAAGAAGCCCCACAGCAAAGAGTAGCCCCTGCTCGCCACAACTGGAGAAAGCCCGCGCACAGCAACGAAGACCCAATGCAGCCAAAAATAAATAAATTAATTAATTTTAAAAATGATTCTCTCTAAAAATAAGCATGTTTAACTCTTCTATAATCAGAAAAACTAATCACTGTAAAAATTAGTGAATATCTTGAAAGCTCAAAATATAATATGAATACATTATGGCATATTTCAAGGTATTTTAAAAAGACCATTTTAGATAAGAAAATAAAATTTCTTAGAATCTAGGATATCCTGGAATCCTTTTTTCTGAAGCATTTCTTTACATGTGTTTTATCATCAGTTAATATATTTCCCCCCCACCTCTCACACAGTTACTAAGAGTTTTTATCTTTTTCTACCTGAAACATAAAAGAGCTGGGACTTTGGAAGTAAGAAGCTTCTGCTTGTGGACCGTAATCCTGCTACATAGAGGATGGCTGTGCCTGTGAGGAATGATTAATTGCTAACATTACTCCGATTATCAATAACTTCACAGCTAACAAAGAACTCGGTGCATCTCACCTCCTTGAACCTCCTTGAGGGGGTATCTCACCTCCTTGAACCTCCTTGAGGGGCCTAATGCTATCCTAGGTTCCTTAAGATCAGGTTCCTGTCTCATTAACCACTGTGTCCCTGAGATCTGGCTCAGGCAATGTGCACAATTAGGTGTCTTCTAAACTGAACTGAAGTTGGGGAGAGAAAGAAGCAAAAGGATCCCAATTATCCACATGCATTAGGGGGAAAGTAGGGGTGAAGAGGAGAATATTAAAATAGGAATCACCCTGAAGCCATTTAATAGGATTTCAAATTTCTCCCCATCTCCCATCGCATTTTTAAGATCTAGTTAAGAAGGCAAGACAGGAACTCCAGAGGAAAGTGACAAGAGGGAAATGGACAATGGGAAACGACAAAGGCAAGTTTCTCCTAGGTCCTGTTTTCCAGAAGCCAGTCATGTTCCCTGAACTACAGGCAACGAGTATAAGGCTAGCCTCAATCAGATAAAAGTACCAGGCATTTCATTATCCTCCAGTCATAGTGAATCGGTTTGTTGGTTTTTGTTGTTGCTTTGTTTTGTTTTTTGTTTTTCTTAAGCCAACCATGGTCTGGTCTCTCTTTGATATTTAGCTGAGCTGTATCAGGAGGTTACTATTTGAAATGATCACGCTTTTCAAATACCTCAGCTGGTGGTGAGCATGGCTATAATGCAAATGGTCTAAAGTCTCCTTTGAAACTGCCAAACTTGAGGCTTCAGGTTGAGCCTTGCCGTTGCTTTAAATTCTCTCTTTGCTCGAATTCTGCTCAGTTCAAATAAAATTCATGCTTCCTACATCAAGAAAGACAGGGAGCCATCTGAAATTTCCTGAAACACCTGGTACCAGGCAGGTTGAGGCAGGCAAACCTGTCATGCTGCCCTTGACAGGTTTGTGATAGCATCTTTTTTTGGTCTTTATGTTATTTACTGGCAAATTCCATGTAACGTCAGTGCTGATGAATGCAAAACAGCTACTGTGACAGCGCTATCACCACTCCCCAGAGCACAGACTTCGATTGATCTAGAGCAGAGTTTTGCAGACTGCAGGTGGTGTGACCCATTGGTGGGTTGCAAAACAATTCAGCGGATCATGACAGTGTTTAAAAATAAAACCAAATAGGTTAAAATGAAAAAATATCAGTTTATAGTTCATAGAAAATGTGAGAATTGTTTTATGAAACAAGTATTTTTTAATATATCTTTATTGCAGTAAAATTGCTTTACAATGTTGTGTTAGTTTCTGTTGTACAACAAAGTGAATCAGCTATACGTATACATATATCCCCATATCCCCTCCCTCTTGAGCCTCCCTCCCATCCTCCATATCCCACCTCTCTAGGTCTTCATAAAGCACTAAGCTGATCTCCCTGTGCTATGCGGCTGCTTCCCGCTAGCTATCTATTTTACATTTGGTAGTGTATATATATCAGTGCTACTCTCTCACTTCGTCCCACCTTCCCCTTCCCCCCGCCGCCCCAGGTCCTCAAATCCTTTCTCTATATCTGCGTCTTTATTCCTGCCCTGCAACTAGGTTCATCAGTACCATTTTTTTAGATTCCATATATATGCGTTAGCATACGGTATTTGTCTTTCTCTTTCTGACTTACTTCACTCTGTGTGACAGACTCTAGGTCCATCCACACCCTTACAAATAACTCAATTTTGTTCCTTTTTATGGCTGAGTAATATTCCATTGTATATATATTTCACATCTTCTTTATCCATTCATCTGTCAATGGACATTTAGATTACTTCCACGTCCTGACCACTGCAAATAGTGCTGCAATAAATATTGTGGTACATGTATTTTTTGAATTATGGTTTTATCAGGGTATATGCCCAGTAGTGGGATTACTGGGTCATACAGTAGTTCTATTTTAATTTTTTAAGTTCTCCATAGTGGCTGTATCAATTTACATTCCCACCAACAGTGCAGGAGGGTTCCCTTTTCCCCACACCCTCTCCAGCATTTATTGTTTGTAGATTTTTTGATGATGCCCATTCTGACTGGTGTGAGGTGATACCTCATTGTGGTTTTGATTTGCATTTCTCTAATGATTAGCGATGTTGAGCATCTTTTCATGTGTTTGTTGGCCGTCTGTATGTCACCTTTGGAGAAATCTCTATTTAGGTCTTCTGCCCATTTTTGGATTGGGTTGTTTGGTTTTCTGATATTGAGCTGCATGATCTGCTTGTATATTTTGGATATTAATTGTGTGTCAGTTGCTTCATTTGCAAATATTTTCTCCCATTCTGAGGGTTGTCTTTTCATCTTGTTTATGGTTTCCTTTGCTGTGCAAAAGCTTTTAAGTTTCATTAGGTCCCATTTGTTTATTTTTGTTTTTATTTCCATTATTCTAGGAGGTGGGTCAAAAAAGATCTTGCTGTGATTTATTTCAAAGAGTGTTCTGCCTATGTTTTCCTCTAAGAGTTTTGTAGTGTCTGGCCTTACATTTAGGTCTTTAATCCATTTTGAGTTTATTTTTGTGTATGGTGTTAGGGAGTGTTCTAATTTCATTATTTTACATGTAGCTGTCCAGTTTTCCCAGCACCACTTACTGAAGAGGGTGTCTTTTCTCCATTGTATATTCTTGCCTTCTTTGTCAAAGATAAGGTGACCATATGTGCCTGGGATTATCTCTGGGCTTTCTATACTGTTCCATTGATCTATGTTTCTGTTTTTGTGCCAGTACCATACTGTCTTGATTACTGTAGCTTTGTAGTATAGTCTGAAGTCAGGGAGCCTGATTCCTCCAGCTCCGTTATTTTTCTCAAGATTTCTTTGGCTATTTGGGGTCTTTTGTGTTTCCATACATATTGTAAAATTTTTTGTTCTAGTTTTGTGAAAAATGCCATTGGTAATTTGATAGGGATTGTATTGAATCTATAGATTGCTTTGGGTCTTACAGCCATTTTCGCAATGTTGATTCTTCCAGTCCAAGAACATGGTATATCTCTCCATCTGTTTGCATTGTCTTTGATTTCTTTCATCAGTGTCTTATAGTTTTCTACATACAGGTCTTTTGCTTCCTTAGGTAGGTTTGTTCCCAGGTATTTTATTCTTTTTGTTGCAATGGTAAATGGAAGTGTTTTCTTGATTTCCCTTTCTGATTTTTCATTGTTAGTGTATAGGAATGCAAGAGATTTCTATGCATTAATTTTGTATCCTGCTACTCTACCAAATTCATTGATTAGCTCTAGTAGTTTTCTGGTAGCATATTTAGGATTTTCTATGTATAGTATCATGTCATTGGCAAACAGTGACAGTTTTACTTCTTCTTTTACAATTTGGAGTCCTTTAATTTCTTTTTCTTCTCTGATTGCCATGGCTAAAACTTCCAAAACTATGTTGAATAATACTGGTGAGTGGGCACCCTTGTCTTGTTCCTGATCTTAGAGGAAATGCTTTCAGTTTTTCACCATTAAGAATGATGTTGGTTGTGGGTTTGTGGCTTTTATTATGTTGAGGTAGATTCCCTCTATGCCTACTTTCTGGAGAGTTTTTATCATAAATGGGTGTTGAATTTTGTCAGAAGCTTTTTCTGCGTCTATTGAGATGATCATATGGTTTTTATCCTTCAGTTTGTTAATATGGTGTATCACATTGATTGATTTGCGTATATTGAGAATCCTTGCATTCCTGGGATAAACCCCACTTGATCATGGTGTATGATCCTTTTAATGTGCTGTTGGATTCTGTTTGCTAGTATTTTGTTGTGGATTTTTGCATCTATGTTCATCAGAGATATTGGCCTGTAGTTTTCTTTTTTTGTGACATCTTTGTCTGGTTTTGGTATCAGTGTGATGGTGGCCTCATAGAATGAGTTTGGGAGTGTTCTTCCTTCTGCTATATTTTGAAAGAGTTTGAGAAGAACAGGTGTTAGCTCTTCTCTAAACGTTTGATAGAATTCTCTGGTGAAGCCATCTGGCCCTGGGCTTTTGTTTGTTGGAAGATTTTTTTTTTTTTTCTTGTGGTACGCGGGCCTCTCACTGTTGTGGTCTCTCCCATTGCGGAGCACAGGCTCCGGACACACAGGCTCCGGATGCACAGGCCCAGCGGCCATGGCTCACAGGCCTAGCTTCTCCACGGCATGTGGGATCTTCCCGGACCAGGGCACAAACCCATGTCCCCTGCATCGGCAGGCGGACTCTCAACCACTGCGCCACCAGGGATGCCCCTGTTGGAAGATTTTTAAGCACAGTTTCAATTTCAGTGCTTGTGATTGGTCTGTTCATGTTTTCTATTTCTTCCCTGTCCAGTGTTGGAAGGTTGTACTTTTCTAAGAATTTGTTCATATCTTCCAGGTTGTCCATTTTATTGGCATATGGTTTCTTGTAGTAGTCTCTCATGATCCTTTGTATTTCTGCAGTGTCAGTTGTTACTTCTCCTTTTTCATTTCTAATGCTGTTGATTTGAGTCTTCTCCCTTTTTTTCCTGATGAGTCTGACTAATGGTTTATCAATTTTGTTTATCTTCTCAAAGAACCCGATTTTAGTTTTACTGATCTTTGCTATTGTGAAACAAGTTTTAATTACATATACGTGTGCTTATGTATGTTGTAGGTTATAACGTAATATTAAATGCTTTTTTATAGTTATGGTCAAAAGAGGTTGAAAGCCATTGATCTAAGGCAGAAGTTGGCAAACTATGGTCCAAAGACCAACTTGTTGCTTATTGTCTGTATGGACTGCAAGCTAAGAATGGCTTTAAAAGAAGTATGTATCATGACATGTGAAAATCATGTGAAATTCCATATTTCCTATTGTCCATAAAGTAAATATTATTGGAACGAAGCCACACTTATTTGTTTATGTATTGTCTGTGGCCGCTTTTCCAAGAGTTGAGTAGTAGTTGCAACAGACACTTTGTGGCCCATAAAGCCTAAAATATTTACTATCATTACAGAAGAAGGTTACTGACCCATGATCTAGAAGACTTTCTTGATGCCTGTTTTTCAAGTCTGTAAATCTGTGCAATTTGGTTTGTAGAAGAAATAGGGCAACGATCTGACAGGATTGGAATATGATATTGGGGGAGTGTCGTGGACACTGCCACTACTCCCCACGCCCCTGGGATCCCCATGCTGTTCTGTGTGACCCTCCTCTGGCATCTGTGCTTTCTAACAGCCCAGACCTGCCGCTTTCTGCACAGTCCTGCCCTTGGGCTTCTGGAGTGGCTCTGCCCACCTAGCAGTGCCTAGGAGTTTCAGCTCCTGCAGGCAGGACCTTGGCCAAGATGCAAGGGTACTAAATGCTAATCCTCTTGCCTCAAGTCATGAGTACAAAACTCTGAATGGTAACCTCCAGCTGCAGAGGTGCCCTGTGGGATCAGGCCATATTCACCTCCTCTGGGCTTTGCCAGAATCATACACTTGCTTAACTTCTCTCCCCTCTCTGTCCACCTGCCCCATTCCCTCTCAGAGCACATAAAAGACAACCTTTTTAAATAGAATTCTGGCCTTAGTGGGTGCCACCAGGCTCCCTTGCTGAGTGTGGACTCTTTGCATGCTGCTGTTGGTGGTTTTCAGAAAGGAGGAAGGTAGTGTTTCTTACTGAAGATGAATTTGCAATGCGTTGTAATTTTAAAGAGCTCTGGGTGGAGTCAAGAGAATTGGATTCTAACTCTAATCGATCCACTGGGCAAGTAGTAATCTCTATAAGACTCCTTTGCCTGCGCTTGAAAAAGAACTAGATCAGCCAGTTTTTAAGGTTTCCTCTCACCTTCTGAGTCTCTTTGTGAAGTGGGTGATTGAAACCATCTTCTAGATGCTGACCAGTCTTGATCGGGCCATTGAGCCCACAGACTTGGCTGGGCTCCAAAATCCAGACTCTACCCACACAGCAGAGGAGCTAGACCTGTCATCTCAGGTGGGTGCCCAGGGCTCAGCAGAGCCCCTCCAGGGGCCCCTGTGCTCCCTCTACCATAAACCCAGAACTTGGCAGCCAGTCAGCAGTGCTCAGAGACTTTGTTTTTCTAATGTGGAGCTGCTACCGGTGGTTTTAGGCTTTAAAAACCTTTAAAACCTCTCCATCCCAGCCTGGGCTCTGCTGTACTGGGCTTCTGACTTGGTACCAGATCTTTGGTCTGCTCTTATTTTCTGTCGCGGTCACACTCCATAGCGGGCTGTTTTGCAGCAGTCCTATCAGTGTATCAAAGCACCTACCTGTGAGGAAGAGCATGTCTAGTAGACACACAGGGGGAGGGAAAACCCTAAAAAGGAGATGGGGAGCGCAGGGTGGGGTGGTGAGAAGGTGGGTGACTATAAGATGGCACTACTTTATTTTTATCTCGATCATTATAAAAACTTTATTTATTTTTATTTTTATTTTTTGTAGTACGCAGCCCTCTCACTGCTGTGGCCTCTCCCATCGCGGAGCACAGGCTCTGGACGCGCAGGCGGACTCTCAACCACTGCGCCACCAGGGAAGCCCCCATTATAAAAACTTTAAACAACACAAGGATATAAAGTGTTTCTCCAACCAGGTCTAAGGACACCTAGGGATTCGAGACATACTGTCTGAAACTTGTGGGCTCTTTATACAAAATTATTTGTAGCTGTGTCTATTCATTTGCATAGCCTTCTTGACGATTAAATGTGAAAAAACACTGTCATCCAGATTCCAGATGACTTAAAGCTAGACCTCAATTTTATTACCTTTGTTTTAATTTATGCTTATAACTTCAGGAGTCAAGTGACAAAGTGACAGCATATTATCTTTTTTCTTTTTTCCGCACAATGAAACCAGCCTTATTATTTACTTATAATGTTGTGTCAATAATCACAATCATTGAAAAACATTCCAATAACGCATGAAAGGGCAAGGAAAAAGTAAAAATCACTCAAAATCCTACTCCTCGTGCCATAACATGACTTTTTCTGGTTTTTAACTTTTTATGAGTTGAAAAGCAGATGTAACTGCCATAATGTTGGCAGGTCCCAATGTCAAAATGATAACTGTCACCCTTATGTTGAATTATTTTCTAATTTGCACTTGAGTGGTATTTTCATATATGAAGACTTAAGTCAAAAAAAGTATTTAATAAATTGAGAATTCAAGCTGACATCCTGAACATTAACATAATTAAAATGAGTAATGGACTACTTCAATTAATGAGGAATAATGAGAAAAGACCAGAAGCAGACTTAATATGAAGATGGTGCATTTGGGCTATCTGAAAGCCACAGGACATCATACTGTTGGTCATTTGAACATTTCATTTGCAGACAAAATAGAAACAATGATAAGAAAACTTGAATTATGGTCATTTTCTAAATGATATGAATGATTCATATCTTTATCATTTTCTTTCTAAGTTTTGACTGTGAACTCTATGTTGAAACTGCATTTTTTTCAACATCTGAACCTGCTCTGTTTCAAAAAACAGAGCAGGTTCAGATATTTTCCTGTTCCCCACAATATTTGATGTGTTAAAAATGTTATAATAATAACCTTACTTTTAAGGGAATAAAATCAATTTAGAGCTATCAAGCATCTTATTAAAATTGATCCATAGTTTTGGTTAAATGTGGTCTGATAATCTTGAATTTCAAACACAGACCTGAAGTTTTTCATATTTTATAGCATGATAGCAATATAAAGAGTATTATCAAAGTCAAATGCAAAATGATTTAATATAGACTTCTATCTGAGGTCTCTCTACAATTGTAACTTCATCAGAGATCTCATTTCAGCATAACATCCTCTACCCATTTGAGTTTTTATTATATAATTTTTTGGCATTTAATTTATAAATTGCATTTGTATTTTTACTAATGCTCCAACTTTCTGGGATCCCCAGTTGATGCTAAAAGCACCAAGAGTACACTGATTTCCAATTCTTGTACCTATTTAAGGAAAATTTAGGATTAAAAATTTTAAACTAATAGTGAGTATCCAAAGAACTATTTTCCTTTAGGGGATCCATACATTACTGAAATTTGAGAAATTCCAGCGTAAGGCTAAAAAAATGTTTCTTGTTCCTGTTGTAGGCTTTAGACTGTAAATATATATATATATAATAATATCAATGAGACCATCCCATACATGCTGTTCTGTAACTTGAATTTTTACTCAATAATACACCACAGAACTCATTCTTTTCAATGGCTATAAAGTATTTTGTTATATGACTGGTTAGCCAGTCCCTCATTAAAATACTTTCGTTGTTTCCAGATTTCACACTCTCATGAGGAACATTGCAGTATATATCATTCTTCGTTTTGTAAACTTGTGTAGGGTAATTTTTATAGGTATGGAATTGCTGAGTCAAAGAGAAGGCACATTTAAATTTTTGATAGATACTGCCCAATTGTTTTCCAGAAAGGCTGTATCAATTTTCTACCCCATCCACAGAGTATGAAAGTTTTGCCACATTCTCACCAACACTGAGAATCATAGAACTTTTAAATCTTTGGAAATCTGACGGTTGAAAAGTTAAAAATTGTGTGTAAACTGAGTTGATGGTATTCTATGTTTCAAATTGAATGTGTATAGATGCTGCTGTGCTTGTTGAAATATAAAATCATTTCAAAATGTTATTTCATTAAGTTATCTATTTATCGTTATGCATTTTCTCAAGCAACAGCTCCTTAAACCACTATCATGCAGAATTTTTTTTTTTTTTAATATTTATTTATTGATTGATTGATTGCTGTGTTGGGTCTTCCGTTTCTGTGCGAGGGCTTTCTCTAGTTGCGGCAAGCGGGGGCCACTCTTCATTGTGGTGCACGGGCCTCTCACTATCGTGGCCTCTCTTGTTGCGGAGCACAGGCTCCAGACGCGCAGGCTCAGTAATTGTGGCTCACGGGCCCAGTTGCTCCGCAGCATGTGGGATCTTCCCAGACCAGGGCTTGAACCCGTGTCCCCTGCACTGGCAGGCAGGCTCTCCAGGGAGAGCCTGCGCCACCAGGGAAGCCTCATGCAGAAGTTTTTGATTTTGTTTCTTTCAAAAAAAGATGCTTACAGTAAAATATCTGGAAGCCTGTAACTATTTGAGCTCTTGTCTACATGAGAAAACTACCCAATATGATGCAGAGAAAATGGCAGAACAACACCTGGGATGGGGCAGCCCTGCCAGCTGCCCTTTCCCTTTGTACTGATAAATACCACCCTAGTTGCCCCTGGGTTCAAAGAGGTCCCAAGGAAAGATGGGGGTCCCTCTCTAGGAGGAGATTTTTTACTTAATTAAGGAATAAGAGTTTCCTTTGTCTTTTTTGTTTCCAAGTTCCAGAGTCTTAATTTCCATTACTGTGGAATCAGCATGAGTAGACATTACCTTAAAAAAAAAGTGCTCAGCCATGTACCCAGGTGACATAAAAAGACATACTCAGCTGTGCCACTGCCCTTGAAGTTCCTTGATGGCAGGCTATGTGCCCCCTCTGTCCTTGCATCCCCCAGTGCCTGACAGAACACCTGACACGAATGAATGAATGAATGAATGAACGAATGCTATGAGCGTCCATGTTCACTCTGTAAACCTGTGCAGAGCAACATGCTTTCTAATACCTTTCTCCTTCTCACACTTAACTGGGTTTTAGCCTTTAGAGAAATCCTTTTAGAAATTACTGGTACAGGTGTGTCTGATTTACTTTTGCTGGAATTGGTGACAAAATAGTTAAAAAGACGAGTACAAATTCTCTCTGAAAACACAACTGACTGACTTCTTAAAAATGAACCTTCCTATGATAAGGGAAGAATATAACCTCCTAGCCTGGTTCAGTTCACACTATTTCAAAGAGAAAATTTACACCTCTGCTAGTGTCGTGGATACTGGATTAACCACAGTTACCAATTCTGCTCGTTACTTTCATCCAGAGATGAAAGCTTTGAATACAGATAGCAAATATGTTCCTAAGTAAATATCAAACACTACATTTCCAGTGACCTTTAAAACTTCATAATTTAGGGGACAAAAATAAAAAGCAAGTCTAACAATTGCCTGTAAGAGAAGTCTCTCTGCCCTCTCTCGCTTTTCACTTCCTTCAAAAGACTTAAAAAATTGAGATATAATTCACATACCATAAAATTCACCCTTTTGAGTGTACAATTCAGTAGTTTTTAGTATATTCACTCATCAGCACCATCTAATTCCAGAACACTTCCATCATCCCCAAAAAGGAATCCCCTACTGTCCAGGGCCCTGAGATTCATTTCCTTTTAGTTACCTCTAAATAATAGTGCCTCTAGCCTTGGGGAGGTGGTGGCCATTAGTATCACAGGCCTTGAGAGAGTTCTGTTTCCAAGGATGCTTTTCTTTTTCTGCCACCATCAGCAAATGCTACTGACCGAGCACAGAAATCACAGGGAATTCTCTGTAGGGCAATTACTCTTTGTCATATTAAAAAAGAGTTGTGGGGGGTGGGGCGGGGGGTGTTGTCTGGGGAAAGATTAACTGGTGAGTACATAGATTATTGCCTTTGTTAAAGTATAGTATTGATTGTCATGGATGGCTGCAGATCACATCCTCCTGAAGAGATAAGGTAGCAGGGCAATTTCTTTCAGAGTTAAGCAAAGGCATTTGCCATCGCAGAGTCCAAGACTGGGTCTTGAATTCATTAACATAATACAAAACTCTCGCTGACAATTTGTGTCTGGCATTTTGTCTGGGAATGGAGCAAGGTGGTTAAGGAAAGAGCTACATGGGAAGATGTAAGAAAGAAAAGCAGCCCAACACCCAGGCGTTGGTCTGGCACTCACAGCTAAGTCTTGTTCTCCTGTTGAACATAAACAATTGTACAGAACGCTAACATACGGCAAGGCCGTGCTGTGACCACGATGGACGAAGACAAAGACCAGACCACTCTGTTATTACGTCTGAATAGGGACTCACGTGAATATTTCCAAACCACAAAAATGACCAAACATCCTCCTGTCCTGGCTAATAGAAGTGGGTGCTGCTTCCTTACCAACCCTAGCATTAGCGTACCTTCATTTCTCTCACCTTCTAGATAAGAGGTATTAAGATATCAAATCCTAGAATTGCCTGTCCTTTCTGATAGCATCCAATCCAGAGCAAAGCCCTGCTTGTCTGACCCTCTTCAAAATCACATAACTCAAACTCAAATCGCATCATAACTCCTTTCCAACATCTCTTGCTGAAACAAGTGACGCACACAACCTGTTCATCTACAGATATGTTTCTTCTACTGGTCTTTGGATGAAGGACATTGATGGGGGGAGTAGGTCATCTTCTGTAAGGGTTACTTCAGGGAACCACAGAAGGGCTCCTACCTGAAACTATTTCACCTACGTACCTGCCACAAGGAAGACCTGAAATTCCACCATGAGAATGTTATTCCTTCGGGTTGACACTTAATGACTATTTAGGCAGAAATGCTCTCAGAGAAGAAAATGACCTTTGAAACACTCTCAATCATAGATGTTTAACTTTGAGGTAAGCCACTTCCATATTTCATTTATTCATCAAATTTCCTTACATTTTAGCCCCTTGAAATTAGGATACCGCCTATGACCCATAGCATCTTAAATTCTTTGAAACATGGTGATACTTCTGAGCTCGAGTTTCCTCAATTGTGAGCCCCACTGGTGGGTTAAATACTATTTCCAAACCTCAGTCATTTGCATACAACTCTTACAATTTTTGATCTATGCACATTCTACAGTAATGACATTCATATTATATTTGTCTTTACAGTAACTCACTTTTAAGATTTAAGTAAATCTAGCTTTCTCCTCATAATAATATCCGTGGAGTCCTGGGCAAGATATGCTAGTTATAGCTTTCTTTAAAACATATTAAAATATATACACAACTATTAAAAATTGTAAAATGTTGCTCACATTCCACCAAAAAACATCTCTCTTGTCCCCCAGTGGTAGCTGTGCCATCCTTGGACAACACTGAACTAGCTGATACCTAGGTGTCTTCCTGGCTCCTATGTTTGGTGTTTCTATGGTTCTAAGAGGGGCACAGTCTGTCCACCAAAGTTTACAATCTAAGGGTCATGACAGACATGAACAGGGAATTCTCTGTAGGACAATTACTCTTTGTCATATTAAAAAAGAGTGGTGGGGGGAGAAAACATACAATCATACATATTTCTAAACACAAAAATAGATCCTACTAAGTATTTATCAATATATGGCTTTTAAGTAAGTAATAAGATAATTGTGTTGGAGTCACTGGACCTTGAAGATTAATTAGCTTTGTGTTGGTAAAAAGCACCAGATCTCTTTATACTTGGAAACACACATGAGGGATTTCAGATATAATCTTTGTCTTAAATATTTTAGTGGGTGTTGGGGATTTTGTTTGAGAGATAAGGGAACAGATTCGTTTTGAGTAGTCTGGGAAAGCCTCTTAGAGGAGAAAAGATTTTAGAAATTACACAAACTCTTCCCTTTATTATGACCAGCCAGAGGTCCCCTAAGCCTTGCAATTCGAAGTATATTTGGTGAACATCATCATGGCCAGGGAGCTTGTTAGAAATGCAGGTTCTCAGGTCCTAACTGCAGGCCTGCTGAATTGAATCTGCTTTTTTTCCTGATCCCAGGTGATTCATATGCACATTAAGTGTGAGAAGAACAGCTTTAACCACCAGAGCCTACCTTAGCCACTGCTTATCCTTCAAGGACATAGCCCAGGCCAGGTAGCAAGGAGACCAGAGGTCCCTGATAGATTAAATACATTAGATTCGTGTGTTTCCCCTCCACGGTCTTTGAGGGATGTCACATTAAACAGAAGACTTAGGAAGGTGTATTTTATTTAGGGGGAAAAAATAAACATCAATTTAAACTAAAATCAAAACCCCCAAGCCATAACTTGTGGTCCAACAGCTGAATGAGTCTAAGAACCATATTAAAATAATACTTGTTTTCTTCCTTCTTCCAACCATCTCTACCATCTCACTACCCCTGTACCCACTGGCTCAGAAACACATCTCTCCTCCATTGTAAAACTGCAAGCTTCAGCTTGAACATGTAAAGTGATAAAGATTCATATAAAGGAAAATATTTATGGGTGAATATATTCACATGGAAAAGAAAATGTCACCTTTTATGTGGAAAAGGCATGAGCATTTCTATGAGAAAACATTTTCCCTGAAAGCATTAGCCCAGAGGACTCCTTTACTGAACTCAAGACCGCTGTTCCTTCCTTTATTCATTCATTCAGTCAATACCCAACATGTATTAATTGAATGAATGAATGAATGAAATCATTGCCCTTCATGGGCAATAGCCTACAAAGCCTCCTTCTCCTCTCAGCCCCTCTGGAAACTCTGGATTCTTTCCAAAAGCCATTTGATAGAATGGTTTCTGCCATCCAATCAACAGAATAAATCAAAAGCATTTAAAATATTGCCAGTGACTAAGTAGAAATTGGTTATTTAAAAGGCCAAATGAAATGAGCCAACCAGAAAACAAACAAACAGCCAGTGGCTGCACATAATCATGGAGTTTCTGTCTTTTGAAGTGAGCCACACTCTAATCTTTAGATATAAGAGAAAAAGGTTTTATTTTTGCATATTCAAATTCCTTATCCCTAGATTTCCGTTCTGAACTCAAAATATGCCAGGCTCCAACACTGCCACCATTTTCTTTCTGTGTCTTATTTCATCAACATATTCAAAAATTTTCTCAACTAGCCTCTTAACATTTGCTGTGGGGAATAATAAGATGTTATTGTCAGAACATTATCTTGTAATGATATGTAATAATGGACTTTGATATATCCATGTGAATAAGAGTAAAGTCATTTATTTGAGTTTAAATGTTCCTCAATAAGGACATTTTGACGAGCGCATCTCAAACCCTGAATGTTACTGTGCTTTAGTTTTCTCCAGGTATTTCTAGCAAGGAGGAAGAGTGGGAAGGAACTGCCAATGACTGTGCCCCTATTCCGTGCCAGGCAGTCTGCTGGGAGGTTGGTGAGAAATAAAGGTGGACAAAATACTAGAATAAAAGATATCGTAGGTGACCTACTATGTGGCAGGTACTGTTTTGGACTCTAAGCGTCTAGGGCAGAAATTCTAACGCAATGGTTCTCAGTAGTGGCTGTACAGTAGAATCACCTGGAATCTTTCAAAATATATACTAATGCTTGGACCCCATTCCCAGAAATTCTGATTCAATTGGTTGAGGTGGGGCTGGGGACATCAGAATTTTTTTGAAACTCCCTAAGTGATCTGCCTGTGGGCCAAAGTTGAGAACCACTGCTCTGAAACATGTGTATTATAGCATTATATTAATATCATCCATATGTAAGTCTGAGTGATAAATTTATTGAGATCTCAGTGTACATAATAGATAGAACATCTTTCTTTATGATTCTTGAGAACAAGGGCCAAGTCTTTTATTTCCAGTACCTATCACAGTGTACAATCGATAAACGTGTGTTGAAGATCTTAATGATGATGACTGGGAAGCTTCTTGAAGTCATATTCATACGGCCTGGCCCATCTCAATCAAATATATGTTTATTAAATGAAAAAAAAGTGATGATGGAGTGGCATAGTACCATATTACTTCCTTGGAAAAAGAAGGCATAGAAACTCTGCTAGCTCCACTGTTCCTGGCTCTATGGAACCATCTCCTCAGCAGCAAATGAGTAGCATGAGTTCTTTGCCACAGATGAACCAGAGAGCCCTGAGCCCATCTCTGAGCCAGCTGTAGAGGTCCTTGGACCCTCCCCTCCTTCATCTGAGGCTCCTCCTTGCCAGGGTCAAGTTGTGATCAGAGGGGGAGATCAGGGAGTGTCTTCAGTTGGGGGATGAGACACAACACTGGCACCATAGGAGAAAAAAGAATTCCATGAACATTGGTAGCCAATGACTGAATTCTGCTGTGAGAATATCTCCTTTATTTACTTACTTGGAGTCAAACCTTTGCCCTTTTACAAATTCTTCCCTTTTTGATATGACTGACTATGGTGGAACTGAGTTCTCAGGCATTGAATGAGATTCATAAGATCAAGGGATATTATGCATGTTTACGTGTGTCTACAAGTTGTATTCAAATGTCACCTTCTGTAATGGAGTTCCTTTGAACAATTTGTGGTGTTAGAACCTAGGTAGCATATGTTGCTGTCTTGGTACACAGTATACAAGATGTATCACGTTGTGTTCTCACCGTACGAGCATCCCACCAAAAAGAGTGGTGGGGGGAGAAAACATACAATCATACATATTTCTAAACACAAAAATAGATCCTACTAAGTATTTATCAATATATGGCTTTTAAGTAAGTAATAAGATAATTGTGTTGGAGTCACTGGACCTTGAAGATTAATTAGCTTTATGTTGGTAAAAAGTTACATTACAACATTTTATAACAGATTTGGATAGACTGGGGGTCAAATTATTTCACAAAGCCTAAAATGAATGTTCTAATATTGTCAGCCTCTTTGGTGGATGCTAGTCTCTTCACCAAATACCAGTATGATAGAGAACTCTCCACTATTTGACATTAATCTATATATCTGGTGTGTGAGGCTCTACGTAGGATATTCTAGGATGAGGTCACATGCTGCAGCATCAGCCACTGCAAATGCAGTTAGAGTTCTGAAGTGTTTCACCTGAGAAGATATTAGCTCTAACAGAAGCATCCACTGTTTCTCAGGCAGACACACAAAGAGCAAACACTAGGAATATACACAAAGGCAGCAGGAAGTTCCTCAATTCCGGAAGCCCTGACAACACACAGATCTGTTCCATGATACCACCTGGAAACCAGGACATTGCCAGGAGGGTTCACTTCCATATGATGGCATAATTGTAGGAGAAGGATCTGTGAACCAATTAAACAGCTTTTTTCCAGCTCTTGTCTCCTCACTGGGTCCATGCTCTTACCCAAACCTTCACTTTGCGTTCTTGATTGCATCTTTAAATGCACCTGATTTCTAGAATGAGGAGATAAGATATAAATACACATCTATATTATATAACATATAAAAATACAGAGATCCAAACATCTCATTCTTTCTTTGAAGTTTAATTCTTGTTATTATAGTTCATCCCATTTCACCTGCAAATTGCCTCTTTATCAACTTCTATCATATTTTTTTACACCTTCTTCTTGTAATTTTGCAATAGCTTCTTACCATTCCAGCATCTTCAAAGTGTTCAAACACCCATTTATCAAACCAACTCTTTCCCTTCCACTCCCCACTGATATTTAACTGCCAGTGATAGTTATGAAAAAGAAAATCATATGAGGTGCCAGCTATATTGTCTTCATTTTCCTGACCCAAATCTTTTCTGGGATTTTGTTTATAAAGGATTGACTACTTTGTCCGTAGCTTGATCTTTCTCTCCTTTCACATTTCTTCAGTTTCTCAGCTTCTTTACTGAGAGGAAATGATTGCAATCATCTAGGGAAATGTATCTAAGAATTAGAGTTGGACGCTAGAGGGGATATAATAGTTTGCTAGAGTTGCTGTAACAAAGTACCACAAACTAGGTGGCTTAAACAACAGAAATTTATTGTTTCACAGATCTGGATGCTAGAAGTCCGAGATCAAGGTGTCAGCAGGATTGGTTCCTTCTAAGTGCTGTAAAGAAGAATCTGTTTCATGCCTTTCTTCGGTTTCTGGTTCTTTCCTGGCAGTCTTTTGTGTCCCTTGGCTTGTAGAAGCATCACCCCAATCTCTGCCTTCATTTCACACAGCATTCTCCCTGCGTGTGTGTTTCTGTCTCCAAATTTCCCGTTTTTATAAGGACACCAGTCATATT
Source organism: Leucopleurus acutus (assembly GCF_964270905.1). Classification (NCBI taxonomy): domain Eukaryota; kingdom Metazoa; phylum Chordata; class Mammalia; order Artiodactyla; family Delphinidae; genus Leucopleurus; species Leucopleurus acutus. The sequence goes on along the minus strand of NC_139149.1, from coordinate 37,494,527 downwards.
GGATTAGAGCCCTTTTTAATGACCTCATTTTAACCTGACTACCTCTGTAAAAACCCTATCACTAAATAAGGTTACATTCTGAGTTTTGGCGGGGTTAAGACTTCAAATTTTGTGGGGGCACAATTTAACCTTTAACAGGGGATTCCTTTTTCTGAGCTGTGCATGGCTGGACTGGCTATGTCTTTCTTCCTCAACAGCAGACTGGACCACACATTGGGCAGACCCTCTCAGTTTCTTTCTGCCTTTTGCCCACATGACAGTGGACTCACTTGGTATCATTTCAAAGGAAATAGTCATTACTGGAGAGAGTGAAAATAGCGACCGGGTTTCAAAGGACCTGCCCATCATCCCTATGGGAGAACAAAAGCCCTCCCAACTCTACTCACCCTTGTTCCCACCGCCCCTCACCCCTCCCCACTCCCCACCTCTTCTCCCAAGCTATAACCCCATCTAACATTTTCTTCTGACCCTCCTCAGAAGTTACTCTGGCTTAACTCACTACCTGCTGCTTTGCAGAAAGCCAAGGAAGCAGCTTATTGAGGTGTCTTTCTCAAATAACAGATATGCTGAGCCCTCCTGCAGAGAACCCTTTGTCCCTCTAAGTCCGGAGATCAGGAAAAGTCTTATCTGTGAGTAAAGGGGTCAGTGGGACGAGCTGAAAATGCCACATCTGCGGGGGGTAGGGGGCAAGGAAATGAGATAGAAAGTAAATGGAGGAGCTCTGCTTGAAGTTTTGGTTCATTTTTCCAACCCGCGCATGATGTTTCTAGACCTCCTCGTTACAGGACAGAACACACCCCTTAACTGCCTCTCAGGCCTAAGGGAACAAAGCTGCAAAGCTATGTGGTGGTTTAAGTGGCTCTGTGTTTTGTTTTTGTCTTTGTTTTCCCAATGGAAAAGCCAGTACTTTGTTCTCAACTAAACCATTTACAACCTTTGTGTTCTTCTGATTCTCTGACATCAGCCAAAATAAAAGGTACTTTTGCTTCAGGGAAACTTGTAAGCTAACTGAGTTCCTACAGAGACCGGGAAAGCTTATTGAAAATCATCTCCTAATACATCTGGGTATTAGACTTTCTAGAAAGGTGATTACTAGGAGACTTGAGAGACTAAGACAAAATGAAAAGAAAAGCACCTTTTGTTTGAGAAGATTTTTGGCAAAGGGCATAACCTGGGTGTGGTGGAAAAGGCAAACATTTACCTCTTACCAACTCTGTGACTTAACCTTTTTGAACCTCAATGTTTGCTTTTTAAACTTTCCAGATGAGGAAAATAATTCCTGCCTCAAGGGTGAATATTAAGTGAGATGATGCAGAATGACAATGACGGGTCATTTGTAGGCAAATTCTCCTGCCCATTTCAATAGAAGTATCTCAATATAGTTTTGATTCAAAGGTAGGAAAGGAAAATTAGAAACAATCAAAGTGAGAAAAGGAAAGTAGTTACTTAACACTGAAGCATCTCTCTGCTTGGAACTTGACAACAGGGCACCACTTACTAAGAGGCGTAGGATTGGCCAAAGCAAGGTTGAGACCACAGGCACTCTCTGGCCACCCGCTCCCCAATCCGGACTTAGTCTCTTCCTAAAAGCAGGCGGGTTTCCAGGCACAGAAACACATCCACCTGCACACACATGTTTACCGATTGACAAGGAGACTTTAGTATTGTGCTGGCTCAGAAGGTGAGGAACGAAGGAGAGTCCCTTCTCCTAACAGTGTACTCTTTTTGTAGTGCGCAGTAACTGCACGTGCTGTCTTGTCTCTCCACGTGAATGAAGGGCAGAGAACAAGTCTGTTACTTCTGTTTCATGCACTGAAGCTCCGCAATGCTGAGCAGAGAGTAGATGTTCAGTGAATGCTTTATTAACTGGATTTTCACTCTGGCTATAACAGTCAATTTATGTGGGACCAGCTCTCCATTGAACCCAACTAAAATATCTGGATTTTTAAAAAGAGCTACCTGTTTAAAGCCATTAGAGGGGTTACCACAGCAGCAGAAATTAGGGGCAGGGTCCTGGAGAGAGAGGAAAGGCATTGAGGTGAGACCAAGGTTGGGCCATTTCTCCCCTCCAGGGAGTTGCTGATTCATAGGAGGAATGGGGTGAGAGGCTAAGGATACAAAGTGATTGCTAATCAACTGTATTTCAATAAAGCTGGGGGAAAAAAATCAAAACAAATGCTCATAGAGCTTTAGGGAAAAAAGAAAGGGATGATTAAGAGACAGAGAAGCTGAGCAAAGTCTCACAGTGTTGAGAAAATAAAAACTGGAGCTGGGGGTTCACCAGGGAGAAGGGACCTCAGGCTCACAGCTGTGATACCTGAAGGGCTGCACCAAGGAGAAAAGAAGAACCAGAAATAGCTCTGTCAGCAGCAAGATTGATATCCAACCTCAGATCAGATCAATCCAAGGCTGGATTAAGGCAAACAGCCCCATTCTAACTGCTTTCCAGAAGCAAAAGTAAATCTACTCTGGAGGAAGATGGCACCATCCAGAACTTCTATACTTCTTCATACAATTATTCAATATTTACCTTTATATAGCTCCCCTTGCCTTTCAGATCCTCTTGCTGAGATGTGGAAAAGGCATGGACAGTCAGAAACCCTGGCCTCTAGGTCTGTTTCCTTATTTAGAGGGTGAGACAGGTTTATCCAGCTTTGAATTTCTCTGTCTCTATGTGTGGAATACTCACAGCCATGTATACTCACACATGCTCACAGCCCAGGGAAGGAAGACACTCATGCCATGTGAAGCCACAGGAAACAGAGTGAACAACCAGGGGCTGTGGGAGGCAGGCTTTGTAGTACCAAGAGGGTAGGGGTGAGCCCTGCTTCCCATGGAGAGATGTGATTGGCTTGTTCGAAATGTTCCGTGGGCTGGCTGGGAAACGGGAACCCACTTCTCAGGGATAAGCGGGAGCTGTGCCTGGTCCCTTTGATAAGGAGGGTTGTCTGGCTAGAGGATCGCCTCTGTGGAAGCTGAATGGGGAGGGGGCCTTGCATTTAGGCCATTTGAGGCTCTCCCGATTTTACCAGGTGTCAAGGTAGCACACAATTTGGAGCCTTCATTTCAGGCCTTACATTATACCTCCCAAGAGAGAAGCCCGCGTATCTACACCCAGTGTCCAACTTCTGTTCCTCTCCTCAATTGTCTTGACTTTTCATGCATCCTCACACCTCATACTCCTTTCTTACGGTCCCCGTGGCTCTCACCAGAGTTTGGGTCCTTATCGCTCTGTCAGTGAAAAAATGTTGCCTGTCTCATCAGTAAACAAAGGATGTTGCATTAAGCCATCGCATGACAGCCACCCCGACCATGCACCCTGAGGAGACTCAGGGTGAGGAACCACAGGATGCTGGCCCCGGATAACTGAGGCACATATCAAAGGAATGATTTCAACGAACTCAGACTTTTGCATCTTCCCATACACAGAAAAGTGCTCAATTCGTTAACTTGAGATGTCTGGTTTTCTTTAATGAACAGGAATCTTTTGATGTTCTGACTACCTGGTCTTTGTTGCAAAAAAGCCTGGTCTTTGTTCTTACGTATCCTGGCTCTTCCCTTGCCTGTTTGGAGCAGTCCCTCAGAGCTATCTGAGACGCTGCCTCCCAGGCTTAAGTCCTCAGTTTTGTCAGCCGAGTAAAACATAATTATCAACTTTTAGGTTGTGCATTTTTTTCAGTCGACACCTCCGATCTGTTGTGATAACATCATGCAATATGTTTCTCTGCCTCTGTTTCTCCCCTGGTGGAATCTATTCTTGTCACAGCTGACATATTAATCTTCACAAAATACCACTTTAACCACACAGCCTCCCAGTACCTCCTCACAACCTGCCATAGCTCCCTACTGAACCTGTGATCTGGCCTTCCCAAGTTGTGTGAAAATGCAAGGACGGCTAGCACAGGACAGGCCCACGGAGCTAACAGTGATCAGCTGAGCTTCGGCAGCCAATTCTCTGACTTCAGGATGAAAAATTAGATACCTGGCTTCATGTTGCTACTTTCTAAACATGATCAGATAATGAAACTTAAAAAGTAAAGTTAGTGCCAATTTTCTTATTGACATTTTTCTTTTCAATAAAATAGGTCACCTTGGTTGTAAAAATAGGCTTTGTATTTATCAGCGTCAAAAGGAGCTATTTTCATTTTGAATGATTAAAAAAAGACACAACTGTAATCATTTTTATTTTTTCTGAATTGATCCTTTGCAAGAAAAGATTGGGGAAGATACGCCCATCATAAAAGTTTTCATTTTCCCTGTTAACTCCCTGGATGCGCTGCCTATCACAGGTACCACACAGCATCCCCGTCACATAAATCCATCACTCATTCATCCAGCTGACTTTTTTTTTCTAAATAGACTTTATTTTTAAGCACAATTTTAGGTTCACAGAAAAATTGAACAGAAAGTATAGAAAGTTCCCATATACACCCTGCCTCCATACTTGCATAATCTCCCCCACTATTAACATCCCACTTCACATGGGATGTGTTACAGTAGATGAAGCTACATTGACACAATGTAATCAGTAGTTTACATTAGGGTTCACTCTTGGTGTTGTACATTCTATGGATTGGACAAATGTGTAATGACGTGTATCCACCATTGTAGTAACATATAGGATCGATTCCCTGCCCTAAAATCCTCTGTGATCTGCCTATACATTTCTCCCTCCCAACTAAACCCTGCCAGCCACTGATCTTTTTACTGTCTCTATAGTTTTGTCTTTTCCAGAATGTCAATATATTTGGAATCATACAATACGTAGCCTTTTCGATTTGGCTTCTTTACTAAGAAATATACATTTAAAGTTCCTCCATGTCTACTCATGGCCTGATAGCTTCAGTGCTGAATAACATTCCATTCTGGAGGTACAGTTTATTTATTCATTTACCTACTGAAGGACCACTTGGTTGCTTCAAAGTTTTGGCAGTTAAGAATAAAACTGCATCTTGGGACTTCCCTGGTGGCGCAGTGGTTAAGAATCCACCTGCCAATGCAGAGGACACGGGTTCGATCCCTGGTGCGGGAAGATTCCCACATGCCGCAGAGCAACTAAGCCCGTGCGCCACAACTACTGAACCTTCGCTCTAGAGTCCGTGAGCCACAACTACTGAGCCCTCGTGCCACAACTACTGAAGCTCAAGCACCTAGAGCCCGTGCTCTGCAACAAGAGAAGCCACCGCAATGAGAAGCCCACGCACCGCAACAAAGAGTAGCCCCCGCTCGCCACAACTGGGAAAGCCCACGCACAGCAACAAAGACCCAATGCAGCCAAAAATAAATAAATAAATAAAAATTAACAAAACAAAAAACTGCATCTTGCACACTTTTGGCCTTGTAAACAAACCTACCTGGGCTGGCCAGGCCAAATGAGACTGTGGTGGGATTCCCAATAAGCAGCAATTCCCAATTAAGTGCTACTGTATATTAAGTGCTACTGTATATGTGTTTGCTAACTACACCCATGCCCAGGGCTGCATTATAAAATTCAGGTCTGGGCACTTTCAGGGATACCAGATTCCTCCAATAGAAATTAGTCAGTTAGCCTGCACAAGCATTTATTGAGTATATTCAATGTTCCGGTGGATGATGAGGTAACTAAGATGACTAACTGCCCTCAGGAAGGCTTAAGAGCCATGTAGAGAACCCATTACTACAATAATGTCCTTACAACAAACATTTATTGAGCAAGTACTAAGTGCCAAGTGCAATTGGAAGGTATTTCATCCAAGCCACACAGTGACCCAGCGAGGACATTTCACAGAACAGGGAACTGAAGCTTAGGCAGGTTAAAGGAAAGCCCTGCCCAGCCGAACTGCAGATACTTGTAGTGCATTTGGGACAATCCAGACCTGCCCCCTGTCCATTTGTTGCTATCCATAGGAAGCTACGCCTTGGGCCCTAAGATCCAAAATTGCGTTCTCTATTACTTTCCTTTTAAGTCAAGGGAAGAGTCAAGGATGCCAAGCAAACACACACACACAAATCACAAAAAGTACAACAGGTCTCTTGTCCTAGCAAGGAAACTTGATGCCTTCCTGACAACAGTTTAGCCTCCTGAATTAGAGCAAGATGAAGACATCCAGCCAGGAATGACTATCCACTTAGGAGGGAAAGGGAAGAAGGGAAGTCATTCTGAGCCTTTGCAGCAGCAGACTCTGCAGTTTTGGGCTGATACCTGACCCAGGAGCTTTCTGTGACAAGCTGTTCAAGAGATATGCCGATTGAAACAGAAGAGTGGCCAGGGAGATCCGAAGAAGAACAACCGCCGTAACAAAATAACAAAATACTCAATAAAGCAAAGAAAAAGGAATTAATAAAAATATAAGGAGAAATTAATGAACTGAAAACAGTAAAAACTAATATAAACAACCCCCAAAGCTTATTAGTTAACAATAAAAAATACAATAGGTAATCTATATTCTTACTCACCAGGGCTGGTCTAGCTACTGCCACTGCTGAATGTCCAACCAACTGGCAACAGGAACAGGGCTGAGTTCCCCATAAAGTGGGGACCAACCAACCAATTGGTGGTAAGCTGCTTACACTGGACTCCTCCCATTCTGCAAGGGTCAGTGCTTCCTCTTGACTGGTATGGACACGTCACAGGTTTTCTTTTGCCTTTCCAACATCGCTGTCCAAGGGCTTCCAGAATGTTTCATACAACAACACAGAATCCTGCATAGTAACACAAAAGATGAGGGAACTCATTTTACAGCCAGGGAGGCATGCTGTGGACACATGACCATGGGATCCACTGATTCTATCATACACCATTCCACCCAGAATTTGCCAACCTGATTGAATAATAGGATGACAAAGCCAAGGTGCCAGCTTAGAAAGGATACCATCTCCTAGGATGCAGTATGCACCCTAAAATAATGACCATTATGAAGGGCTGTATCTCCAGTAGGTAGAATTCATGAGTCCAGGAGTCAAGGGGCAGGGGGAGGGGTGGGAGAGGACGGCTGTGCTTACCATCACTCCCAGCGATCCACTTGGGAAATGCATGCTTATAGCTCCTGCAAATCTCTGCCTGCAGGTTTGGAGTTCCTGGTTCCCAGAGGGAGAAACTCTTCCATCAGGAGTCACAGAAAAAGTCCCATTCAAATTTTTTTTTTAATTAATTTATTTTTATTTTTGGCTGCCTTAGGTCTTTGTTACTGGGCGCGGGCATTCTCTAGTTGCGGCAAGCGGGGGCTGCTCTTCATTGCGGTTCGCGGGTTTCTCACTGAGTGGCTTCTCTTGTTGCAGAGCACGGGCTTTAGGCACGTGGGCTTCAGTAGTTGTGGCACACAGGCTCCGTAGTTGTGGCGCACGGGCTTAGTTGCTCCACGGCATGTGGGATCTTCCCAGACCAGGGCTCGAACCCGTGTCCCCTGCACTGGCAGGTGGATTCTTAACCACTGCGCCACCAGGGAAGTCCCCCATTCAGCTTTAAGCTATGACTGCTACTTGTTCACTAGGGCTCCTTGAGCAAAGAGACCAGCAGAGAAGCAGACGGGTTACTCTCTTGGCAGGGGTAATTGGCCCCAATCAGCAGGAGTAGGTAGACTACTTTTATACAATGGACAAGGTAGATTATGTTTGGCACCCATGTAATCCACTGGGTATCTCTGAATGGTCCTCTGCCTGATTTATAAAAAATTTTATTGAAGTATAGTTGATATACAACGTTGGGTTAATTTTTGCTATACAGCAGAGTGATTCAGTTACATACATATATATATATATATATATATATAATTCTTTTTTATATTCTTTTCTATTATGCTTTATCACAAGATATTGAATATAGTTCCCTGTGCTATACAGTAGGAACTTGTTGTTCATCCATCCTACATATAATAGTTTGCATCTGCTAATCCCAAACTCCAATACTTCCTTCCCCCACCTCGCCTCCCCCCTTGGGGACCACAGGGCTGTTCTCTATGTCTGCGAGTCTGTCTCTGTTTCGTAGTCCTCTGCCCAATTGTGATGGTAAATCAAAAAGGGCAGCAGCTCTGTCCAGGGACTCAGAAACCTCAGGGACGAATTCCTGATTTCCCCCAACAGGATAGCCACGTAGGCTAGCAGAGACGCGCGCTGAGGCTGAGGAAAGTGGAGAATGGCTAGTAGGTGAAGAGCATCAGCTGTATCGAGATCAGCTATAGCAGTGGGGGCTATGGTTTGTGTCACTAACCTTACTTGAAGTTTCCCAGGGAACTGAGGAAAGTGGAGGACATGTTTGCAATGAGAAAAATGTATTATTCTAAAAGGTATACTGAACTCACAAGGGGTAGACTGTCCTGGATGCTGTGGTGCCTGCCCTGGAGTCCCTCTTCAGGACTCAGGCACTCATTTCTCCAGCTGCTGGGGAAGCGTTGTTTGCTGGTGGCTTGGCTTTCAGTAGAGTCTCTTCCCAAGAACTGTCCTTGGCTGAAGGAAGCTACCTCACCCAAAGTTATACCCCTTGCTGGTCAGCCAGGATCTAGCTGACGTCAGGGTCCAAAGGCCCGGCCTCCCTGCCTCAGTTGGAGACATCTCTGGAGGGTCTTCCCAGCTTCAGAGTTCAGGCCTCCACCTCACAGTTGAACTTCTCCCTCCATCCTCCTGTTTCCCTTACTCTATCACGGTGCTGTTTGTGAGAGCACACCCCAGCAATCATCTGCACGCAAAACCTCCTCACCCAGTCTGTCGCCTAGGAAACCCAACTCACAGTCCTGGTGATTGCACATTTTAGAAGCTGGCCCCACCGGCTTTTTTGTGGATACCAACCACTGCATCCTTGAGAGGCCAAGAGAAGCTGAGGGCAGGGAGTGCTGAAAGATGGCAGAGAAATCTCAGAAATACGCCCTTGCATCCTTGCTAATGGCTGGCTCTTTAGGGCAACAGCAGCAGGACTGAAGCCAGGCGTTCCACAGGCCCAGACATTTTCAATCTCTCTCAACTTTTCTCATAGAGCCTGAAGCCCAAGGATCCTACTCATCACTCTTTGGGGCTGATGATTCTGCCTTTTGTGGCATCCTCGAGAGGTCTCCTGTTAAGCAATCAGCGAAAGCGCTAACTACGGCCAGGAATGAAACTAAACGTGCTCCTTCCACCTGCTCTTAAATGTCTCCTCAAAGAGAAACTAAGGGATATTTCCTAAGCAGGATACGGCTTAACATCTTTCTTTTAAAATATATTTTTAGCAGTCTACAGTAAAAGGTAGCCTTATCTAAAAGGAAGCTTTATCAACCTCAAAACCATTTCTTCATATTTCAACTCTCTTCAACTTTGTAAATGTGACGTTATAGTCTACTAGTCACCAAAAAGACATTTAGAGCAGACCAGAAACAAAGTTAGAGACAATGAATGAACCAGAAGACAACCCTTGTGGTTTGGGGGCCCAGCACAAAGTGAGAAAGTGGCTGTGGACGTTTTAGCCAGATTTTCCGCAGTCCCAAATGTAGAAGTCTCCGTGTTTTAAGGTCAACACTGGAGTAGGGACAAATGGCAAGTCGAAGAATGAAAAAAAAAAAGGTTAAATGAAGGATTACTGCTGTTGCTTCCCTGCCACCAGGCAATCATACAGAGGGAAGTGGGGAGCACAGGTAGGTTCAAAGACACCTGCCGTCAGCCTGGTCAATCCCCTCCCCACTCAGTGTTCACTGTGCAGGCCCCAGAAACAGTGGCAGGAGATTGCCACTTGGTTTGTATCATAATTTTCTCCTCTCAGGCAGAAAGTAGGGCGTTGTGAGTGCCAACTGCTGCGTGGAAGGAGATGACTGGAGGTCTTTACTTCCGCCTGTCCCTGGCTTCCTGTCACACAGGGAAGGACTGGTCTGTAGGATGGATGCTCTCTGTGCCACCTGAGAATCCTCAGGTCACTGAAGGGCCAGTTGACCATAAGATGCATCAATGCAGCAGCTCGTTGGTCTCACAATCGATTTCCTAATAAACTGACTCTCCTTTCTGCTCTGACAAAGGCTGAGCTGTCAAATGTGCTTTTCCTCCAGCAGACAGTTTTGCATCTCAAGGCAGGAACAGGCAGTTAGAGGAATAAGCGCTAGCCCAGCGGAGCCCTGCTCAGCCCTCTGTGGGGTCCCCAGTCCTGACCCTTCTTTCTTCTCTTCCTGGCATCATTCTCTGACTCCTTTCCTGAGCACCGGGATGGGGATGTTTTCAGAAGGCTTTATCAAGCTGGCCCAACAACAGAGCCACTCTGCCCCTATTAGCACTAACAGAGCCAGGATGTGGTGATGCTGAGAAGCGCCGCCACACACTCTCGAGGTGTGCCTGGCGGCGCAGCCCAGGCAATGAGTTCACACACACCCACGCAGCCTTCGCCAGCTCACACCCAGGTCTGGGCAACGTTAGCCCCAAAGGGGACATTTTCTATGGCAGCCCAGAAAGCTCTTAGTTCATTTTCCTTCAGAAATGGTTTTACTCCATGAGGATGGCTGCAGTCCAGCAAACATGCCCACCCTCAGGCTTAGGAAGCCTTCTGGTTCAACAGAAGGACAGAGGACTGTGCTCTGTCATGGCACAGATATTTTTATTGAACACTTTTCTGAACCTTTACCTCGTTAGCCATGTCCTTGCACCTTTCTACTGTCGGAGGGTCCAGCGATCTTGTTCAGTCCTCTGGCTTCAGTCATCTGGTCCACGGAAGAGACGAAACAAGAACACTGCTGTGGTGGAATGAGCTGACGCATATCACTTTGTGATCAGGCTGCTTCTAGAAAAATCTCCCCATCCTGAAAAACTTCTACGTGCTTAGGATAGAAAGATGGCTGAGAAAGCACCGTTCTAAAGTCCTGCCATTGAGGTGTGGCACACGTGATGATGAAAGCACATACAGAAACCGCATGGCAAGAACCAAATTATCCTTTTTCTTTTTTCTCTATTCTTTTTGGGTTTTTCGTTTGTTTTTCCTTTGAAGAAGTGGTGATCACGAAGACTCATAGAGTAGACAGGTGAGTGGGATGTTAAAATACAGCTCATAAAACTGTTGCAGGACTCACTGAAAGGATCATGGCAGTGTGAGCCCTGGAGTCACACATCGAGGTCCAACTCTGCTTCTGCTCCCTGTCGGCTGTGGGGCCTTGGGGAAGTGACTTAACCTCTCTGTGTCAGGGATTCCTTATCTATAAAACTGGGGGAAACGAAAGTTCCTGTCTCGCAGGCTTATTGTGAGGACTGAATGAGTTAACATGTGTGAAGCTCTTAGGTGTTCAATACGCATTAGCTGGTAGACAATTTTAGAACATCTGCTTTTATCCTTCCTGTGACAGGAATCTTTCCATCTTGCCAGGTAGATATAAAAGTAGAGGAAAAACAAACCCCAAGAGATGGGGAGGGAAGAGGAGAGGAAAAAAGATGGGACAGGAAGAGGAAAAAGAAGCAGCAGGAGGCAGATCCCTGGGGTGGGTGGTGGGGTCCCCCACTTGCCTCTGTGGGCCAAGAGAGAGGCTTCTCCCCTGGGGAAGGAGTGAGTTATATATTCCAAAGAAGGTGAATTGCCCAGGGTCTCACAGGAGCCAGAATGAAAACATTTACAGGATTTCTGAGAAAACTGAGAAGCTGAGAGGCCACGACTGAATACACACCCCACAGTTTCACATGTCAACCCAGGAAATAATGCAGCATCAACGGTGAGGGAGCCGTGATTGTGCCCTAAAGGACATCAGTCCACACACTTAGCATTTGTTGTCATACGTGTTGTTACATTATGTGCAGAATTTTCTATTGATTAAATTTCTTGACGTAAACATGAAACAAGAGTATTAATCCACTACTTCATATATTCAAGAACGGTGGGGGAAAGGGCAGGAAGATTCATGTCATTTGAGTATATTTCACATCATTGAGTACCTGGCAAATGTGTGTTAGAAAAATGCCTTGATGTGGGTCCCACCAAGGGAGGAAGAGGAGTTTCCAAGTAGACAAGTAGGAAGGAGACAGACGTACCAAGCAAGGGGAAGAATGTGTCCGAAGTCTAAAGATGCAGAACAGCATGGTTTGTGCAGAATGCACCAGCAGTAGGGTAAAGGACAAGGAGAGGAAGATGAGGCTGAGAGCTGGGGCTAGGCTAGGACGCTGTGTATCTTGTCTGGGCACTTGAACCCGATCTTTCTAAGCTGTGATAAATCACTGAATGGTGTTGAGCAGGGGAATGTTGGCTTAGAAACACAGTGGAGAAGGGTTTCGAAGGGACCACGACTGGACAGTGGGAAAATTATGAGACCCCCAGCAATAGTTCGAGTAAGACTGATGAAGGCCTGAGCTAAATCAGGACTCCAGGGGACGGCAATTCACCTTCTGCAAGTGAAATCAGTAGAACTTGCAGAGCTTATCCATAAGAGAAGAGAGACTCCCTGGTTCTGGTTTGGGTGACTGAGGGGATAATGGTGATTCAGGAGACCGAGGGTGTACAAGTGGGGAAGATAACTTCCTTTTTGGATGCAGGATGGAGAGGAGGGGCTGGGTGGGTAGGGGGATGTGTGTGTATATGAGTAGAAGAAGTGGACTGAGTGAAAGACACTTTCCAAAGCTAAATGGACAAGATATTTAGCTTATCTGCTGTTTTATACTGTCTTTGCCACCTCGCCTCTTTAGACAGGGAATATTTAAAGACACACCAAAGGAAGAACCTACAACTCACATTTACTAGGTGTTTCCTTTGTGACTTTTTCCGGTGGTTAAGTACTTCACCTATATTACCTCATTTGATCCTCAAAAGAGTCTTTTGAAATGAATATCATCATTCCTAGTTTACAGATGAACAAAGTGAGATTCAAAAGGATTAAGTAATGTGCTAAAAGCCTCACAGTTAATAAATGGTAGAGCTGAAACCACTCCATGAGAATAAAGAAAATTTCAGTAAAGAAGTAAGAATTTTTCATTGTTCATATTTGGTGGGGGGAGGGATAGGCTGATGAGATATTTGGGTGAACAAATGCACTTTGACACTTACACTTATTTTATGTTCACGCTTTCAAAACATGTTCACATTCCTTATCTCCGATTTCTCACAAAATATCTACATGAGGCTGCCAGGGCTGGTACTTGTAACTCTATCAATCAATGAACAAACATTGGCCAAGTATCCCCACCGAGCGAATCACTGCTCACAGGGTGTTTGCCGAAGTTTCCTTCGTGGTCCTGCTCACAAGGGGTTGACAGTTGCTACAGGGGGGCCATATAAAAACATAAGGCAGACGGGCAAAGCACCAAATGGAGGCTACAAACCATTAGTTTTCAAACTGTGTCCTAGTTTCTCTAGGACAGTGGTTCTCAGGGAGTGGAATGATTTTGCCCTTTGGCAAAAGGGGGGACATTTGGCACAGAGTGGAGACGGGTTTGGTTCTCTCAACTTTGGAGGGGAAGGGCGCTGACGTCTGGTGGGTAGAGGTCAGGGGAGCTGACAGTCATCCCACAAGGCACAGGACAGCCCTCACAGCAGAGAAGTCTCCAGCCCAGAACAACAGTGGTGCCAAAGTTGAGAAACCTGCTCCAGGGTAATACAATTACCTTGATATGAATTTCATTTTTAAATTTACACTTTTTAATTTTATTTATTTGTTTTTTACTTTTGGCTGTGTTGGGTCTTCGTTGCTGCGCGCAGGCTTTCTCTAGTTGCGGCGAGTGGGGGCTACTCTTCGTTGTGGTGTGTGGGCTTCTCATTGTGGTGGCTTCTCTTGTTGAGGAGCACGGGCTCTAGGCACATGGGCTTCAGCAGTTGTGGCACGTGGGCTCAGTAGTTGTGGCTTGTGGGCTCTAGAGCACAGGCTCAGTAGTTGTGGTGCATGGACTTAGTTGCTCCACGGCATGTGGGATCTTCCCGGACCAGGGATCGAACCCGTGTCCCCTGCATTGGCAGCTGGATTCTTAACCACTGTGCCAGCAGGGAAGCCCTACACTTTATTTTAAAATAGTAATAAAACAACAGATATGCTGAAAAGTATTACATACTAAATTTTCACACACTATACTCACCAAAGGATTAACTTGTGCTGCCAATTTAAATACTTTTGTGAACTTGGACTAAATCTTCCTAGCGTAGTGATTGCAAAGGAGAACAATTTCTTAACAAGATTACCCACTATGAAGAATATCCTAAAATTTCTAGGTAAGTCATTATTTTAAAACAATTTAGCCATTTCTAACTATTTGTGTGTATCAAGGTTTTTCTCAACAAAATACAGAAACACATTTGGAAGCTGAGGCTGACACAGACTACAAACTGTCATCCCTATCACGGTTTCATATTTTTGTATTTATCAAACAGCCTAAATGATTGACTTTAGAAGTAAAAGTCATTAAGTTTCAACTTATACATTTGAATTAAAGAAATACCGATCTCATTTGGAAAAAAAAGAAAGGCCTGTGCTACGAAAAAGACCTTTGAAAACCACTGGTACAGGGCATAAGATGTGGCTTGGCCCTGCAAGCGTGTCGCTCAGACAACAGCATCAGCATCACCTAAGTGCTTGGTACAAATGCAGAATCTCAGGCCCCACCACAGACCTTCTGGATCAGGGCCTGCATTTCAACAAGATCTCGTGCACCTTAGAGTTTGAGAAGCCCTTGCTCCATAGGACATCACAGAAGTGAAATCAAATAGGGCTTATGGTAGGAACAGTAAGGCCTAAAAGCAAGGTGGGATTTCAGCAGGGTATGATTTGAATCAACTAGACTGGGAAACATGGGGCGGGTACTCTAGGTGGGGGAAGGGGCAAGGTGAGGGGGTCGGGAACAGACCGCCCTGGCCATACAGAGGGTTCTGGTAGCGGAACAGTTTGAAGAATCTGGGGCAGAGAAGAACTTGGGGCTGAGAGAGTCCCGCCACCAGACAGCTCTCCCGCTCCTGGCCTGCTTCAGGCCCCCTTACCTTGTTGACCTTGTTGACGAGCAGCCTCCGCTGAATTCCAGGCCAGGATTCCCAACCGTGTCGCCACCATGAATCAATTAAACCTTCAATAGCCCCGAGATGTAGGGCCTCATTATCTCCATTTTCTAGATGGGGAGCCAACCACTTCCGGAAGCTGTAATTACCCAAGGTCAGAAGGCACCTGGGGCAGGAAGTCTGGTCCGTAACAGCACATTCTTGGTCCTCCCAGCTTCTCTCTCCTGAGGGGCACAGAGGCCGCTGCTGCGAGCCCTTCCAGAGCTCCAGGCTTCACAGGGCCCCGGGATGGAGGAAGGGGGAGGCTGGCGGCTCGTCCCAGGCCGGGCTCTGTGGAGAGCACATGACTCTAAGCGTAGCCCGGAGGGAGGGGGCTGTTGAGAGCATTGGCTGGAAAGACGCTGGGACAGGGCAGACTTGGGGAGTGACGGGGGGTTGCTGGGGAGGGTGGCAGAGGGGAGGCCTGCCTGCCGAAGGAGGCTTCTGGTGGGGCTGTTCCCAAGAGGAGTTTGAACCATAAAAGCCCTCCAGTCCAGCAGCGAGGTAACTTCAGTTGAGTCAAGAATCACCTAGTCGGGCTTCCCTGGTGACGCAGTGGTTGAGAGTCCGTCTGCCGATGCAGGGCACACAGGTTCGTGCCCCGGTCTGGGAAGATCCCACATGCCGCGGAGCGGCTGGGCCCGTGAGCCATGGCCGCTGAGCCTGCGCGTCCGGAGCCTGTGCTCCGCAATGGGAGAGGCCACACAGTGAGAGGCCCGCGTACCGCAAAAATAATAAAAAGAATCACCTGGTCTTCTTCAGAATCCAGATAGGTAGAACTGAAGCCTTGTGTCTGCTGAGTTCTCTATAGGCCCCCCTACAAGCCCTGGGAAACAGAAGGTGCAGCTTGGCTGGCGGCCTGAAGCGTTGATTCTGCCCGGGACCACCTGACCAGCCCTGATTTTGCTAGGAGTCTGTCCTGGCTTTCTCTTGACCTCTTGAGAGGCCCAGTGAGGTTTCTAAGCCAAGGCAATGGAATGGACTCTAGCAGAAGGACCAGTGACCAAGGGATAAGGGGAAGCCACTCCATCCCTGCAGGGCCCCCTCAGCCACCCGTCCTGAAGATGAAGCAGCTGGGACACCCCTCAGCCCTGCCCCCACTGCTCAGGGCATGTTGACATCCAGCTGGGGCCCCTTAACTCTGCCTGGAGGCTGATTCATCAGCTTCTGGGGGCTGTGTTAAGGCCCCGCCTCCCCTTGATGCTGCCCTTTGATTCCTGGTTAATGACTCCCAGCTGTGCGGGGGTCCTGAGTTTGTTCAAACTTTGTGGTAAGAAAAGGCTGTGAAACCTGAGCTCTTTACAGGGTGGCTGTGGACACCTCTGGGGACAGAGCAAGGGCTGCTGGTCCTGGTGGAGGCTGCACCGTGGCCTGGGCCATATCCATAAAGGGAGGGAGACAGAGGCTGAGGTTGCTTGCAGGGAGACCTGGGAAGTCCCCTTTACCTCTTGGTCTCCCAGGCCTGCTGGCCAGGCCTCAGGCATGAGATCTGTCCCTAAATTCAAGGAATCGTCTTTGGGACAGGTCTCAGCCTAAAAAGCCTAGGACTTCACCAGAGCAGAGGGACATGGGTTTCTTGCCTCTCCCCCAAATTCCCCAAACTGGCTCTTCTGGGATATTAAGAAACTGTTACTGACAGAACCTAGGGAGGGGGTAATATTAAGCTGATAATGTTTTACTATAGGAAGCCTTCTGCAAGGTACAGCTAACAGAGAAGTTGGCAAGGGTGGGAAGAGGTATGAAGGTAAACAAGGAGGCCCCAAGTTCATTGTTATGCACCTGGTTAAGGGGTCCAACAGGAGGGGTGCTCCTCAATCAGGAGGTCATGTGGGTGCAGGAGAGTCTCTTGGGAAGCAGTTCCGGGGAAGGTGGGGGGCAGAAGAGAGAAAGGAAGACAATGAAGCTCAAAGCTGAGTGGTCAGCCCAGCCCCAGCCCAGGTACCTGATTTCAAAACCTGAAACGCTGGACAAGGATAGTATGGCCATATCGTGGAATACTACCTAGCCACTAAACCGTGCTGCTCTTTAAGACTATTTAAGTAGATGGGAAATGCTCATGATGTATCTGTAAGTGAAAAAGGCTTGTATTACAAATACTACATACAGATTCCCCTTATTTTGTTGAATGCACACACAGACACACACGTGGAAATGTGGTAACTGGAAGTCGCCAAAGCGTCCACAATGGTTAGCTCTGCGTAGTAGCATTTGTGGGTAATGTTTATTGTCTTCACGTCTTTCTATACATTCCATATTTTCTATAACCAGTGTGCCTTGCTTTTGTAAACAGGGAGAACAGTAACTGTTTACATAAATGTAGCACAGGTTTCCTGTAAACTGTGTGGCATGTCAAAGAGTCCATGGGCTGTGGGCCAGTGAGTTGGGGGCTTGGTGGGCATGGCTTGTTGCCCCAGAGCACCTATTCCCCCCTCTTCCTTCCTACAGAAGCCTCAGTGCTATCTGCATCATGCTCCATATCTTCCCTTTGCCCTTCCAGACCCACTTCTCTCTTCCTCACTTTGAGCCCTGGGAGGCTGACCTTTATGGAGAACATCAAAAGCTCTGGTTGGGTCTGGCTACTGGGGACACCAGCAGGAGATCAAAGGGAGACAGGAGCATGCGGCTGTGGTATTGATTCCCCTGGCTTCCTCTCAGTGGGCTGGCTGTGTCTCTCTTTAGGAGGTCTTGACTCCTTCAAAAGGCTTACTCCACACAGCTCTGGCTTTGGGTTCCCTGCCCTACCCCTGCAGGCCTTGGGGTGGTGCAGTGGGCAGAATGGTGGCCGCCAAAAGACATCCACGTCTTCATCCCTGGATTGAAAATGTGACCTCATTTGGAAAAAAAAGGTCTCTGCAGATGTAATTAAGGATCTTGAGAAGAGGAGATAATTCTGGATTATCCAGGTGGGCCCTAAATCTAATGCCAAGTGTCCTCATAAGAGAGAGGCAGAGGGAGATTTGACGGGTAGGAGAGAGGAGGCAGTGTGACCACAGAGGCAGAACTGGAGTGATACGGCCACAACTCAAGGAACGCCACAGTCACCAGAGGCTGAAAGAGGTAAAGAATGGATTCTCCCCTAGAGCCTCCAGAGGGAGTTCCCAACTTCTAGCCCCCAGACCGTGAGGGAATAAATTTCTGTTGCTTTAAACCACCTGTTTGTAGTCATTTGTTACAGTAACTGTAGGAAACTAAAACAGGCAGTAATGGTGTCCCCATTGTTACCTGCCCTGGTGGGAATGGGGTTCCATGGTATTTTTGTGGTCTCTCTATGCTTTCCCCACACTTTGGTAAATAGTCCCACTCTTTTTAAAAAATATTTATTTATTTGGTTGTGTAGGGTCTTAGTTGTGGCATGCCAGATCATTTTTTAGTTGTGGCATGTGGGATCTAGTTCCCTGACCAGGGATCGAACCCAGGCTCGCTGCATTGGGAGTGTGGAGTCTTAGCCACTGGACCATCAGGGAAGTCCCAACAGTCCTGCTCTTAAACTCAACTGACATTACCCAGTTTTCGTGAGCCACCCATTTCCTGCCTGTCTCACATGATGTCTGGGGTGGATCCTGGTTCATCCAAGCAGTCTCCTAACTCTGGCCAAGTCAGAGGGAAACCAGTAGCCTTCTGGGACAGTTCATTGCTCCTGTGAGGGAGCCACAGGAAGAGATGGTCCTTCCGTCCCTCTCCTTCTTCCAGACTTGGGCATGTCCGAGCATGATGCCTGCAACTGTGGCATCAGTCTTGACACCAATTTGAGTCAACTAGTGAGCCAATGAATCAATTTACCAGCCCTGAAGGTGGTCCCACTCTTCCTGTCATGTGAAATAATACATTTCTATATGGCTTATTTCAGTTTGAGTTGGGGTTATGTTGTTAGTGGCCGGAAGCCTACTAATTGATGGAGAATTAGATTGGTTCTATGTTGCCTTAAGGCAGAGATGGTCAAATTGGCTTTAAATATCCTAGCACCTAAAAAAAAAAAAAAAAAACTTCCAAACTTTGAAAAATCTTGGTAAAAAAATGTTCATGACATATTCTACATGCTCACACTTGGTTGGCAAATAGTAGGAAAGCAAAATGAGTAGAGATTTATAGTCAACCACCACGTTAAACAGAGAGAGGGCCTGAAATAACAGCAAAAAGGTGAAACAGAAACAATTCTTTGTAACATAACTGGATATTCAGTTCAGCAAATAACTATTAAACCTGCTATATGCTAGGCACTTAGCACTGGGGTGTCAGATGGGAATGAGACATTGGTCATTTTCCTTGAGGAGCTCAAAGATTTTTTTTTTTAATCTTTTTTTCCCAGGTTATATTTTATCCAAATCATGGTAGAATAAATGCGAAACTGTTCATCCAGCAACGCTTGTACTCTTCACTTGCTGTGCTGCTGTTGATTGTATACTCGGTGAGAAACGTATTGTTAAGGTCAAAATGAGCACAATTCAGAGGGAGAAAAATAGTTAGAAAAAAATTTGATTCAAAAAGATCACATAAACAGAGTATGGGAGCAAAACTGGTCTTTACCCCAAAATGCTAAAAACTATGTTGTGCTTGTAAAGTATTACTTGGAACTGCAGCAAGTATCCCCCAGGGTCCCAGTTTGAAGAGAAGTGATTAAAGCTTGGGGTGGTGGGGTGGGGATGGGGTACACAATGATAGCATGCTGGGCTTACCCCCCAAACTTCACAGAACAAGGCAGATGGAGATAGAGCGGTTTCTTCACCAGCCAAGAACCCCGCCCCTCAATTCCAGGACCTGGAAGCAGACATCCTTCAGTAAGTATAGATGCATTCCTCAGTCAGAAACCACTCCCACCAGCCTGATAGTTCAACAGACAACCATTCCTTTGGGTCGAGTAGGACCACTGCGTAAATCCTCTTTAAGATACTGATACCCTTGGGAGGGATATTCAAATTAATTCACAACAGTGGGTGATTCTTTTAGTTTTTGAACAGAGCTCTGAGAGAATGGGACACAGGAGATGAAGAAGGGGAGATTAAGGGAGAAAGTGGGACACAGGGGATGAAGAGGGGGGGTTAAGGGGAGATATTAAGGGAATGCTAGCACAGGTGGCTCGTTCAAATTGGAAATCCCTGGGAAGCAGAAGGCTGAGTGAGGGGCCTGGTGACAAACCACTTACTTGTGCCTCTCTCCTTGGTCCTATTTCTCATCTCTGCTTAGCCTTCCTCTTTTGAGAAATGCATAAATAGAGGCCAACCTCATCCAATGAACTTTCCCAAGGTTCACTCCACGGGACACTGGTTCTACAAGATACTCTTAGAAGATGCTGTGTATTGAAAGTCCTTGGGGAGTCTACAAGTAGGTTGGCACATTGACGCTTCTGAGGAGTACAGCAGCTGGGAATCCTGATTTGTGTTTACGTAACCCAGCATTTTCCAAACTTTTTTTGGATGAAATAACTGTTTAGTGCATGTGAATTATCATGCCTTAAGAATGGATTCTGAGAAACGCTTATCTGATGCTCATGGTCTTCAGTTGCAGTGTTTGCTATCTGAGTTTTCAGATAATACAGCCCAGACTTCCTTCTTTTGCTGTTTTCCCTTGTTGATGCCACCCCAGAGCACGTGAGCAGGAAAGAGAAGAGGCCAAATGCATACCGAACCCTCTGCTGTTTCTTGTCGGCTTTCCTAGCAAACAATTTAGTCAGGAACAGATTTAAATAATTCCTCACTGTATAGTTAGCTGATTAGCTACAGATTGCAATTATCTAGACTCTCATTTCTTTATTACTTTGGAAAAACTGGACTTATTCTCAGCAAAACTTTGCTCCTTTAAAAGCAGTAGCCTCCTTAGTAAGCATCTTTTCATTATTCTGTAATCTTTGGAAAGAGCCCAAACATCTCTCCTCCCCAAGGAGAGCTGGTTCAGGAAAACTACCATTGTTCCTGGCCAGAGAATAGTTAAAATAGAATCAGTACAAATGTGACTGGATGTCCAGGATGTTGCCTGGAGGCTGCCGAACTACCAAGTATTTGAGACCAAGTGAGCTCTCTGAACCAGACACTGAGAACTTGTTAGAAATGCAAAATCTGGGGTCCCACCCCAGACCCCTCAAAGAGGAATCTGCATTTGAACAGATCCCCAAGTGATCTGTCTCCCTTGTACCTCAAAGTCGAAGAAGCACCAGGATTCGTCCCATCCTTTTTCAAAAGTAATTACTGAGCATCCCACTATACAACAGCTCTGTCCTACATATTGAGGACACAGTGGTAAAAAGGCAGAGAAGTTCCCAGTTCTCATGCACTTTACATTCTAGTGGGGGAGATAGACATAAACAAGCGTAAAACAAAAGATTTCAGGAAGTGGTAAATGCTGGAAGAAATAAGAGCACCATGGATTAGAAAACAATTGGGGGTGAGAAACATTGCTCAGGAAGGGTCTCTCTGAATGAAGACCTGCACGACGAGAGAGAGGGGACATGAGACAGGCTGGGACAGGCCCACTCCAGGTAGATGGCACAGCTAGAGCAAAGGCCCGGAGGAGAGTATGAGCTTGGGAACAGAAAGAAAGCAAGCAAGCCAGTGTGGCTAAGACCTAGTCAATTAGGAAACTCAGAGGTCAGAGGTAGGGAAGGGTCAGATTACGTGCATCTGTGATTCTCAAAAAACTTCACATACATGAGAATCACCTGGAGAAGGGCTTGTTAAAACACAGATTGCTGGGTCCCACCCCAAGAATTCAGATTTAGCCACTCCTGGGCCGCACTCCATAATTTACATTTCTAACAAGGTCCAGGTGATACTGATGCCTCTGGTCCAGGGACCACACTTCGACAACCACTGAGGTAGAGCCTTGTGGGGCCTTGTTGGGAGTTCAGTTATGTTCTGTTTGGTGGGATGCCATTGGAGGATTCTAAGCGGGGGAGTGACAAGATCTGACTTTCTTTTCCTCGGTCACCACCAGAAGAGCAGACCTTTCCAGGCATCCATTGCCACCTGGAGTTGCATCCCTTTCCTGCTTTGCTCATCACCTGATTTGTCCCGATTTCCCACCCTTCCTTTCCATTTCCTCCCAAACATTCCCATTGTGTCTTCTGGACAACCCTGCCCCCCAGCTCCCTGATCTCATCCTGTAACGGCCTCCCTGCCCCTCCTTGCCCTGCTTAGAGCCTGGCTGGCCCTGAGGACACTATTCCTGCAGTTCTTTCTGGCAGAGCCTGTCTGATCTCTTAGAGTCCACAAACTTCAAGGCCAGGAGGTAGTGTTGGTGCCTGCTTCTTCTCCATTGTTGCTCCCAGAGTGTAAGTCTTATTGCCTCTCACAAAGCCCCTGCCCATTAGAGGGTCCTGCTGTCTGACTCTAAGACTAGACCACATGTTCCCGTTCACTGAGGGCTACACCCCCTGTTCTCCATCTTCCTCTCTGCACGGCTCCTGTCAACAGTGAAGTTAACCACACCAATGCTCCATCCAGCACACTGGCTTCTCAGTTTCCTCAACCTTCTCATATCTAATGACCTCAAGGTCATAGTCTGAACCTTGTCACCTTCAGAGCCTGTCAGGCCTCTGCAAGCTCAAATGCCCACTGTCTTCCACAGCCTCTGCTCCTACAAGGCACTTGTTCGAGTGTCCATTGTAACAATTCTTCAACTCTGCTGGGATCGCCCTTCCATTGGCTCCACCACTTTTTACTATCCATCAGCTACCACCTGTGTTCACTCTTCTTGTCCAGCTTAGGGTTCCTGGTCCATCACTGTACATACTCCCTTCAAAAACCCTCATGCTAATAATTCCCTCCCCTTCTATTATAGCATCCTACAAAACACCATCCATTTCTCCATACCTGCCCTCAAGTAATTTTTTTTTTTTTTTTTTTTTGCGATACGCGCGCCTCTCACTGTTGTGGCCTCTCCCGTTGCGGAGCACAGGCTCCGGACACGCAGGCTCAGCGGCCATGGCTCACGGGCCCAGCCACTGTGCGGCATGTGGGATCTTCCCGGACCAGGGCACGAACCCGTGTCCCCTGCATCGGCAGGCGGACTCTTAACCACTGCGCCACCAGGGAAGCCCTGCCCTCAAGTAATTTAATGTTACTATGGAAAAGCCATGTCAGCAGACTGTTTTCACTTTAAGTTCATGATCACAGACCTCAAAGGGGTACTCACAACAGCTAGGCCATTTTACTGTGTTTTTCTGGTAAACTAGCATTCATATTTTTTGAAGCAAGTTTTCTATACCTTTTCTATCTTTAAAGCTCCCACAACCCTTCCTGCTTCTTCCTCCAGCTGATGAACTCTGCTTATAATTTCATGAGCAAAGGGAAACTATCAGATGTGAACTCCCTCACTTTTCCACCTTAAATCTACACATCTACATTTGTTGGCCTCTTCTCCTTCTCTCTGGTTAGTGTGTCCGTCCCCTGTCAAAGGCCCGTCAGTCCACTGGTGCTGAGTGGCCTCCCCTCACTTGTTCAATCACCCTCCATCAGCATCTCCCTCTCTATTGGATTATGCCCACTGGCATATACCCATGCTTTAGTATCTCCCATCTGTCTCTTCTGTAATTTATATCTGTACTTCTAAACAATACAGCTATTTTTAGCTTCTTCAATTTTAGACACTTTCGATTGCTTTCCTTCACCGTCCTCATGCACATTTCCCCCCTTCCAGCCTCCCAGTGTAGTCAGTCATATCACCATTTTTGGCTAAGTCAGTGTTCAGTGTTTGCAGTACCATGACTTAAGTACTCACAGCTGAACCATATAGGATGCTATTCTTTTATGGGTCAACTTTGTTTTTCTTGGGATTACTAATTACCTCATTTTTTCATTGCTTAGTTTTAAAAGTAGCTAGTACCTAGTTTTTACCAAACTTTTCAAATTGTAAAGCCCCTCTCATGAGTCACAGGTAATGAATCAAGATGGCTTCATCACACTTGAGCCCGGTGCCTTGGCTTTTGTGGCTAAAGTATGACTTAGCTGGAAGTGCTGACCCGTGTTCTTGAATGTGGTCTCTCCAGCATGGTGGTTATAGAATAGCTGGACATCGCAGCTCAGGGCTCCAAGAGTGAGTGTTCAAGCAAGCAAGGTGGAAGCTGTTTGGCCTTTTAGGACCTTTTAGATGGAAAGTAACACAATGCCACCAAATTGTAACAGCTGAAGTAGTCAAAAGCTTATCCAGACTCAAGGAGAGGCGGCATAAACCTCATCTCTCAATGAGAGGAACGTCAAAGAATGTTTGTGGCTATGATTTTCAACTGTCACAGAGATATATACACTTATACTTGCATTTGAGTGGAATGTCTTTGGAGGGAATCTCAAGAAACTGGTAAGGGGAGAAACTGGGGATAGAAGTAGGAAAGAGACTAACTTTGCCCTATAAGCCATTTTGTATCTTTTATAATTTTGCATCATGTGCTTGAATTACCTTTTCAAAAAATTAAATATTTTTAACCATGTTGCAACTTTGCCTGGAGCTACACTTACCCCTAGAGGCCATGTCAGTTTCTAGGACACTCTAGACCACTGTTGTCCAATAGAATTTTCTATGATGATAGAAATACCTCTGCACTGTCCAATGTAGTAGCCATTAGCCACAGGTGGCTATTACAGTTAAAATTAAACTAAGTTAAAATTTAAGTCCTTAATCATACCAGCCACATTTCAAGTCCTAAATAACCACATGTGGCTGGTGGCTATGTCTTGGACAACACAGCTCTAGAACATGGGAGGCGCTTACATGAATGGGATGAGTGTGGGGAACATGAGAATCCTTAGGTCGATGGTCTCCCTGTAGCTTTACACATGTACTTCCTAAAATAACTTTAAAGAAATACATACCCCCTTGCAAAAATCAAAGTTGACGTTTAAATTCTTCATCCTTAGTTTGAAAGTTTATCTTTGTTAGGAGTTATAAAAGATTAAACATTTCATAAGATGAGAATGAACTATAATTAGAATAAATATTTCATGAGATGGTTTGATAAGATAGGTTTAATTACTGAATAATGCAGACTGGATCTGAAAGAAATCACGTAACAAATTTAGCACCACTAACCTATCCTGCTTTAGTTGTTCTAAATTTAGAGCATCTCAATGGGGGCCACAGAAATACGTAGAAGACAGGGAAGGACAGAAAGCCGTAAGGGGCAAAGATGCTTTGATGAATCATTAAAGAAGCGCCCCAGAAACCAATATGTCAATCTCCCCCTTTTCTGGCTCAAGGAGGTTTTTACACTCCAGAGCAAACTACATGTAAGAGTACGATGGGTGAGGGGAACATGGGAAATTTTATGAAATAGTTTTAGAAATCTATACTTGGAAGTTAAGACTCTGGAAGTGGATTCTCTTTAGATCATTTGTGAACTTTTACCCGCTTGAAAAGTCTGTAGAATCTCAGGTGTACTTGAACCTGGATTTGAAGACAGCTGCCATTGGAAGATGGAGGCTGGGCTCAACACCCAGGTGCCTGTTGTTGCTGCTGCTACTGCTGTGGAAGTTTCCATTGAAACCTGCCAAGGAGTAAAGATGAGGACAGTTCTCTGGTGCCCCTCAAACTGAGACACGGTGGCCCTGTCAGCATCCCTGCCATAGGCCTCTGGCCTGCTCTCCAAGGCTGTCACTAAGGTAGAACTACGCCTGGGGTTTCTTCCACAGAGGTTGCTTCTCTTGTCTGGAATTTTTAAGCCTGTGCCGGGTGGAAAGGACCAAACGCAGGGCTTGGGAAGAATCAGCAGGACAAGACTTAGTTCCTTCCGACCCGTTGACTCAGCTCCAACACTCCCCTCCTCACCGTTGCCCCCTCCTCCCCTCTCTGTCTAGTTACTTCAGATGGAAGAGAGAATGGAGATGGATTTGGAGAAGCACAGTTCACTACAAGAGGGGGAACGGGGCTGAGAGGGGCTGGCCCAGCAGACAGCAGGCTAAGTCGGGGCTGATCAGAGTGTCCTCCACACGGTGGTGTCGTAGCTGACTTGCGGATCGCTCACACGATGAGAATTGCACGTGGTCAACACTTCTCTTTAAAGTCTCTGAAATCGGCCTCTGGATACTGCTTATGGGGTGGTATTTTGGTGCCACATTGGAAACCAACGCACCATCTCTCAAAACATCCAGTGGGAAAACCACATTTTTCTTCTGGCCAAGTAAGGATAAATTGGTGTTTCTTTGGTCAAACACTAGATGTGGGGCTGGCTTACGTCTAAGCACTATATTGTATAAAAAGTATATTTCTTTAAATTCGAGGATCATACTTAGCAGTGGGAGCTCACACCGGGAGGCGCTGGCAGGAGCTGAGACCCTGAGGGCGGAGCAGAGCCCCATCTCTCTCGCCTCCCTCACATCAGTGCGGGACTCACGGGCAGAGGCACTGAAAGGACTTAAATGGCCATTTAAAAATCCCCCTGCCCCTCTTTCTTGGCCCCGCAATTTATCACTGAATTTTTTTTTTAAGTCTGCGTCTGTGCATGAAATGTCTCTGCTGTATTCCGTCGCTCCCCCACTATTTCCAGTCACTTCAGGAAGCTAGCAGGTATTTATGGGTTGCTACTATGTGCCGAGCACTGCACTAAGCAGTCTGCGCAGACCTTTCAGACAGGGGTTAGCACGTAAGCCCCGCAATCTCACCCCACTCCCCATCTAAAAACTCCACCTCTGTCTACTGGCAGAGTCATGAGAGATACAGGTGACACAGGAGGTCTACACATTTGGCCCACTTTTTCACACACGAGATCCCTGAGACTGCCAGGAAGTGGCAAAAGTGGCAGCAATTCAACACCTAACGATCAAGTGAGTGTCTAGATGGAGCCTGTCCTGGGGGGGGGGGGGGAGAGGCGAAAGGAACCCAGAGACACAGCAGCTGAACGAATTGAGTTGAAATTGAAGACGGACGAGTTGAGTCTGGAAAAGTGAAGGCACTGCATTTGCCAAGAGGAATGCCATCTTGACAAACTTCAGTGGAAGAAGCTCAAGCCAGCAATGTATTTTCTCTCGTTTTTTGCCTTGGGGTGACATCTAAAACGTCAATTAACTTTGCCAGTATGTTATCAATTTGCCTATAAGTGTCATTTTAAAGGAAAGAAATTGCCTACTGTGAAGATGGTTGATTTAACAGCTTTTAAGACTTGTATCCATTTATTCTATCCTGTCCACCGTGGTGGCACACGTTCATCTCTTCTTGGAAATT
This sequence comes from Leucopleurus acutus, assembly GCF_964270905.1. Taxonomy (NCBI): domain Eukaryota; kingdom Metazoa; phylum Chordata; class Mammalia; order Artiodactyla; family Delphinidae; genus Leucopleurus; species Leucopleurus acutus. Next base: position 37,467,472 of record NC_139149.1, on the reverse strand, counting down.
GGCTCCACATGAACTGTCACAAGATCATTTGCTCACTGCTGATTTTCTTCTCCCATCACATCCCCTTCATTAAACTTACACTGCCCATTTCCCAAAAGGCCACTGGGGAAGGTGTGCTCAGGCGAGCTCTAGGAGGGGTCCCCCTTGAGCTACTACCTAAATAGCCCATCTCACCCTGCAGACTCCAGAGAATAAACAAGCACAAACCAGGCTGAGAACAAGAGGCCAGCAGTGGGTGACGTCAGCTCCTCAAGGGAATCGTATTTCTGGTCCAATGCTGCCAGTGACTGCCTTCTGGTATTTTTAATGATAACTTGACTGATACTATATTACCTCTGTCACTGTATTTTATTTGAAGCACCCATTACTAAACTATCAGGATGTTATTTATCCCAGTAGCTAAAAGGCTGGTGTTTCCCACTTTAACTCAGAACCCACCCCTTCTGCATCTCTCTGGACATCAGGACCTGTTTGTTGACGTCCCCCTGGTGCTGTCTGCCTGGAATTATCAGCTGGCTCATACGCTCTCTGCTCAGGGGCTGACTGTCTTTTAAACTCATGCTCAAGCCCCAGCTCACAATTCTGCTCACACCGCAGCCCTGTGAGATGCCTTTCCACTCCTCCTCTTCCTTCAAGGCCTGGCTCTAGGTCCCATGACATCCAACAATCATTCTCTCCCTTCACCCATACTGACGTCTTCCTGATCTGAACTCCAATAGCCCTCCCAAGCTGCCTGATTCTATGGTACCTATTTCTGCCTTGGAGTTGTTAATGTGTTTCTATGGACAAGTCTTAGCTTCCCAACCAGACAGGCCTTCACCGTCTTCAGAGTGCAGGCTCTGGTTTATTTTTTATTTATTTATTTTAAAAATCCTTGTTATTTCGTATTGGAGTATAGCTGATTAACAATGCTGTGATAGTTTCAGGTGCACAGCAAAGACACTCAGCCATACATAAACATGTATCTATTCTCCCCCAAACTCCCCTCCCATCCAGGCTGCCACATAACAGGGAGCAGAGCTCCCTGTGCTATACAGAAAGTCCTTGTTGGTTATTAGTTTTAAATACAGCAGCGTGTACATGTCAATCCCAAACTCCCTCACTATCCCTTCCCTTCACCCTTCCCCCCCCCCCGCCGCCCCCAGCCTTCAGTAACCATAAATTCTGTTCTCTAAATCTGTGAGTCTGTTTCTGTTTTGTAAATAAGTTCATTTGTATCATTTCAGCTCAAGTTTATTTATCTTGATGTCCTCCATCAACCCCCTTACCACCACATCTGGCACAGTACCTCAAAAGAGTAGGGGCTGAATTGCATGTGCAGCGTCAGGTCCACAACTTGAGGGAGAACACTCCAGCCTCCAAACATGCAGCTTGTGGGCTTCATGGCTCTGCCAGGTTCTGGCACAGCCTCCCTGTTCCATTGTGGAGCCATCAGAACTTCTGGTTGTGCCCGCCAAGGCGGCCCTTGGGAACCCCAGGCTGGAGTGCTGGATGGCAACCACCTGGGTGGCCTCTGTCACTCCAGGTGGGATCACACTGAGAGTCAGGGGTTGTTAAGTCCCTCGAGCAGTAGGGAACTTGAGATAGCGAGATGGAAAAGATCCGAGGTAGGCCCTGCATTTGCTGTATCTCTCTCTTGAACTCCTCAGACAGGTGAAAAATGACCTTTTCATTCCCAGTCACCCGAACATGGCATTCGCTGTTCCTAGCCCTGCCACCTTCCCCCACTCCACCCCCGCCCCATCTCCCGCAAAGGAGTTGTAGCCCTTCCATGTGGTCAGAGGTGGAAAGGTCCTCGCTCAGTTATTTGTCTATTCAACAAAGGTTTACTGAATGCCTACTTTGTGCCAGTGAACAAATCAGACCCCTGCCCTCACGGAGCTTACACGCTAGCAGGGGGAAGGCAGGCAGGAAACAATGCACATATTCCATAATAGCCTTATCGAGGATGCTAGGCAGTGATTGAAGGCCAAGGAGAAAAGCAGCTGGAGTAGGGTGGGGAAACATAGCTGGGCAGTGAGGGTCAACCAACCCCCTCGGATATTACGGGTCACAGAATCCAAACCTCTAGAGAGCTCTTTCACTTATGGAAACGTCACTCTTATTTGCTCCGAGGAGATTTTCAGGTAAGAACTGGGAGCCTGGTAAAGCCCAGGGTGGGTAGCGGAAGAGGCTCTAGAAGGAAGTTCCTGGGATCTTCCTGATGGCGTTTGTATTAGTTTCCTAGGGCTACCACAACAGAGTGCCACAAACGGGATGCCTTAGAACAACAGATACATATTGTCTCACAGTTCTGGAACCCAGAAGTCCAAAATCAAGGCGTCAGCAGGACCACGCTCCTTCTGAAAACTGTAGGAGAACAATTCCTTGCCCCTTCCTAATTTCAGGCGATTGCTGGCAACCCTTGGTGTTACTTGGCTTATACCCACATCACTCCAATACCTGCCTTTGCTGTCACATGGCATTCTCCCCGTGTCTCTGTGTCTTCACATGGTTGTCTTATAAGGACACTAGCCAGATTGGATTGGGTCATTATAAGTAGGGGCCCATCCTACTTCACTACAACCTCATCTTAACTAATTACATCTGCAATGACCCTATTTCCAAATAACATCCGTTTTGAGGTACTGTGGATGGATTAAGACTTCAACATATCTTTTTTTAGGGGGACACAATTCAACTGTAACAGTATCAGACTGGGAAGAAATGGGGTGAGGGCCTCAGTATAGTCCAGCATGAGAGAGAGCCAGGGATGGTCATAAACTGCTCTTGAAGTGGAAATATTTTCGGAAAGCAACAAACAATACTGGGCACAAGAGTATGGGTTTGGAAGAAAATAAGTCTTGCAGAGGAAAGGGAAGGGAAGAGAAAGTAAGGCAAGAATAAGGATTGAGGTGGTGGAGAGGGAAAGTGGGTGTCTGAGCCCAGGAAGATACACGGGTGGTGAGAGGCATGGGAAAGGAGGGTGGGAGGCACGCTCTGAAGGACAGGAAACTACAGACTCAGTGTAGGAAATCTCATCTCTGCAAGTAATCATTTTCGAGTTCATGAAGCAACTTCCTGCGTGAGGCTAGAAGGGCAGTGGGTGTTCTGACCAGCAGGCTGATGGTCTTGCTTCATGTTGGTTTAAAACGTGGAAGAGCACATGGGAGGAGCCCAGGGCTGTGGCCTTTTGAGCCAGGTCCCCTGAGCTGTGGACCGGAGACCAGGCTGACAGATACCACAGCTCGGGGGCTGGCAGAACTGCCTGGAGGAGCAGAGCTGCTTCCTGGGCGAGCTGAGCCCAGGGCCTAGCCAGGCACTGCCCACCCCACCCCACAGTGGGGAGCAGACACAGCCCAGGTCCTCCCGGCTCCCTCCGAGGCAGACAGGAGCTCACAGCAGCTAGACTCCCCAGTGCCATCCTGCCCATCTCTGCTCCGAGCGCTTCAGTCATAATTCCAGCCAAGAATGAAACAGCTGGGGTTGGTGGAGCAGATGTCTCCATCTGGGGTTCTAGGGAATCATGTATCGCCTCCTCCCAGACACAGTGCTGTAATTAGCACAGATCGTTGTGAAACGCCTATTTTTCAGGGTCATCCCTCAGCAGATTTGGAAAGGAGGTGATGGTTTCTCTACAACATCTAGTCACCCAGCATCCTGGGCTAACACTCTTGACTTCTAGATGGAAGTGAGTTCTGAACCTCTCATGTCCCTGGCAGTGTCCATCAAAATGTCTCTACCCTGTGTTTCATTTTGTTTCCTAATAGCTGGCAAGTCAGAACAACATAAAAGAACTAAGTTGTTAATAGATGATTATTCTCAACTGAGTTAGAGGTTTCGGTTGCCCAGAGAAGGAAGTGACTCTAGGCACCTAAGCAGAAAAGTCACTTACTTGAACGGCTAGGCGTCGTTCACAGTGTGGGCAGAGGGCACGAACCGGGCTTCAGTGGGAAACAAGACCAAGCAGAGGTGAATCTTGGGAACCATCTTCTTGGTTCCTGCCCCTGGTGACCATTCCTTTGGACTCGATGTGATCACGGCACCTGTGGATAATCTCCAGCTGGCCTGGGTCACTTCTCCAGGATTGACGGTCAAGTGCTGCAGCAATGGATTGGAGCACCAGGTCCCGTGTCTCTCTCCAGCTGTCTGGAGGTGGGGAAAAGACCATCCATAAATTTTGGTTTCTATAGTAGAAAGTGGAGCCTGTTTTCCTATTTTAGGATTCCTCTTATTTTAGAATTCCTCCCAAATAGGAAGTGTTCAATGTGGGCAGCCCACAAGAACAACTGTCTGCTAGAATAATACGTATGTATATTCATGAGGGTCCCCAGGACAACTCTAATCCAAAAGCTGCCTCTCCTGGGGACTTCAGGCACCATGGCAGATGGATGGGGAGACTTGCCTAATGTCATAGGCAGAAGCCCTAGAATCAATGCTCAGTTTCTCTGATTATAGACCCAAGTGCTGTTGACTGCAAAGGCCTCATTAAGTGCCTTGCACATAGCTGATGTCAACTAATATTTGCTAAGTGAATGAATGAATTATAGGTCTTCCACTATGTAATCACCTGCCTCAAACACATCATGAAAAGAGGCAGGATACAATTATCAATCAATCAAATAAAACCTGAGGGCCCTGGGGTAAATGATTTAATCTCTCCAGATCTCTGTCTTTATCTTGTAAGATAAAAGGTGGGATGAGACTGATCTCTAAGGATTTACCTTTTAACAAACTGCGGAAAAAAAAATTTTTTTTAATTAATTAATTAATTAATGGCTGCGTTGGGTCTTTGTTGCTGCACGCCAGCTTTCTCTAGTTGCGGGGGCTACTCTTCGCTGCGGTGCACGGGCTTCTTGTTGCAATGGCTTCTCTTGTTGCGGAGCACGGGCTCTAGGCGCACGGGCTTCAGTAGTAGTGGCACGTAGGCTCTAGAGCGCAGGCTCAGTAGTTGTGGCGCACGGGCTTAGTTGCTCTACAGCATGTGGGATCTTCCCGGACAAGGGCTCCAACCTGTGCCCCCAGCGTTGGCAGGCGGATTCTTAACCACTGCACCACCAGGGAAGTCCTGCAAAAAAAATTTTGGTCACATATGAGACAATTGGAAATTTGAACCCTGACTGGATAATTTGATGATGTTAAAGAATTACTGTTACTTAATAATGAGATAGTGATGAGATAATGATGATATGGTTTGGTTTTAAAAAGTGCCTTTGTCTTTTAAAGATACATGCTTAAATACTTTTGGATGAAGAAATATGATGTTCAAGATTTGCTTCATAATGAATTGGAAAGGAAAGCAGGCAGGAAAACAGGTGAAAAGGGCCTTGAGTTGATCATTGTTAAGGCTTGGCAATACATACATGGGAATTTGTTACAGTGTTTTGTCTACTTTTTATACGGTTGAAACTTTCCATGATAAAATGTTTTTAAAAATCACAATTCTTTTCCTGCAGCCCCTGAAGTACCCATCTCAGTCAGAGCCTGATAGTTGCTTACCCAACAACTCTTACTCCCTGGCTCTTTCCTGAAAGAATCCCTGATTCCATCCAGGTGTCCACTCTTCCGCAAACAGCCCCTGTGATCAAGGCAAGGTGATCCCATCTCCACCTCCAGTCCTATTTGTCTCAGCCAATCAGAGCGAGCCCAACCTTCTCACTAATCATTGGTTCTGGAAGGACACGGGATGCAGGAGAGCTTTGCTGGGGCTTCTGAGAAGGTTCCTCTGTACTCTCCCGGGGGGCTGCTGGAAGCGGCACTTCTCTCCTGCCAGAAGGAAGGAGGTGGTCCCAAATGCCATCAGCAGCCATGCTACATCCTAGAGGAACGTCAGCTCAGGAAGAAGCCGACGTGCTGAACAGCAGAGCAGAGACATGGACCTGAATCCTTGCTATGAGTGCTGACCTTCTGGATCAAACAACCCTGAAGTCCACCCTCTCCCTCTGGACTCCCAATCACATGATATAATAGCTTTTCTTGTTTGTGCAAATTTGATTTTTTCAGCCAAGAACATAGGTAACCAAGAGTATCCGAACAGATGCAGTGCTCGGTGAACACTCGCCCTGACTACTGTGAAATGAGGGCTATGCTAAAGGGAGGGAGCCCTCTGTCCCCCAGTGACCACCACTGTTTGGAGGCAGGAAGCAGACTGTGTCGGAGAAAAAGGAAGGGCAGTGGTAGGAGTAGGTCTATCAGAAGGAGGAGGCGTTGGAATGCCCTGCACTATTTTGAGCCTAGAGAGACAATTCTTCCTAATGTCAGACCATCCTGCTTTGAACGCCACTAACACGAAGCTCCAGACGCAAGACCACGTGCTACCAGCAGGAAAGCTGTGCCCAGCCCTTGCTGCTGTGGATCGTCTTTGGAATACAATGGCACCCATTCCATGGCAAGATATTCATCACGGAAATTATGCTAATACGTTTTTATAATTAAGGGGTGTTGAGAAAGGCCATTCACAGGAACAGGTGGTCAGGTAGGGTCTGCAGCCTTCAGAAGGCTCTGGCTTTCCCCACACATTAGAGAGGGAATTGCTGGGCTTCTCCCCCATCCATGTGTCCCACACTTCTCATCCTTCTTAAGTGGACTTGAAATCCAAGATGGCACCCTTGAATGGAGCATCTCTGCTTTTATGGGAGCTGGTGCTGAACATTTCAGGAGGCAATGAATACTTAACTGCGGAAATCCTCAGAGTAGGGATCATCTAGGACTCTCCTCTCGCCCACACCCAACGCATGCAGCCAAGCACCAACTTTTCACCCAATTACTCCTCAGCCTCTCGTTGATTCATCCTCCCTTTTCTAGTTTCTCTGCCACCACCCCTTTGCAAATCATCACTGTCTCTCACCCAGACGATTTCAATAGCCCAACGGATTCTTTGAATCAATTTCCACCCTTTCCAACTCCATTCTTTCCACAGCAGCCTGAGTGCTCCTTTAAAAATGCAAATCTGGGGGCTTCCCTGGTGGCGCAGTGGTTAAGAATCTGCCTGCCAATGCAGGGGACACGGGTTTGAGCCCTCGTCCAGGAAGATCCCACATGTTACAGAGCAACAAAGCCCATGCGTCACAACTACTGAGCCTGCGCTCTAGAGCCCGCGAGCCACAACTACGGAAGCCCGGGCGCCTAGAGCCAGTGCTCCGCAACAAGAGAAGTCACTGCAGTGAGAAGCCCAAGCACCGCAACAAAGAGTAGCCCCCGCTCGCCACAACTAGAGAAAGCCCGTGCACAACAACGAAGACCCAACACAGCCAAAAGTAAAAATAAAATAAATAAATTAAAAAAAAATGCAAATCTGGGAAATCCCTGGTGGTCCAGTGGTTAGGACTCTGCTCTTTCACTGCTGAGGGTGCAGGTTCAATTCCTGGTCAGGGAACTAAGATCTCACAAGTCACAGGGTGTGACCAAAACAAAACCAAACAAAGGAACAAAAAATGCAAATCTGCCAGTGCCTTTTCCTTGCCCAGAAGCTGTGAATTTCTTCCCACTACCAACCACATCCTCCCTGCTTCTGCCGACCTCCCTCCGTACCTCCCTTGCCCCCTCTGCTCTAGTATCCTGGACATCTTGAATTCCTTATACACACCCATTCTCTCACCTCAGGGCTTTCCCCGTAATCTGATCCCTCAGTTTGGAGCTGTCTGCTCTCCAGCCCCCCACCCCCTCATTTGGGCATAGCCCACTCCTTGCAGTCTTCTCTTCACTGTTACTTCCTTGGGGAGAAGGTTTCTTACTCTATCTCCCACCCCCAGCCAAGTTCCATCCTCTTTACCTGTGCCTGCAGTACCATGTCCTTCTCCTTCGTAATAAGCAGCACAGTTATTACGCTGCCAGAGTTACAGGAAACTTTTACTTAATATCTTTCTTGCCAATTAGATTTAAGCTTAAGGAGGGTAGAGATTTTGTCCACGTTGCTTCACGCTCCATCCCAAGCACCTATCACAATGCCTGGCACATAATCAACAATTAGGCAATGGACACTGGTTGGCTGCCTGCCGGTGTAGCCGTCGCTGAGGCCTCCAAAAGTGTGGCCCCGCTGACCCCTCGAGACCCTATTTGGCCTCTTAAGCATCCACGGAGCTTCACATCTACCAAGTTCCCGCTCGAGGGGACAGAGCATGGAAAGAAACAGAGGTAGATGGATCCGAATCCAGTCTGGAACCTGGAAGCAATGCTATTGCCTTACGGAGAGAAAATGGTTTATTAGAATTCAGGACCTTCCCCTCGTAAGCAGAATTGTTTCCCACTGTTTGTTCTAAAATGTTTGGTGTGACTCAAAGGTACACACCACAGACTTGAAACAGAAAGCAAAGGCGGAGAGGAAGAAAGGCTGGAGCCATTTCCTGTTCACCCACAGCCCGCGTGGGGAGAGGGTCCTCGTCCTCCTCCTGATTCCTCGGCGATAAGTAGGGGCGTTTCAAGTCCCCACATCAGTGCTCCCTCCTGGGCTGCAGGCAGACATCTGGCGGGAGAAGCCACAGCTACGATGCCCAAGGCGGGGGCAGCTGAAGGGCTGTGTGGGGAACCACTGGTCTCTCTCTCTGAGGCCTCTGGAGCAGCTCAGCTTCCTGAAAGGAAATGTGACCCGGGGTCACACCCTTCCCCCGCCACACAAGGCTGTCGGGCCAGGCTTTTCAGGGTCCCGTGAGCCTCATCTCCACTCTGGGTTTGAGAACAACCCCTTCTCTTCAAGGTCAGCCACGACCACTAGAAACTCATTGCCGTGTGTCCCTCTGGAAACACCATGAGGTCGCTGTCTCTGGAGTCAGACGTGGAGTGATTGACACTGTGCTGTCAGGGGTGGGTCACCGATGGGGTGCATTGGGAGTGCGGGCTCGGGTCGGGGCTGGCGAGGGCCAAGAGACCCCAGGGCCGGGTCCCTGGACACTGCCGGGCGCCTCAGGCAGCATGGCCTCTTTCAGGTGACCAGGCCACAGGGCCCCTGGGAGCCTGTCATGTTGGAGCTGGGGAAGGCCAGAAGGTGCAAGCATGGGGACGGTTTGTCAGAAGGGGCAGGGTGGCAAGATTCAGCAGGCCATGTGGCTGAGAGCTCTTTAGCTCCCTGAGGCTCACTCTCCTCTGGTAACATGGGCTTGTCGTGGACCTGCAGAGAAACGCACGTGGATTCCCTAGCACCCAGGAGGCTCTGGATCCAGGAGCCAACGCGTACAATTACTACCCAGGGCCAAGCTCAGGAACCTCGCCTCCATTTCTCCCACCTCACCGCGCTGCCTTCAGAGACGTTTCTCTAACACACAAGCCAACCCTGTCAGTCATCAGCAAGGAAGCTTTCGGTGCCTTCCGGGGACCCACGTCAGAACTTCTGCAACTTTTCTGCTGAAGTATCCCTAACAAGAGTAACGCATGCCCTGGAGCAGCAGAGATGAAATTTCTTTCAAGTCTCCTGTTCTATCTTAAAAATTCATGAATTTTTCTGTCTGACTCCATAATATATTCATGCTGGTTTTAACAGAAATATATCATTTTCTTCAAATATTCAGATAAAGCGTACAGCTCTACGAAGTTGCTGGGAGAAGGCGGCCGGGTGGTGAGGAAGAGATGTGAGAGTTTAACGCCTCACATCTGGAATTCCTTTTAATTTTCCCCATAACCGTATGAGGTAAAGCCTTTTTCTTTTCTGTAAAAGAATTAAAACATTACAGGCTTTATAGAGCAAGATGTGAGCATCCCCCACAATAGGAGTCCCTAAAAGAAACCCTGGTAAACAGCATCCGTGGCACCATCATGTCCACCGGCCTTGCCATGTCGTTGACCACCATCCCTGCCCCTGGAGTCTATGCAGTGTGTCTTGATCGTACAGTCACTTGCAGACACGGTTCTCAGCCTCTTAATTGAGAGCAGTGGCCGCCTGCCCATAACCCATTCTGTTAATTAAATGTAAGCTTTGGCCCAAAGTCAGCTCTGTCAGAAATCAAGAGAGGTGATAGAGGGGAATCTAGCTTCTCGAGGCCCTCGCCTCATCTTGATTTTAGATGTAGCTGAGCCTGTTGGGGAGTCATCGTCCAATGGACTCATGAGCTAGCAGGCAGCTCAGGGATCTGTTGGCATAAAGAGAGGAGTTGATGTGGACTTCGATTCAGAGCCTGGAGGGGAGGCAGGATGGAGCTGGGTACTGCGGCATCTGTCCCCCTGTCCTGTGGAGGAGGGGATGGGATGAGAAGGAAGCTGCAGACTGTCAGTGAGCTGCTTGCAGCAGGGACTTTGGAGAACCAGATCCGGAGGATGAAATACAACACAGGGTTGCCCAGGTCTGTGGGGAATATAGAGGCTCAAAAGGAAGGCAGTGCTCCCAGAGGTCAGGCCAAAATGGTCATGAGCAGCTTCATGGGCAGCAGTCAGCAGTGAGGGTCCAGAGAGAGAGACCAGACTGCTCTTTCACACAGACAAGACTCCAGCAGTAGCCAGAGGGAGACTTAAAGGGGTTGCCTGGTCAGAGGCAATGGGCCAGGATAATTTACTGTTAATGTTTATGTGCCCTAATAAACATTCACATCCAGGGAAGGCTTGGAGAAATTCGGTTTAGAGAGAATTTCCATCAACTAAGCATTTAATTACATGATCGTTTTTGCCTATATGAGTTCCTGGAAACAAAACCAAAAAAAAAAAAAAAAAAACCAAACTGGAATTTATACATTGAATGAATTTGCCCCTTTAAAATGGTACCTCAGACAACAACAGGGATGGATTTGGAGGGTATTATGCTCAGTAAAATAACTCAGATAAAGACAAATATTGTATGATATCATACAATATGTGGAATCTAAAAAATACAACAAACTAGAGAATATAACAAAAAAGAAACAGACTCACAAATCTAGAGAACAAACTAGAGGTCACCAGTGGGGAGAGAGTGGGGAGGAGTGAGATAGGGGTAGGGGATTAAGAGGCACAAACTATTATGTATAAAATAAATAAGCTACAAGAATACACTGTATAGCACAAGGAATAGAGCTGATGTTTTATAATAACTATAAATAGAGTATAACCTTTCAAAATCATGAATCACTATGTTATACACCTGAAACTTATATAATATAGTACATCAACTAGAGCACAATAAAAAAATAAAAATAAAGTGGTACCTCAGGAGGTTACACGCACATCCCAAGAGGCTTACGATATTTGCAGAAATTATTTTTGGGAGCTGATTTCAGAACCATCCTGTGAGTCATACTTTAGAGTCAGCTGGTTTGATCACCCAGCTTATTCTTCAGATTTGCCTTTAAGTAATTTTTGTTTGATTCCAAAGATAAAATCCTCTATTAAATGATTATGCTCTTTCACCAAGCCTGTTTCTCCGGAGATGGTAAATTTCTTGACCCAAGAGAGCATGTCTGGTCTATCTTTGGCCACCCAAGCCCTGTCCAGGCACTTCAGAAATGCTTGATCGGTATTTAGTTGTGAGGTTGTTCACTCCATAGGGCTGTTTCCAACACTGTCATGTCTTATACATATTGCAGGCATCAAAACATTTGCTTTCTTTCCTCAGGTGGCTTTTGGTATCAAAGAGTTAATATTTATTCCAGAAAAGGAAGGGTTATTTAAATTTGCACCTCCCAAAACCCACAGTAGAAACACTTTCTGGAACGAGCATCAATCGTTTGGCTTTTTCTGTTGGTTGACGTCACAGACAACAGTCTGTCAACATTTTCCCCTACACTGGTTTTCTTTTCAGGGGCATAGAATCAAGATGAAAAAGCACAGCTCTGGGAGCACACAGAACAGAGATCTGGCACTCAAGGGATTGATTATGTATTCACTTATTTATTACAATTTTTAAAAACTGGCCCAGCTGCTTTGGCTCATAAAGCCGGGCTGCAATATTTCACTTGATAGGATTCTCATCTGGTGGTTACATTCCTGAGTGATTTAATGCTAAGGGTGTTTTTTAATCCACAGCCGTGGATCCTGTGGGTTGAGCCACAACAGCCAAGTTCTCCGAGGGTGCACGGGACCACCTCACCTGACAGAAATCCTCTCCTGGGATCTGGAAGGCCCAGGCCCAGACCTGTCCCTTTGTATCTTGTAAAATGCTCCCAGGTGATGCTGCAGCTGACCCCTCGTTGAGAACGTGTGATCTATATCCTTCTGACCACTGCTACTCCCCGGTTTCTCTCCTGTGATCATCATTATGCCTGATGAGTTATGTTTTGGTCAAATGACAGACTAGCCCAACCCCAACTGTCCTAGACAGAAGGAGAAATTTGTTGGCTCCTGTAACTCGAAAGCCCAAGGATAGGTTTGGCACAAGAACAAGTGGTTGCCTTGATTCAGCTGCTCAAATGGTGTCATGATGAGGATTGTCTCATCTCTTGGATTGGCCCCCTCACGCTGGTGTTTTTCTCAGGCTTCTTGTGGAGGCGAGATTGCGGCCAGCTGCTCTGGCCTCGAAACCTCCAAGTCCATCAGAAAGTTAACCTGTATTTCTCAACTGTTTGAATGAAATTCTGTGATCTGATCTTCTCCTTGGTCTAAATGGGGTCTGAAGAACCCGTCTCATCTGTACCAGGTACGGGTATTCACTGGTAGAATACAGAAGCCACTCAGATATTCAGAGCAGAGAGGGATTTAACTTTAGTACCAGGAGCTCACAAAATTGTTGGATCGTCTGAAGAAATGTTCTAGGTTGAATCTTTAGAAGTGACTCTCAGAATACAGCAGAACTGACCTTCTTGGGAGAGATGGGGGGATCCAGAGGCCACCATGAGAACAGGTGAGTTCAAGACCACCTGTCATATTTGTGAATCAGGGATCGGGAGACCAGGAGGCTGATGGCACCCCTGCCACTACCACCAACCTGCTTCTCAAACTCAAGACACGACTGACGAGGTGCTGGACCACTGCTGCAGGAGAGAGTGTCTCTGTGAGCATGTATACCTGCAGAAAACGTGAAAGTCATAGGGACACCATCTCTTCTGCAATTCTGCCTTCCCAAGCTAGTTTCAGTGGAAAATTTTGGATTATAATTTGAGTTCAGATCTTTGCCTCTAGAAGAGACGGGAAAAGGTAGTTTTTAGCTGTACAGCTTCTGCAACACAGGACAGCACACTGGAGGGCACTGGAAAGGATTATGAGGGCCAGTACACTGCAGGAGGAGGCTACAGGGCAAAAGGCTTTCCTCAGCCACGCCTTGAGCCACACCCCTACCTTCTGGGACTGGGGGAAGGGTCAAGTCCACCTGCAGCCTGGGGACTAACAGTGGGATGAGGTTGGTTGTCCAGAGGAAATTAGGTTGTAGCATAACCATTATACTGTTACTAGCAGGAGAGGTAAAAGATGCTGGGTGACAAAACCCCCAAAATGTCCCCCGAAAGGTATATGATGCTTTTTGGTTTACAGGTAATTTCACCTGCACCACTTCATTTGATTCTCACAAAAGCCCCACGAGGGGGAAGGTCAAATACTGTGATTCCCACCCTACCAACAGGGAAATCCAGACTCAGAGGTTAAAAGCTCACCCCAGCTAATCCCTTACAGCTGTAGGAGGCAGTGCTTCGATTCAGACCCTGACTCCTGACTTGAATCCCAGTACCGTGGGCTGGAGCAGAATGTGGAAGAAACTTCTTTCTGAAGCAAAGTTTGCAAACCCCAGCCCTCGTGTGCAGAACCTTGTGGCGGGACCTTGAGCAGGACAGCACTGCCGTGCTTTCTGGCAGCTCCGGCCACGCTGGAGCACAGGGTCGTGGAGGACTCCGCACAGAGAAAGGGGCAGGAAACTTGCACAAGCACTTGGGTGCTTTGCTCTCCCCTCATTTGGTCTTCATTTGAAGAATGAAACGGGGAGTTTCACGTTTGTTTGTTTAATGCTGAGTGTTCCAGGATGCCACAATATCATTTAAAATATCTGAATTTAGGGCATAGATGGGCTCACGTTTCTCCCAAACAGCAATATTTTTAGCATTAGCCATTCTCACATAGGTGCAAAATCTTCTTCGATAATAGATCAAAGCAAATCCCTTGTGGGCTGCAAAACGACAGGGTTTGCATAAACCAGATTAGGGCTGCGCAGAGCTGCTACCAGCACTACAAATGGCTGCTGGTGTCAGCACCCAGGGAAACCTCCGCTGCTGGATCAGCAAGCGATTCCTTGCCATCGACCCTCAGAGACTCGGGCCACCACAGTGACAGAGACCTCAAAACTGGACTGCACGGCGTCCAAGCAATACCACATCTTGAGGAAGGGGACTTGCCCTGGGGTCAGTGGGGCAGCAAGAATTTGGGGGCACGTTCTTGGGGAAGTTGCCCCCTGGAAAACCTGCCCTGCAGGCCCTGCACAGCTGCTGCCTTCAGATGGCTCTACTCACTGGGCAATGGGGCCAAAACTGTGATCAAGGAGGTTTTTCCTTTGCACATGTGTGGCTGGGTCATCACACCCCTAGAATTCTCACAGTCTGCCTTAGCTTGTCTGCTGTTAACAAATGACCACAGACTGGGTGGCTTAAATCACAAACATTTTTAACAGTTATGGAAGCTAGAAAGTCCAAGATCAATGTGCTGGTTGTTTCTTTTCTGTTTGGGTGAGAGCCCTCTTCCTGGTTTGCAGATGGCTTTCTTCTCATGTCCTCACATGCTAGAGAGCAGAGAGAGAGAGAAAGTTCTCTAGTCTCTTCTTATAAGGACACTAATCCCATCACGAGGGCTCTACCCTCATGACCTAATCACCTTCCAAAGGCCCCACCTCTTAATACCATCACACTGTGGGTTAGGATTTTGACAAGTGAATCTGGAGGGACACAAACATTCAGCCCATATCAGTATCCTGCTATAGAGAAGGCCCTTAGTAGAGGCTGGTCACCCCTAGGTCCTGCCCAAAAGTAGCCAAGTTGGGCCAGTCTTCTCTCATTCACATCAGGCCCCAGTGAAGCCTTTATGACATTTCACACAGTGAGCTGGTTGGTTCTCTTTTCTCCTATTGCTTCATTTTAACCAAGCTGAGAAAATAGTTATGTTATCAGCTGAATTGTTTCCTCTCCCAAAATTCATATGTTGACACCCTAACCCCCAGCACCATCTCATCCTTGGGCCTAATTGCTCCCACTTGGAACACTGCTTTGGAAACGTTTTCGCCAAGTGCCCCCAGCCTTAGAAAAAGCCAGAACCTTGGTGATCTGACCCAGATCCCAGGGTTTCCCACAGCAACGTAACTATCTCCCAAGCCTCCTCTTTGACTTTAAAAATTCACGTGGATTGTACATCCTATTCTATAACATAGCTGGGTTCACATCTGTATTTTGAGTTAC
Source organism: Leucopleurus acutus (assembly GCF_964270905.1). NCBI lineage: Eukaryota > Metazoa > Chordata > Mammalia > Artiodactyla > Delphinidae > Leucopleurus > Leucopleurus acutus. The sequence continues at coordinate 37,452,233 of NC_139149.1, read as the reverse complement.
TCGCACCTGAGTGGAATGGATGCTCTCTGAAGACGTGTCACGTCTATGGTGGCTTCCAGTGCCTCCGGCACATCACTGTGTATGTCCAGGGGGTCTACGTACTCTAAGTGATCAGCCCCAAGGCTTAGGCCAGGATGCAGAGAATATATTAGAACTCCTACTCATAGGTATTTTTTTTTAACATTTTTATTGGAGTATAATTGCTTCACAATGGTGTGTTAGTTTCTGCTGTATAACAAAGTGAATCAGCTATATGTATACATATATCCCCATATCCACTCCCTCTTGAGTCTCCCTCCCACCCTCCCTATCCCACCCCTCTAGGTGGTCACAAAGCACCGAGCTGATCTCCCTGTGCTATGCAGCGTCTTCTCACTAGCTATCTATTTTACGTTTGGTAGTGTATATATGTCCATGCCTCTCTCTCACTTCATCCCAGCTTACCCTTCCCCCTCACCGTGTCCTCAAGGTACCACATCTTCTTTATCCATTCAGTTGTTGATGGACATTTATGTTGTTTCCATGTATTGGCTATTATGAATAGTGCTGTTATGAACATAGGGGTGCATTATCTTTTCGAATTATAGTTTCGTCTGGATATATGCACAGGAGTGGGATTGCTGGATCGTATGGTAATTCTATTTTTAGTTTTCTGAGGAGCCTCCATACCGTTCTCCATAGTGGCTCCCACCAACAGTGTGTGAGCGTTCTCTTTTCTCCACATCCTCTCCAGCATTTGTTATTTATAAGACGGTTTAGTGATGTCCATTCTGACCGATGTGAGGTGGTACCTCACTGAAGTTTTGAATTGCATTTCTCTAATAATTAGTGATATTGAACATCTTTTCATGTGCCTATTGGCCATCTGTATGTCTTCTTCGGAGAAATGTCTGTTTAGGTCTTCTGCCCATTTTTTGAGTGGGTTGTTTTGTTGTCATTGTTGAGTTGTATGAGCTGTTTGTATACTTTAGAAATTAAGCCCTTGATGGTTGCATCATTTGCAAATATTTTCCCCCATTTTGTAGGTTGTCTTTTTTTTTTTTTTTAGCTTGTAGGTTGTCTTTTCATTTTGTTTATGGTTTCCTTTGCTGTGCAAAAGCTTAATTGTATCATTTTAGTGTATGTTCTACCCATATTTTTAATAGTTATAGTTTAGAACGCAGGACGTGTCGATAAACAAACAAACACATACTGCAGGTGCCTTCAGAAAAAGTTTTCACTAGGGGTTGGTACTTTCAGAAATGTTGGGAGACTCTTAGCCTAGATTAAGAACCAGGTGTTCGTGCCCAGCCCAGGGTCTGCACTCCAGCCCCCTACTTTGGGCTGCCCATGCTTACAGTGGTAGAGCACCTGTGAGCGGACCTTCCTTCTTTCCTTCCTTCCCTCCCTCTCTCCCTCCTCCCCTGCCCTCTCTATCTCTCTCTCTTCTTCTCTTTGTTGGTTGTAGTCATAGCTGGCGAGAAAAGGCAGGGGATATAAGGACACCCCTCGGGCAGGTTTCTGGCTGACTTGCGAAGGATGCAAAGACTGGCTTTCCTGATCCTTCCATGTGTACTGCTCTCTCTCTCTTTTCTTTCCAGGCAGGTGGCCAAGCCCTTGTTTTTGGAAAGTCCAAGCCCTTTGAGGGGGTGAAGACAAGGAGGGGGGAAGGAGAGAACAGTGCCTCACACGAAATCGGGCCACAGGGAAAAGTCATTTGTTCCATTTGACCTGGCAGGAGGAGAGTAGGTCTGAAGGCTCTGCAGGTCCCCAATCTCTGCCTACTTCTGGCAGCACCCGGGGGAGCTCGACCTCCCAGCGGAGTGGCCGTGTGGCTCCTCACGCAGCAGGCTGTATGTCCTCCTAGTGCCTGGGACAAAGGACTTCTCTCAGAGGAATCTCAGGGATGTTGTGGAGAATAAACCCCAGGCTGGAAGGGGCTTAGAGAGTCTGGAGTCCAACTCCCTTATATAAAAAATGGAGAAACTGCATAACTGAGTTGTTAAAATGACTTGCCCAAGATCACACAGCTAGTTAATCCAGTTTCTTATGCTTTTTTAAGAAAATAATTTGGTTTATGATAAATGCTGGCGAGGGTGTGGAGAAAAGGGAACCGTCCAACACTGTTGGTGGGAATTTAAATTGGTGCAGCCACTATGGAGAACAGTATGGAGGGTCCTTAAAAAACTAAAAATAGAATTACCATATGACCCAGCAATCCCAATCCTGGGCATACACCCAGAGAAAACCATACTTCAGAAAGGCGCATGAACGCCAATGTTCATTGCAGTACTATTTACAATAGCCAGGTCATGGAAGCAACCTACGTGTCCATCGACAGAGGAGTGGATAAAGAAGATGCATTTTATATATATATATATATATATATATATATATATATATATATATATATATATAGGAATATTACTCAGCCATGAAAAAGAATGAAATAATGCCATTTGCAGTGACATGGATGGACCTAGAGATTGTCATACTGAGTGAAGTCAGACAGAGAAAGGCAAATATCATATGATATTGTTTATATGTGGAATCTAAAAATGGTACTAATGAACCTATTTATAAAACAGAAATAGAGTCACAGATGTAGAAAACAAAACTTATGATTACCAAGGGGGCAAAGGGAGGGGGGGGGAATAAATTGGGAGATTGGGATTGACATATAGACACTACTCTATATAAAATAGATAACTAATAAGAACCTAATATATAGCACAGAAAACTCTATTCAATACTCTGTAATGACCTATATGGGGATAGAATCTAAAAAGGAGTGGATATATTTATATGTATAACTGGCTCACTTTGCTGTGCAGCAGAAACTAACACAACATTGTAAATCAACTATATTCCAATAAAAAATTTAAAAAATTAAAAAAACGATAATACAAAAAAATATAAAAAATAAAAAACATCAACAACATGAAACTAAAAACAGAGCTACCATGTGATTCACCAATCCCACTTCTGGGCATATATCTGGAGAAAGCCATACTTCAAAAAGACACATGCACCCCAACATTCATTGCAGCACTATTTACAATAGCCAAGACTTGGAACCAACCTAAATGTCCATTGACAGAGGAATGGATAAAGAAGATGTGGTACATATATACAATGGAATATTACTCAGCCATAAAATAGAACAAAATAATGCCATTTGCAGCAACATGGATGGACCCAGTGATTATCATATTAAGTGAAATAAGCCAGACAGAGAAAGACAAATATCATATGATATCACTTATATATAGAATCCAAAAAAAAAAAAAGATACAAATGAACTTATTTACAAAATAGAAATAGACCCACAGACAGAGAAAACAAACTTACGGTTACCAAAGGGGAAGCGGGGGGGATAGATAAATCAGGAGTTTGGGATTAACGGATACACACTACTATTATAAAATAGATAACCAACAGGGCCTACTGTATAGCACAGGGAGCTATACCCAATTTTTTGTAATAACCTACAAGGGAAAAGAATCTGAAAAAATATATATGTATAACTGGATCACTGTGCTGTACACCTGAAACTAACACAACATTATAAATCAACTATACTTCAATTAAAAAAGATGAAAACCAAGCCAAAAACGAAACATGGAAGTGTACACTTTAAAAAATTAAATATAACACATTTAATATTTTACAAGCATTTCATAATTGCAAATGATTGCCCTGTTTCACCCCCTTTGATTTAAGCCTTTTTAAGACCCAGAACTGGCTACATTTCTTTAAAGGACTCTTTTATCTAAACGAATTCTTCTTACTTTTTATGAGGAGGCTTTCTCTGTCTCTGTCTTGCCTTTCTCAGCATCTCTGGCGCCCCCAGTTTGAATCACACACTCGCTTTCAATCTGACTGCATCTGTTTAGGCACATGCATCATGTCGCCCTGAGGTCACATTCTCTCATGCACACATTTGGAGCTTCTGTACCTCGGGGAGAGTTTTGCCCTCTCGAGGTGTTCGTTCATAGCCACTGCTCAGATGCCCCTTGAAGCCCGCTTTAGATTTGCCTCAGCCACTGTCTTTGGAGTAACTTTGATGACAGCAAGTCTTTATCATTCAGGAGGTAAATTTAGTTTTAAGAACTACAGAAAGTCATTTCGGGCAAGTCTGGCGGATAGAGTGGGTAATTTAGCTGGGTGAAAGCATTTGGAGTCAAACATAAGAGGTGACTATGAGGCTAAAAGATATCCTACCCTCACCCCATGGCTATGCAGGCTCTTCCAGAGATGTTTAGACCAAGGACAGCATCATTGGAATATGCAGGAATGTCCTAAGAGGCCAATTCAGAGCGCACCGGGGGCTGCATTACCCATGCCAAAGACACTGCTTGTCCCCTCAACTTCTCTCCAGGGCCAGACTTCCTCGGGGGCATATTGATGCCTGCCTGTGGGAGGTATTTTAGGGACACTAGAGGCGATTTTCCCTCTTACTCACTCACTTGCTCATTTACTCATAAGACATTATTTAACAAATATTTATGAAGGGATTATTCTGAGCCAGGCACTGTGTTAACTGCTAGTGATACAATGAAGAACAAGACAAACCTGGTCCCTGTTCTGCTAAAGATTATTTAGCTCTGGCAGGAAAAGTCAGTCACTGAACAGATGATAACACCAAAAATTAAAGAGTTAAATTTTGGAAAAATTTTAAAATAAGTCAAAATATTTATTTAAAAAAACATTCTTAACCATGAGTTTAAAGTTGAAAAAGAATTCCTTTTAGTGAAGGAATGTTCTTCTACTAACTTCAAATAAAACTTGAGAGGAAGGCCTATTGGGATATGCCTAGTCAGTAACACTTTTGAATGAATCAGTTACCATACTTTTCCCCAGATAACAAAAGGATAATCTAGGCCTCTACTCTAGGGGTCATATGGTAGGCAGGATTTTAAAAAACAGCTCTATTGAAATATATTTCATATACCATACAGTTCACCCATTTAAAATAAACAACTTAATGGCTTTTGATATACTCACAGAGTTGTATGTTCATCACCGCAATCAACTTTAGAACATTTTTGTTACCCTAAAAGAAACCCTGCACCCCTTAGCCATCACTCTTCAACCTCTCTTCCCTCAGCCCTAAGCAGCCACTTTCTGCTTCTATAGATTTATTTACCTAATCTGGACATTGTATATAAATGCCATCATACGTGTGAAGTCTTTTGTGGCTTCTTTCATTTACAATAATGCTTTCAAGGTTTACTCACATTGTTTCATGTATCAGTACCTCATTTCTTTTTACTGCCAAATAATATGCCATTGTCTGGCTATAACACATTTTGTTCATCCATTCATCACCTGATGAATGTTTGGGTTGTTTCCACATTTTGGCTATTATGAATAATGCTGCTGTGAACACTCATGTACAAGTCTTTTTGTGGACATATATCTGCACTTCTCTTGGGTATATATCTAGATGTAGAATTGCTAAATCATATGGTAACTCTATGCTTAAACATTTGAATAACTGTCAGACCGTTTCCCAAGGTAGCTGCACCATTTTACATTCTTAACAGTAATGTATAAGGGCTCTGGTTTCTCCATATCCTACTTCTTATTAACCAACTTTTTGGTTACAGCCATCCTAATGAGTATGAAGTGGTATCTCATTGTGATTTTGATTTCCTTTTCCCTGACAGCTAATAATGTTGAACATCTTTTTATGTGCTTATTGGCCATTTGAATATCTTCTGTGCCTATTCAGAATGCTTTGCCCATTTTTATTTTTACTATTACTAAGTTGTAATAGTTCTTTATAAATTCTAGATGGAAGTCCTTATTAGATATATGATTTGAAAAAGTTTTCTTCCATTCTGTAGGCTGCCTTTTCACCTTCTTGATAGTGTCCTTTGAAACACAAAAGTTTTTAGTTTGATCATGTCCAGCTTATCTCTTTTTCTCTTTTGTTGCTCATGTTTTTGTTATCACATTAAAAAAAAAAACAAACAACTGCCTAATCCAGGGTCATGAAGGTTTGCAACTATATTTTCTTCTAAGTGTTTTATAGTTTTAGTGCTTAAATTTAGGTCTTCGATCCATTTTGAGTTCATTGTTGCAGATGGTGTGAGGTAGGTAGATAAGTTTTAATACGAGTTTGAAGAGGAGGGATACAAAGCACAGAGGATACCCAAGAATAAATAATAAAAATATAAAGAAACATCAATAAAAAATTAAGAAAAGAAACATGGAATTATTAGTTCACATAAAAGAACATTTTTGTGGACAATTCTATGAAAACTGGATGGAGATTGTGACCAACATGTGTACGGAATTCATCCAAGTGGTAGAGATGGTGATGAAGTGGGAGGACATTCCATGCAGAGGAAATGGTGACCACATGAGATGAGAGTGTGGTGCATTCGAGGATGTACAGGCAGTCCGGCTGCCTGGAGCACTGTTGTGAAAGGAGGAGAGTGGCTGGGGCAGAGCATGTAAAATGTCTCTGTGTTAGTCTGCTCAGGCTGCCATGACAAAACACCCCAGACTGGGTGGCTTCAACCACAGAAATTGATTTTCGAACAGTTTTGGAGGCTACAATTTCAAAATCAAGGTGCTGACATGATTGGTTTCCCCTGAGGCATCCCTCCCTGGCTTGTAGATGGCTGCCTTCTCACTGTTTCCTCACATGACCTTCTCCCTGTTTGCCTACATCTCTGGTGTCCCTTCTTCTTATATGGACATCAGTCCTATTAGATTAGGGCCCCATCCTTATGACCTCATTTAAGCTTAATAATTTCTTAAAGGCCCTATCTCATATACAGTCACATTGGGGGTGTTAGGGCTTCAATGTATAAATTTTGGGGTGGAGGGGACACAATTCAGTCCATAACAGCCTCCAAAGCTATATTCAGTGGTTAAGCCTTTATCCCATGATTTTACCCAGCAGTGACATGTTAGATCTGTGTCTTTAAAAGTCCACCCTGTAGTTTTTTGTTAGAAAACTACTAACAATGAAAGATCAGAAAGAGAAATTAAGGAAATAATCCCATTTACCATCCTAGGTATTTACCAATACCTAGGAATCAACCTACCTAAGGAGACAAAAGACCTGTACTGTACTCAGAAAGAGTACAGAAAAGGCAAAAGACCTGTACTCAGAAAACTATACGATACTGATGAAAGAAATCAAAGATGACACACAAACAGATGGAGAGATACACCATGTTCTTGGACTGGAATAGTCAATATTATCAAAATGACTATATTACCCAAAGCAATCTACAGATTCAACACAATCCCTATCAAATCACCAATGGCATTTTCCACAGAACAAAAAAGCTTACAATTTGTATGGAAACACAAAAGACCCTGAATAGTCAAAGCAATCTTGAGAAAGAAAAACGGAGCTGGAGGAATCAGCACCCTGACTTCAGACTATTCTACAAAGCTACAGTAATCAAGACAGTATGGTAGTGGCACAAAAACAGACTTATAGATCAATGGAACAAGATAGAAAGTCCAGAGATAAACCCACACACCTACCATCAACTAATCTATGACAAAGGAGGCAAGAATATACAATGGAGAAAAGACAGTCTCTTCAGTAAGTGGTGCTGTGAAAACTGGACAACTACATGTAAAAGAATGAAATTAGAACACTCCCTAACACCATACACAAAAATAAACTCAAAATGGATTAAAGACCTAAATGCAAGGCCGGATACTATAAAACTCTTAGAGCAAAACATAGGCAGAACACTGACATAAATTGCAGCAAGATCTCACCCACCTCCTAGAATAATGAAAATAAACCCAAAAATAAACAAATGGGGCCTAATTAAACTTAAAAGCTTTCGCATAGCAAAGGAAACCATAAACAACAACCCATAGACAACCCACAGAATGGGAGAAAATATTTGCAAATGAAGTGACTGACAAGGGATTGACCTCCAAAATATACAAACAGCTCATGCAGCTCAATAACAAAAGAACAAACAACCAAATCAAAAAATGGGCAGAAGATCTAAAGAGACATTTCTCCAAAGAAGACATACAGATGGCCAAAAGGCACATGAAAAGATGCTCAACATCACTAATTATTAGAGAAATGCAAATCAAAACTACAATCAGGTATCACCTCACACCAGTCAGAATGACCATCATCAAAAAGTCTACAAACAATAAATGCTGGAGAGGGTGTGGAGAAAAGGGAACCCTCCTACACTGTTGGTGTGAATGTAAATTGCTACAGCCACTATGGAGAACAGTATGGAGGTTCATTAAAAAACTAAACATAGAGCTACCATATAATCCAGCAATCCCACTCCTGGGCATATACCCAGAGAAAACCATAATTCGAAAAGATACATGCACCCCAATGTTCATTGCAGCTCTTTTTACAATAGCCAGGACATGGAAGCAACCTAAGTGTCCATCGACAGAGGAATGGATAAAGAAGATGTGGTACATATATACAATGGAATATTGCTCAGCCATAAAAAAGAACAAAATAATGCCATTTGCTGCAACATGGATGGACCTAGAAACTGTCATAATGAGTGAAGTAGGTCAGACAGAGAAGGACGAATATCATTATGATATCGCTTATATGTGGAATCTAAAAAAATGCTACAAACTTGTTTACAAAACAGAAATAGAGTTACAGTTGTAGAAAACAACCCCCTGGTTACCAGAGGGGAAAGGGGAGGAGGGATAAATTGGGAGATTGGGATTGACATATACACATTACTATATATAAAATAGATAAGTAATAAGGATCAACTGTATAGCACAGGAAACTTTACTTGATACTCTGTAATGACCTATATGGGAAAAGAATCTAAAAAAGATTGGATATATGTTTATGTATAACAGATTCACTGTGCTGTACAGCAGAAAGTAACACAACATTGTAAATCAACTACACTCCAATAAAAAGTAAGAAAAAAAAAAGTCCACCCTGGCAGCAATGTGAGTTCTCAATTAGAGAGGGCTGAGCTGGGGCAGAGGGCCCAGTTAGGAAGCGGTCGCAGGTATGCAGGATGGGCTGATGGTGGTCTGAACTAAGGCAGCGGCAGGCGGAATGGTGATTCAGTTTGGGGGCATAGGGGACATTCTGGTGGAGGGGGCTACTCTTTGCTGAGAGGAAAAAAGGCCGGTGAAGAGCCTGTTTAAAGGGCAGCTGGTGAGTGCCCCAGAGCTGAGGTGCTGGTGGGACAGAGGGAGATTGAGATAAACCCTAATTGATTTATCTAAAATAACAAGAAGGCTGGTGGCAAGCTTGGTGCACTGGTTTCACTGGAAGGCTCCATGCGAGCCTTAAAGCAGGGGGGGGAGGGCAAGCCTGAGGCTGCCCTGCTACCCACTACTCACCCCTCCTGGCAACAAAACAGCAAGTTCAAGACCTCTGCTCTCAGCTGGTGACCCAACCACAAGGATAAAGGACACAACAGACTGACAATGCAAACCAAGAAAAGAGCAAGGAATCAAGACATGTAAATACAGAAAAGAGGGCTTCCCTGGTGGCGCAGTGGTTGAGAGTCCGCCTGCTGATGCAGGGGACGTGGGTTCGTGCCCCGGTCCAGGAAGATCCCACATGCCGCGGAGCAGCTGGGCCCGTGGGCCATGGCCGCTGAGCCTGCGTGTCCGGAGCCTGTGCTCCGCAACGGGAGAAGCCACAACAGTGAGAGGCCTGCGTACTGCAAAAAAAAAAAAAAGGGGGGGGGGAAGGGTGAATTCTAGAATCCTGCCCACCGAGGTGAGGCTCTGCAGAGCAGGGTCTGAAATCATTTTACTATCATCTCTGAAATCCTCTTCCAGCCTCTAGTCTGTGATCTCTGAGGACTTAGTGGTCTGAGCCGGTCACCTCCTTGCCACACTGTGGGGAGAGTGGAGCTGGGGCCCAGGGGAGGGTCCTCACCTACTTCTCCTAACTCACCATCCATCCGTTCACTCCCCATGGGGGAGGGAGGGCTGGGCGGGGAGAGAGGCCAGGTGAGACCATCTAGCTGAAGCTCCTCCACAGAAAACCAGGAGGAGTGGCCCCAAATGATACATCCTGTGACCCAGGGTGGGGGAAGCCCACTCACCTCCCAGGACAAAACTCCCCTGTGCCATGTATGTGGCTGTCCTTTCCTCCTGACTTCTTGCTGTAGGAGAACCCTTGATCCCTTTGTCTAAGACCAGTCCGCATCTGCACCGGCCCCTCCTGGCTCCCCGGGTGCCTCTCCCAGGCACCTTCAGCCTCTCCTTCTCTGCCAGCCTCTCTTCATCAGAGATCAAAAAAAAAAAACCCTGAGTGAAAAGGCCCTTGTTCCCTCTTCTCCTCCCTGTTCATTACGCTTTAGAAGAGCGCCTACGATTGGCATCTCCACTCCTTCCTTTGCATTCACTTTTTAAATATTCTTTTCTGTATTTTTTTTTTTTTTTTTTTTTTTGTGGTATGCGGGCCTCTCACTGTTGTGGCCTCTCCCGTTGCGGAGCACAGGCTCCAGACGCGCAGGCCCAGCGGCCATGGCTCAGCGGTCATGAGCAACTCAGCTCACATGTACCTCCCTTGTTTCTACTTCCTGGTAAGATTTCCTCTGAAGAAAGCCTTCTTGTGGTTAAAAAAACAAAACTATTTTTTAAACCACAAATCTAGTACAACTGCCTCATTTTTCAGATAAGGAGGTCCAGAGAGTAAACTCTCATCTTCCTTGTTCTCAGTTTTCAGTTCTGACTTGGGCGTTGAACATTTTCTTAAACTGGGTGATACTTTTTACCCAAGTTCCAAACTGGAACCAAAAGTATTACAGTGAAACAAATTTACCTTGAAAGCTGAATTCAGGTCAGTGACCTTGGCAATAGCCAACAAGAAGCAAACAAGTGGCAGGAAGCAAAGGAGGCATGGGTATGAAGCTGCTTCTCTTCCCTTTACCTCCTCAAGTGCCTGCAGCCGGTGACCTCCGGCCTGAAAGCCGATTGGCAAAGGAGTCTGGGAGGCTCTGGTCTCCAGTGTCATACATTTTTCCGTCCAGAGTTACATGCAACCTTGGAAACACGTCTCTGCCAGGTGTCCCCTGGCCACTGACCCCTCCAGGGTCAGATCGTGTGAGGCAGGAAAGAGAAGAGAGAGAAAATGGGGGACCCATGGGTGGGTTTATCTTCCTGCACCATCCTTCTCAGCCCCCTGCTTCCTGGTTGCCTGTCTCCCTGTCTCAGTCAGCTGGGGTTGCCGTAACAAAACACCACAGGCTTAGTGGCTTAAGCAACAGAAATGTATTTCTCACCATTCTGGAGGCTGGAAGTCCATGATCAAGGTGCTGGCAGGTTTGATTTCTCCTGAAGCCTCTCTCCTTGGCTTGCAAATGCCTCTTGCTGTGTCCTCACATGGCCTTTCTCTGTGCGTGCTCCCCTGAAGTAAGGATGCTTTGGGCAGAGGCTTATCCTCGCGTTCATTTCATAGTGTGTCCCCAGAATCAGGACTGGTACAATTCTCAGTAACTTAACAGCCCAGAAGTGGGCTGGGAACACACATGCTGCAGAGAGCAGTTTCTATTTTGCTCTGGAAGCTCTGAAATCCTTAAAACCCTGCTGAACGCCAGGAAAAGCGCCCTTGCCTAATATGACACACCTGAGACTTCCCTGCCCTTTAGAGATTTAGGTTAAACTTGGCCCAAACTGTAATTCTGTGGCCTCCCTAAAGTTCCCTTGCCTCATTATCTCCAGTTTCTCTATGAATTTTTGTTAAGTTCCTTGGGCTTCTTGGCCTCAGACTAGACACAGGAGTCCCTTCTTTAGAGTTTCCACACACATCCAGACACATGCAGCATTTTCACAGGTCATGTACTTTCCTGACGATTTCAGGTGGGGACAGAGCGAGATCGTATCAGTACAAGACAACCTTCTGCAGTCTCCTCCTGGCCCCTTTCAGTCCCCACTTTCCCAAAGCCCAGGCTCCCTGCCTGATTTGGCCTCCGACAAGTGGTGTTCAGTTCTTTGTGCAGCAAGTGCTGTGGTATGCTGCCCAGATCCCCCCTTTCAAGGCTGAGGCATTCACTCCCCACTCGCATCTGCACAGGATGTTGCCTGCTGAAGCTCTCACAGCTGAGTCTCTCCCCAGGACCTGCCCTTGACTCAAGGGAGCTGCCTCACCTAACAGGGCATCCCAGGCCCAGTGACTTCTCAAAGGGTGTGGGGTTCAAAGGCACAGCTCTTTGCCTCGGTTTGGGACAAGTCTGAGGGGCCATCCTGGCTCAAGTTCCCCACTGAATCGGCTGCTGCCTTTGCCGCAACTTCTCCCTCTGCTCAGTCTGGCTGCCCTCACCCCTCACAGGTGTTGCTCCTGAGAGCAGTCCCTGATAAACTGCTTGCACTCAGACTTCCACCTCCGAGACAGCCTCTGGAAAACCTGGCTCGAGACCCCGGGTCTGGCCTGCCACAGGGGGCAGCCCTACCGTGGTGCTCTGTACCTCTGCAGTTTCCCCAGAGTCCTGGAAAGTCACGTGCTCTCCCTGTTTTATCATCATCCCAATTTTATTGACAGAGCAACTAGGGCTCGGAAAGGAGGAGTCACGTAGGCCCAGTCTCACCGGCTCCATTAGTGGCTGGGTCAGCCAGAAAGGCACAGCCCCTGGGTTATGTGTAACTCCTCTTGGTTTGGTTAGTTGTCTAACTTGCCATTTGGCACTGTGGGCGCCTGATGGTAAAACTAAGCCATGTGGTCCCGGCTATGGGACAAGAAAAATCTCTCTCTCACCCTAATCCCACCCGTTTGTGCTTCCTTGCAGGTCTGTTCCATCAACAATCCCTTTTTCCCTCTAATATTTGCAGTCTCTCTCACCCAGAAAGCGCAAGTCTCCCATCTGATTTGGTTTGAGTTCTTTTGGTTGCCAGGAACTGAAGCCACTCTGGATGGCTCAGATGATCTCAGGAAATCCAATGAAACTCAAGTGCCTGACCTTAGGAAGGGTCGACTCTCAGGGGCTTCAGGGAGCACCTCTCATCTCTCTTTTGAGAGGCAGTGATCAAGGTGGCTAAAAGCCAGCCTATTTAGTTTATATCATGGCTTTCCTGCAAGTCATCTTGGGCAAAACTTCTTTGTGGCTTGGGTACAACTTCTTTGTGTCTTGGGTTCCTCATCTGTAAAATGAGGACAATCATAGCACCCATCTCATAGGACAGTTATAGGAAATAAATGAGGTAATATTAATGTTTACATTATGTAAGTATTACATTACTTACATCATGAGGCACCATAGGTTCATTACTGTCATCCCTTACTCGTGGCTTCTCCACTTCTCTCCTTGTATCTGTTGTTCTCTTGTTCTCCTTTCCCAGGCACTTCCTATGGGTCCTCATAACTTTGGTACGCACACGAATGGATAATGGCCACTTCATTCTTCTGTACCTGATTTTCAGCTCAAGGAACCATTCCCAAAGAGTATCTTTCATCTGTCTCTCTTTGCTCAGGACTCCTATGAGAAGGTACACGATTGTCCCCAGTCATCTTTTTTTTTTTTTGACTTATTTTAAACATTTTATCAAGAAGGCACATTTTTTTTTTTATACAGCAGGTCCTTATTAGTCATCAATTTTATACACATCAGTGTATACATGTCAATCCCAATCACCCAATTCATCCCAACACCACCCCCACCACCCCGCCACTTTCCCCCGCTGGTGTCCATACATTTGTTCTCTATATCTGTGTCTCAATTTCTTTCCTGCAAACCGGTTCATCTGTACCATTTTTCTGGTTCCACATATATGCGTTAATATGTGATATTTGTTTTTCTCTTTCTGACTTACTTCATTCTGTATGACAGTCTCTAGATCCATCCATGTCTCCACAAATGACCCAATTTCGTTCCTTTTTATGGCTGAGTAATATTCCATTGTATACATGTACCACATCTTCTTTATCCATTCATCTGTCAACGGGCATTTAGGTTACTTCCATGACCTGGCTATTGTAAATAGTGCTGCAATGAACATTGGGGTGCATGTGTCTTTTTGAATTATGGTTTTCTCTGGGTATATGCCCAGTAGTGCGATTGCTGGATCATATGATAATTCTATTTTTAGTCTTTTAAGGAACCTCCATACTGTTCTCCATAGTGGCTGTATCAATTTACATTCCCACCAACAGTGCAAGAGGGTTCCCTTTTCTCCACACCCTGTCCAGCATTTGTTGTTTGTAGATTTTCTGATGATGCCCATTCTGACTGGTGTGAGATGATATTTCATTGTAGTTTTGATTTGCATTTCTCTAATAATTAGTGATGTTGAGCAGCCTTTCATGTGCTTCTTGGCCATCTGTATGTCTTCTTTGGAGAAATGTCTATTTAGGTCTTCTGCCCATTTTTGGATTGGGTTGTTTGTTTTTTTAATATTGAGCTGCATAAGCTGTTTATATATTTTGGAGATTAATCCTTTGTCTGTTGATACATTTGCAACTATTTTCTCCCATTCTGAGGGTTGTCTTTTCGTCTTGTTTATGGTTTCCTTTGCTGTGCAAAACCTTTGAAGTTTCACTACATCCCATTTTTTAAAATATGTTTGCATTTCCATTACTCTAGGAGGTGGATCAAAAAAGATCTTGCTGTGATTTATGTCAAAGAGTGTTCTTCCTATGTTTTCCTCTAAGAGTTTTATAGTGTCCGGTCTTACATTTAGGTCTCTAATCCATTTTGGGTTTACTTTTTTGTATGGTGTTAGGGAGTGTTCTAATTTCATTTTTTACACATAGTTGTTCAGTTTTCCCAGCACCATTTATTGAAGAGACTGTCTTTTCTCCATTGTATATCCTTGCCTCCTTTGTCATACATTAGTTGACCATAGGTGCGTGGGTTTATCTCTGGACTTCCTATCTTGTTCCATTGATCTGTGTTTCCATTTCTGTGCCAGTACAATATTGTCTTGATTACTGTAGCTTTGTAGTAGAGTCTGAAATCAGGGAGTCTGATTCCTCCAGCTCCATTTTTTTCCCTCAAGACTGCTTTGGCTATTCGGGGTCCTTTGTGTCTCCATACAAATTTTAAGATTTTTTGTTCTAGTTCTGTAAAAAATGCCATTGGTAATTTGATAAGGATTGCATTGAATCTGTAGATTGCTTTGGGTAGTACAGTCATTTTCACAATGTTGATTCTTCCAATCCAAGTACATGGTATATCTCTCCATCTGTTGTATCATCTTTAATTTCTTTCATCAGTGTCTTATAGTTTTCTGCATACATATCAGTGATATTGTTCTGTAATTTTCTTTTTTTGTAGTATCTTTGTTTTTGGTATCAGGGTGATGGTGGCCTCATAGAAAGAGTTTGTCTCCCTAGGTAGGTTTATTCCTAGGTACTTTATTCTTTTTGTTGCAATGGTAAATGGGAGTGTTTCCTTAATTTCTTTTTCAGATTTTTCATCATTAGTGTATAGGAATGCGAGAGATTTCAATGCATTAATTTTGTATCCTGCAACTTTACCAAATTCATTGATTAGCTCTAGTAGTTTTCTGGTGGCATCTTTAGGACTCTCTATGTATAGTATCATGTCATCTGCAAACAGTGACAGTTTTATTTCTTCTTTTCCAATTTGGATTCCTTTTATTTCTTTTTCTTCTATGATTGCTGTGGCTAAAACTTCCAAAACTATGTTGAATAATAGTGGTGAGAGTGAACATCCTTGTCTTGTTCCTGATCTTAGAGGAAATGATTTCAGTTTTTCTCCATTGAGAATGATGTTTGCTGTGGGTTTGTTGTATATGGCCTTTATTATGTTGAGGTAGGTTCCCTCTGTGCTCACTTTCTGGAGAGTTTTTATCATAAATGGGTGTTGAATTTCGTCAAAAGCTTTTTCTGCATCTATTGAGATGATCATATGGTTTTTATTCTTCAATTTGTTAATATGGTGTATCACATTGAATGATTGGCATATATTGAAGAATCCTTGCATATCTGGGATAAATCCCACTTGATCATCGTGTATGATCCTTTTAATGTGTTGTTGGATTCTGTTTGCTAGTATTTTGTTGAGGATTTTTGCATCTATATTCATCAGTGATATTGGTCTGTAATATTCTTTTTTTGTAGTATCTTTGTCTGGTTTTGGTATCAGCGTGATGGTAGCCTCATAGAATGTGTTTGGGAGTGTTCCTTCCTCTGCAATTTTTTGGAAGAGTTTGAGAAGGATGGGTGTTAGCTCTTCTCTAAATGTTTGATAGAATTCACCTGTGAAGCCATCTGGTCCTGGACTTTTGTTTGTTGGAAAATTTTAAATCACAGTTTCAATTTCATTACTTGTGATTCATCTGTTCATATTTTCTATTTCTTCCTGGTTCAGTCTTGGAAGGTTATACCTTTCTAAGAATTTGTCCATTCCTTCCAGGTTGTCCATTTTATTGGCATAAAGTTGCTTGTAGTAGTCTCTTAGGATGCTTTGTATTTCTGCAGTGTCTGTTGTAACTTCTCCATTTTCATTTCTAATTTTATTGATTTGAGTCCTCTCCCTCTTGATGAATCTGGCTAATGGTTTATCAATTTTGTTTATCTTCTCAAACAACCAGCTTTTAGTTTTATTGATCTTTGCTATTGTTTTCTTCATTTCTATTTCACTGATTTCTGCTCTGATCTTTATGATTTCTTTCCTTCTGCTAACTTTGGGTCTTGTTTGTTTTTCTTTCTCTAGTTCCTTTAGGTGTAAGGTTCGATTGTTTAGTTGAGATTTTTCTTGTTTCTTGATGTAGACTTGTATAGCTATAAACTTCCCTCTTAGAACTGCTTTTGCTGCATCCCATAGGTTTTGGATCATTGTGTTTTCATTGTCATTTGTCTCTAGGTATTTTTTGATTTCCTCTTTGATTTCTTCAGTGACCTCTTGGTTATTTAGTAACGTATTGTTTAGCCTCCATGTGTTTGTGCTTTTTCCATTTTTTTCCCTGTAATTCATTTCTAATCTCATAGCGCTGTGGTCGGAAAAGATGCTTGACATGATTTCAATTGTCTTAAATTTACTGAGGCTTGATTTGTGACCCAAGATGTGATCTATCCTGGAGAATGTTCCATGCACACTTGAGAAGAAAGTGTAATCTGCTGGTTTTGGATGGAATGTCATATAAATATCAATTAAATCTATCTGGTCTATTGTGTCATTTAAAGCTTCTGTTTCCTTATTTATTTTCATTTTGGATGACCTGTCCGTTGGTGTAAGTGAGGTGTTAAAGTCCCCCACTATTATTGTGCTACTGTTGATTTCCTCTTTTATAGCTGTTAGCAGTTGCCTTATATATTGAGGTGCTCCTATGTTGGGTGCATATATATTTATAATTGTTATATCTTCTTCCTGGATTGATCCCTTGATCATTACATAGTGTCCTTCCTTGTCTCTTGTAACATTCTTTATTTTAAAGTCTATTTTATCTGATATGAGTATTGCTACTCCAGCTTTCTTGTGATTTCCATTTGCATGGAATATCTTTTTCTATCCCCTCACTTTCAGTCTGTAATGTGTCCCTAGGTCTGAAGTGGGTCTCTCCTAGATAGCATATATATGGCTCTTGTTTGTGTATCCATTAAGCAAGCCTGTGTCTTTTGGTTGGAGCATTTAATCCATTCACATTTAAGGTAATTATCAATATGTATGTTCCTATGACCATTTTCTTAATTGTTTTGGGTTTGTTTTTGTAGGTCCTTGTCTTCTCTTGTGTTTCCCACTTAGAGAAGTTCCTTTAGCGTTTGTTGTAGAGCTGCTTTGGTGGTGCTGAATTCTCTTAGCTTTCACTTGTCTGTAAAACTTTTGATTTCTCCATCAAATCTGAATGAGATCCTTGCTGGCTAGAGTAATCTTGATTGTAGGTTCTTCCCTTTCATCACTTTAAGTATATCATATCACTCCCTTTTGGCTTGTAGAGTTTCTGCTGAGAAATCAGCTGTTAACCTTATGGGAGTTCCCTTGTATATTATTTGTTGTTTTTCCCTTGCTGCTTTCAATAATTTTTCTTTGTCTTTAATTTTTGCCAATTTGATTACTATGTATCTTGGCATGTTTCTCCTTGGGTTTATCCTGTATGGGAATCTCTGCGCTTCCTGGACTTGCGTGGCTATTTCCTTTCCCATGTTAGGGAAGTTTTTGACTACAATCTCTTCAAATATTTTATCTGGTCCTTTCTCTCTCTCTTCTCCTTCTGGGACCCCTATAATGCGAATGTTGTTGCATTTACTGTTGTCCCAGTGGTCTCTTAGGCTGTCTTCATTTCTTTTCATTCTGTTTTCTTTATTCTGTTCCGCAGCAGTGAATTCCACCATTCTGTCCTCCAGGTTACTTATCCATTCTTCTGCCTCAGTTATTCTGCTATTGATTCCTTCTAGTGTAGTTTTCATTTCAGTTATTGTATTGTTCATCTCTGTTTGTTTGTTCTTTAATTCTTCTAGATCTTTGTTAAACATGTCTTGCATCTTCTCAATCTTTGCCTCCATTCTTTTTCCGAGGTCCTGGATCATCTTCACTATCATTATTCTGAATTCTTTTTCTGGAAGGTTGCCTATCTCCACTTCATTTAGTTGTTTTTCTGGGGTTATATCTTGTTCCTTCATCTGGTACGTAGCCCTCTGCCTTTTCATCTTGTCGGTCTTTCTGTGAATGTGGTTTTTGTTCCATAGGCTGCAGGATTGTAGTTCTTCTTGCTTCTGCTGTCTGCCCTCTGGTGGATAAGGCTATCTAAGAGGCTTGTGCAAGTTTCCTCCCCAGTCATCTTTTTGAGCCCGGTCACTGAAGCGGTATGTCATTCACAACTTGGGTTGTCCTCCTCAAATCAGGTGCCCCCCTCGGTCCAGTCATCTGAGTCTGGGAGCCTGGAGTTGGCCAATTCCCTCTCCTCTCAGCAGGCACAGTGGGTGGGGTAGACTCTATGAGGAGGGAGAGTAGGGAGAGTGGAGACCCCAAGTATGGTTGCTGCCTCATCCTGAAAAACGGCACAGTCCTTTGACTTCCCCCATCCCTATGGTTTCTCTCACTGCACATGTTGAAAGAGTAATCTTTTGTTGATGGGTTTGCTTCCTCTCCACCTCCTTTACCCCTTAACTGCCCCATCTACCCCCTCACCTGGAAGTATTTCCTCAAAGCCCATATTTGTCTTCTAGAAACAAAATCTACGGACATCTCCTCAGTCCTTTTTCTCTTTGCATTCCCTGCATCATTGAGCCTCCCAATCATCCCTCCTCTATGAAATCTCCCCTGACTTTCCATGCTGCTAACCGTCCTTATGGTCCTCTTGCCTCACTCATCATCTTGGCCACTTCTGCTACTTTACAAGATACTTGGGTGTCTAACCTTCTTAGATTGTAAGCTTCTAGAAGTCAGAGACTGCATCTTGTACAACTCCATATTCCACAAAGCCTTCCACACAGCAAGTGTGTAATATACATTATGAGTGTTTTATAACAATCCCCAAATCCTAGTGGCTTAAAACCACAAAGGTTTATTTCTTGCTCACGTTTCATGACTCTTGCAGGTCAGCTCCAGCTCTGCTCATCTCTGCTCAGCTCCAGTCTCCAAATCTCATCCTTTTTCTGGGATTGAGACCAAAGGAGTAACAACCATCTAATTTACCTGGTTCTCACCACAGAGCATTGGGTTAGTTTCAGTGAGTACTTGGAATTGGTTTCATAGACTCATTGAAGAATTGTTATGTGTCTGGACCAAGTGGGACCTACCTTCCTGGTAGATTCCTGGTATCTAGAGTGGGCAAAACAAGGTGAACAGCCCCTTAATCCAGAATTTAATGTCACCCAGGTTTGTTAGTATCTGGGTATGATCAGTGTTGTAGGCAGTCAGTAAGCTTATGCTCAGTGGAGGAGATTCATTCTTACTGGAACAGACTGAGTCTGATGCCAATTCCTGGCAAGGATGAAGAGGGCCTTAGTGGGACTGCAACTAGTTAGTGAATTCCATCGCTCTGTCAGGGACATGAACTACTTGTTAGAGGGCAAGATTTAAGACCCTGGAAGTTAATGCCCGCCCTTTGAGCACTGGCTGATTCTGAGCCATTCGTGATACAAAACTCAGCCCCTAAACTAGCTATAACAATAAATCCAACCACACCAAAACTCATCAAGATTTTTTGCAATTTCACTGAAAATTTTCAGAGGCACGGAGGGAGTTCATGTTGCACAGCACGTAGCATCTTTCCTGTAAATCTCTTTACAACAAGGAAATATCTTTTAGATAAGTTTCTTCTCCTAAAATCTCCCCCTGATTTGCCTGTGGGAAATGGGGTAGATTGAAGGGTGGGAGACCTGCCTCTTTCTTCATCCTTCCCCCACAACCGTCAGCACCTCCTCTTCCAAGATGCTCTCTCCTGCCCTGCAACGTGGCTGGGGTATCTCCCTTCTACTCCACAAAAGGATTATCACAGCATCTTTCTTTTAAAGCCAACCTCCTTCCTCCAGAAACCTTCGCATAAGAGCTACCAGGAAAACATTTTCTCCATTTTGTTATGAACTGTACAAATATGCTTTTCATGTGTGGTTGGATACGGTTATACATTCACTCATTAACTTGGAGAAATCTATTTCAAGTACGTGAACTTCATCTTATACATGAGCCTTGAGGAAACGGGACAGTTTGGCTTAGTGGATAAGTGCTTGGACCCTGAGCCCACCTGGGCTCCTCTCTTGGGGCTACCACTTTCTATCTGGGTGAAACAGACAAATTAGGGGCTTCCCTGGTGGCGCAGTGGTTAAGAATCCACCTGCCAATCCAGGGGACACGGGTTCAAGCCCGGGTCCGGGAAGATCCCACATGCCACGGAGCAACTAAGCCCATGCGCCATAACTACTGAGCTTGCGCTCTAGAGCCCGTGAGCCACAGCTACTGAGCCCACATGTCACAACTACTGAAGCCCGCACACCTAGAGCCCGGGCTTGTAACAAGAGAAGCCACCGCAATGAGAAGCCCGAGCACCGCAACGAAGAGTAGCCTGCACTCGCCACAACTAGAGAAAGCCCGCGTGCAGCAACAAAGACTCAACGCAACCAAAAATAAATTAATAAATTAAAAAAAAAACCAGACAATTTACCTGAAATCTTTCAGTTTTAGATTCCAGATCTATGAAATGGGGAAATAATAGTACTTGTCCCATAGGATGGGGAGTGGTATGTCATTTAATTTTCACAACACATAGTGTGCTTAGCATTGTTTCTCGCACATAAGTTTTCCCCAAATATTAGCAATTATTTTTATCTTAGCAATATTTATACCAGCAAAGAGAATATATTCCAATCATATATTTTGTTGAAAACCTATGTAGTGGCTTTAAATGTGTCTGCAAATTTTTGTCACTCCATCAGGAGAGGCAGTCAAATTCCCCTCTTCCAGAATATGGGCTGGCTTTAGGGCCTTGCTTCCAACCAAACGAATTGGGCAGAAGGAAAAACATGTGACTTAGGAGGCTAGGTTAGTAAGGCAGTGCAGCTTCCCGCTGGCTCTTTCTAATGTGTCTTGGGACACTTGCTCTGAGAACCCAGACGCAAAGCTGTGAGGATGCCCAGAGCACATGGAGAAGCCATGTGTTCTGGCTAACAGTGCCATCTGAGGTCCCAGTTGACAGCCAGCATCAATCAGCCACTGGACATGTGGGGAGGAAGCCTTCATCATGACTCTGCAGGCACCACCTGACTGCAACCAACACCTCAGATGATAGCCACCTAGCTGAGCCTGGGGTAGGCACACCCAGGTGATGTGGATATAGCAGTGGTGAATCTTGACCAGAGTTGCCACTTATATTCTTTATTATTTCCTAGCTGTTTTCATGGGTGAATGTCATAGTTACAGAACAACATATGAGTTACATATCATCTAAGTGGCCTCATTTTTAGGCATATTGACAAGTGGCCTTTGTAAAACAACATTATATGGTACCATAGACTCCTATGGCCATCATAATACTCATTACACTTTAATAATTTCTTATCTTTGACACTAGACTATCCATCCTGTGAGAGTAGGCACATGGCAGCCATAGTTACTACTGTATCCTAGAATAGAGCTGGCACATGCTAAGTGCACAACAAATATTTGTTGGTATGTGTATAGATGGATGGCTGTCGTTCATCTGGTTTAAGATGTTTTGAATGGCTTTCCAAGTTCTCCTGGCCTAAAAGACCTGCTGGCACCCCACTTTTACCATGAGCTGGCTTCTGCTTACTTTCTGGGTTTATGGTCTACCTCTCTCCTTCCTGGACATCACATTCAAGACTTACTGGATCCCTCAGAGTTCCCGAAAACCACGCTATTCTCTACCTCTTTCCATCCCCCACCCAGCCCCTGGCCTTTGTACTTCTTTCTCTCTCTCTTGAATGTCCTTTATCTCTCCTGGTAATGCCTGAATTCCTGGACTTCCATAAGTCACTTACCTGATTCCGCAATATTTAAGCCTCCCAGTAGTATCCAAAGCTGTTTGTAAGTCACACCTGGCTTGTGGCTCTTGTCAGTGTATTGCAATGATTGTTCACAAGTTTTTCTCATTTTCAGGAACAAAAGCCCTTGAGGAAGGGGCCTTTATCTCAGAGATAAGATGCTCTATAAATATTTATTGAAGAAATGAACAGACAAATCTCCTCCCTTGGAAATCTTGGCATTATCCAGAAAAATGGAAATCTACCCAAATTGCTTTATGGGAGTCACCATTGTCCATTTGGTTTCTTCTTTAGGCTTATGAAGCCTCCAGAATTCTGGGTTCAGATTAGAAATCTACTATGAGCCAGTATCCCTCTGAGCTGGTCTCCTCAAGAGATAGTTTCCCAGGATAGGTAACTCCAAGATTTCTAGGAAAAGTTTGTCTTTGTGCCTTGGAAAGACCTTAACACATAAGTCTAAATACCTTATGACATCAAGGTACTATGTTTTGCATTCTTTGCAAAATACCTTCATAAGCATGTTCATGTGAACTTCATGATGACCCTGTGGGTCAGGTAGGGTGACACCAGTTCCCCTCAGGACAGATGAGAAAACTCAGGTTGAGAGATGTTAAGGCACTTGCCCAAGGTCACACAGCAGAGCTGAGACTACAGCTTGGTTCAGCTCCTCTTCTACAACACTATGACCTTATGAATGAGCTGCCTAGAACCACACACATTGGGTTTCTTTCAAGAAAGCTCCAGAACTTTCCTGGGGCTGGGAGTGCATAGAATACACATGCATGCACACACTCAGGGTGCCTGGCCCAGGTATGTGAGCATGGCGTTGGCGTGTCCTCTCACTTCTACAAGGGTGGGAGCAGCAGTGCAGGGCCTACAGTCTGGCCCTTGCACATGGATCAGCAACTCTCCTGAGAAGGTGACCCTGTCTCACAGCCAGATAGATTTGATAGATGCTTTGAGCTTATAGAAAGATCAAGGTTAGTCATATAACCTAATATAAAACATGGATTCCACATCAGTTATCAGGTTTTCAGGACACTTTCCTTCCTTTCTTCTTTCTTTACCTACCATTTAATTAGAACTGAGCATAGAAAGTTGAATAAGAAAAACTGGGTCCCTCCTCAAGGAGCTCCCGTTGATGGTTTGGTTCCATCGCTGCCTTTGGTATTGGAGCAACATGCCATGACCTCCCAGTATTTCATCACTTAGAGTGATCTCCAAAGTTGAGTGCACGCACCCCAGGCACAGTGCAAGATAATCTACTGGGGTGAGAAAGAGGGAAAAAATAAAAATTTCTATTTCTGTTTGGTTCATCTCAGTCTTTCCTAATTTTTATTTTGGGTGTTTTGTAACACACATAGTATATTAATTCAGTAGTACACATAGTACACACACACACACACACACACACACACACGTGTGCACGTATACTTATATATAGTATGTCCCCAATTTTATTTTTATTTTACTGATAGGAATTTCTGATAATAAAGTTTGGAAACCACTGCTTCAGAACAAGGAAAGTTATTCTTTGAGGCAGGAACCACATCTCTTTTTTATTTTGTTCTCAGAAAGCTATGAGCTCCTCAGAATGGCCATCGCTATATGGCCTGATCTCTTGGCTAACCTGGTTGCCTTACGAAGCACAGAAACACAGTGCACACACTTTCTCCTCCTCCCAGGAGGCCTCACCTGCTCCGTAATCACCTTGGACATTTGGGAAGAGCTGAGAAGCCAAGAGAAAGGTGGGGTGGGGGAACAATCTCTCTTCAGCTTTGCCTGCTCTTGTTCAGACAGATGGCTTGTCCAGAGAGAGCCGGTATATTACTCCACACCAGTCCTTGCATGCTTTCTTTCCTGGCTCCTGTGAATTTTTGCTTCCCATTCTGTGCCAAATAAACCAGAACAATGAGACTCAGCCTGAAATCACAGGCTCCTAACCTCCATGCTTGTTTTGAAATTCGAAGGAACCTACCGATTCTAGATGATCCCTATTTGATTGGAAAAGGGGGACAGAGACTGTAACAGATCTCAGATTTCCTAAGGATATCTTCCCTGACCATGAAAGCTATTTAAGATTAACTTGGCGGGGAGAGCTATGTTCTGGGGGATTCAGTCACAGTCCAGGGACCAAAGCCCCGGGGGGCCAGTCCTCCTGGCAATGTTCCGCATAATCAGTGTTCTGCAGAGGCCCATGGAGCGGAAGACGGTAAACCCTGGAGAGGCCCTGCCCCTGGCAACTAAGTGTTCAGCTAAACCTACTCCTTTCACCAGTGTTTGACAAATTCCGCCCCCTCTTTTAGCAAGATGTGCCTAAGGGTTCACAGTCTTAGAAGTATTTTTCATATACTTCAATACTATACCTAGACTTTTTTGTACCCAGACAAAAATGTCTAGGTATAGTATTTAGATATAAACTTCCAAGTAAGAAACAAATAGTAATCCTTAATAGTGCTGAAAACTACTACCAGATTATTAGTTCTTTCCTCTCCTCTTTAAAAGCATGCCTCCGTGTATTTCTCTCTTTTCATTTTCATGCATGTCTGAGGACAGGCTCATCCTAGGAGAGTTATGAACATCTTCTTCCAACCCTCCATATTCTCAAATGTTTGGGGAACTTCCTGACACTTGCTTGGTTCAAAGGCACCTATGTTGAAATCAGGGAAGAGAAATAAATGGCTCCATGTGAAGAGCACGACTCCCTCAAGGGATTACCCCCAGAAGACTGGTTCAAGGTAAGTGAGGGCTTCGTCGTTCCCATCTGTGGATGAAGGAACTGAGTGAGGCTCCACTTCTATTATTAACAGTAATAACAGTACAATAGCTAGACTTGTATAGCATTTACTCCAAGCCTACACTCTTCTAAGGGCTTCATGTCGATTCATCTATTTAATCCTCAAGCAATGTTATGATCCTAGTAGCCCCACTTTCAGATGATGAAACTAAAGCACTTAGAGGGCAATTTGCTTGAGGTCACACCGCCACCGAATGACTGGACTCACACCCTAGGAGTCTGGCCCCAGAATCTTTTCAGGGGTTTGTCCTAATTCACGGAGCCAGTCAGGGGCAAGAATAGGGACACCATCTTGAGCTACTTATTTGAAGAGCTGGTTCTAACTTCACTCTGTGGCTGAAGTTCCATTTTTGTTCTGGTTACCACAGCCAATGCACTTCGTGGAGAAATCATTTTCCAGACTAGTTTCTTGGGACATCATTTTGCTGGTCCATTTCTGCATGTGGCATTACAGACGATGGAATTCATCTGAGAAACACCCCGGGAAGCAGATTCAGAAACTGGGCTGGACAGGGTGCACCAGAAAGGGCTTCTGTGTTGCAGTTTGCCCTGGACAGGGGAACCACTCTACCTTTAAAAGGCTTCCTGGGGAGACAGCAACTCTACACACAACTCCTCCTTATGTCTGACAACAACTTACCCTGGCAATAAGTTCCCTTTTCTAATTTAAACCTTTCAAACTGCAGCTTAACAATAAACAGTCCCTGAGTGCCTGCTATGTACCAGGCACTAAGAGTTTATCTGCATTATCTCATTCTATCCCTCATCAACCCCATGAGGGAAGTGCTGTTATTATCCCTCTTTCTTAGACCTGGAGGCAAAGCACAGAAAAAGTAACCTGCCCAAAGTCAAACAACTATTTAGTGGTACAGACTAGATTTCAAAGTAGACAATCCCCCTCCAAGGACCAGTTTGTAAACGTTATAATGGGCTCTCTGTTGAGGCTCCATTTCCTGTGTACAGGACCCTGTGCTAGAGAGAAGGGCTATTTGCTGGCATCTGGATCATAGAATTGCTTCTGCCCCCACCCCCTTTTTTTAAACAGATAATTAGCTTTAAAGAGCCCTCGAGTTCAATGTTCATTGAATGTAGGAGGTGACTAATTGTGGTTGGGGATATTTTGAAGGGCATGTACATAAACACTGGCTGGAATGGATGATGAAAGGCCATTGTGGTCCCCCCTGCTGTGGGGCAGAGGTCCTTGTAGCCAGATGGCCTTTTCTGGGCCCTGACTCCCTGGGGTCCTGCTTTCCTGCGCCTTCATAACCCTTGGTGCTCACCTGGTACCTCTGACATCTCGCATGCTCCTCTGCAGCTTCCTGTTTTCCAGTGAGGTGTGTAGGATGAAGGGATGGTGCCGAGGGCCTGGACCTGACCTATACTTACCTGTGCATTCTGGGAAGCAGGCCTTGCTTCCTAACAATCTAACAGAATGCTTTGGGACTTCAAACTTTCCCAACTTCTGATCATCAAAGTAGAAACATTATTGCTCTACCAATAGAGCACTAATTTGTGTGAGAGACATAGGGAATCATGTTGTTGGCAGTAACTGTAAGTATACTGAATAGCATTTCTTCATGACTATTAGTGTGAATTTACACAAACATAGTTATGTACATACCTCAAGACTGGGATGGAACTTGCTCAACAAATGTAATATGAAGAATTATGGTGGGCTCAGATCTTTTAAAATTTTTCCTTTTAAAAAATGCTGCACCTGGAATATAGCCAATATTTTATAACAACTTTAAATGGAGTATATTCTACGAAAATCTTCAAATCACTAATCACTATGTTGTATACCTGAAACTAACGTAATCTTGTAATCAGCTATACCTCAAAATAATAAAATGCTGCGGGGACTTCCCTGGTGGTGCAGTGGTTAAGAATCCGCCTGCCAATTCAAGGGACACGAGCTCGAGCCCTGGTCCAGGAAGATCCCACATGCCCTGGAGCATCTAAGCCCGTGCGCCACAGCTACTGAGCCTTCGCTCTAGAGCCCGTGAACCACAACTACTGAAGCCCAAGCAACCTAGAGCCCGTGCTCCACAACAAGAGAAGCCACCGCAATGAGAAGCCCACGCGCCGCAACAAAGAGTAGCCCCCGCTCGCTGCAACTAGAGAAAGCCTGCGTGCAGCAACAAAGACCCAACGCAGCCAAAAATAAATAAAAATTTGTAAATAAATAAATAAAATAAAATGCTGCACTTGATGTTGTCCCCTTCCAACTTCCTGTTCTTCACCTGCAGTCAGAATAATCTTTCTAAAACACAAACCTGGTCATATCACGCCCATCCTTAAAACCCTGTCATGGTCCCCATTACTGTCACGTGACAGTGCAGTCTCTTTTTTTTCTTAATATTTTTATTTTTATTTATGTATATATTTATTTGCCATGTGGGTCAGCTTATGGGATTTTAGATCCCCGACCAGGGATTGAACCTGGGCCCTCAGCAGTGAGAGCATGGAGTCCTGACCACTGGACCGCCAGGGAATTCCCTACAGTGCGGTCTTGACAGGACATGCCCCGACCCCCGCTCTGTTCTTTGCCCCACTTCTCTCCATACTCCCCCTAGCACTATGCACTTTAGCCGCTCTTCTTTCCTGCTTCCTCTAACCTCCAGGCCTCATACAAGCCCTTCTCTCTGCCCGTAAAAAGCTCTCCTTTACCCTCCCACAAGGCACACACTTCTCATTTGTCTAATTCTGATGCATCTTTCCCTGACCCTCACTCAAGCCCCCATTCCCCTTAAACTAGTTCAGGGGCCTGTGATGTGTACCCTATCCCAGCCCTTATCACCCTTTATCGTACTTACATGTTTAAGTGGCCTCCTCCTTAGCAGCTCTGTGAGGGCAGGAAATGGGTCTGCCTTACTCACATTGCTGCATATAGGTTGTGGCATAGAGTGGGACTCAACAAATGTTTACTGAATTAATAAATGTATCAATGACATCTCCAAGATCTATTGAACTGTTTCTGTCAGAACTTCAAAGAGGATCACACAAAAACTACAGATACCTGAACCAGGCTGACGTAGAGAGCTATTAAAATAGATCGAGGGTTTCCCTGGTGGCGCAGTGGTTGAGAGTCCACCTGCCGATGCAGGGGACACGGGTTCGTGCCCTGGTCCAGGAAGATCCGCATGCCGCAGAGCGGCTGGGCCTGTGAGCCATGGCCGCTGAGCCAGCGCATCCGGAGCCTGTGCTCCACAACGGGAGAGGCCACGACAGTGAGAGGCCCGCGTACCGCAAAAAAAAAAAAAAAAAAAAGATCGATATATACATACATACATACACTTAGCCACCTTCCTCATCTTGACTCAAGGGAGACAGCTGCACTATCACCGGGAAGCCTTCCACCAAAGTGGCCCATCAGTCTTCTTGCAAACTCTGAACCACACTAGGTAATTCTAAGCCCTACCTGGGAGTTCTCAAAACAGGATTGTCAGGCTTCCCTAGTGGCGCAGTGGTTAAGAATCTGCCTGCCAATGCAGGGGACACGGGTTCAAGCCCTGGTCCGGGAAGATCCCACATGCAGCAGAGCAACTAAGCCCACGTGCCACAACTACTGAGGCTGCGCTCTAGAGCCCGCGAGCCACAACTACTGAGCTCACGTGCTACAATCACTGAAGCTCGTGTGCCTAGAGCCTGTGCTCTGCAACAAGAGAAGCCACCACAATGAGAAGCCTGTGCACCTCAACGAAGATTAGCTCCCACTCACCGCAACTAGAGAAAGCCCGCGCACAGCAACGAAGACCCAACGCAGCCATAAATAAATAAATAAATATACAAACAAAAACAAAAAACAAAACAGGATTGTCCTGGGTCAATCTTATGATCAAAAGTGTCAAGTGCATTCAAAATGAAACTGAAGCTAGTATACTCACTTTCTTAAACATGGACTGAGAAGCATTCCTTTGGCATGGATTTTGTTTTGGATTTTGATCTAGGAATCAGTTTCCTGTTGATTACAGCATGCAAAACATGCCCATATTTTATACAGACATATGTTCCAGAACTGATTCCGTTAACGCAGTGGTTTTCGAATCTCATTTTGTCTCCCACCTGTGCCCCTGACTCCCACGCCCGGAGATATTTGGCAATGTCTGGAGTCACCTTTGATTGTCGCAATTTGGAAGGGATGCTACTCGTATCTGGTGGGTAGAGGCCAGGGAGGCTGCCAAACATCCTAGAATACACAGGACGGGCCCCACAGCAAAGAATGAGCTCACCCAAAATGTCAACAGTGCTGAGGCCGAGGAGCTCTGAGTGGAGATGACACTCTGTAGATACCTTGGTGCACAGAACTAGGCCCTCTTTGTCTGTGTGGTGCTCTCCATGATGTATGAAAACAAAGCAGAAAAGAATACATTAAAAAGCAATAAGAAGGCTGTGGTTCCTCCCCTGCCTGCGATTTAGAAATTAAGATGCCCAGCCTGTCTCTAAAGTAGGATTATTCAGTTTGGGGAGGTTTCCTAGGTAGATCCCAGTCTTGAATCAATGAATCTCTTATGGAACTATCATAATACAAGGCATTTAGTGTGGAACTGAATAGACTCTTGAGTGTGAAAAGGAGTTTTGGTGAATTCAAAACCATATTTGTTTTTCACATTGAAACCGTTCAGGTCATTTTCTTTTTCTAAGAGTATAACCATTTGGACAAAAATATCCATTTGATATGCAGGTGAAATGTAAATTGCTACTCTTCTACACAGACAATCCAGTGTATTTATACTTAATCCATAAAGGCATGATGTTACAAAACACAGTTGTATATTGTGAAGCCATCTGGCATCAAATTTTCCAATTTATAGACAACTTTGTATTTACATAACAAATTATTAAATCAACCATTTCTCCGGTTTATAAAAGGTCACTGAGGTACACACACAGTGTGTATAAAAGCAGATAAGGCTGATAACACATATTTACAGTTGATACAAATTAATCTTTCATATTTGAAGATAATGTTTTTTATATATTTTTTCTACATCAGACGGCCCACTGTCAGCAGGATTTCCCATGCTTGAGTTGTTTATTGCTTTTTGGCTCACTGATTGAATATTCACTTCTGGGTTGTTTACACATATGAATTACTAATGTTCTTATCTCTTTGGCTAATGCAAATGTGATAGAGTGAATGAAAGAAAAAGATAAACAATAATTCAGTATTACAGTTCTGGTTGGTTGATAGTATTTGTTCATAGTCCCCAAATGAGTCAAGTAATGCATAACTCATTTTATACACTACATGGAAAAGTCTTGAGTCTTGCATTACATCATTTGGGCATAAATGGGCAAAGTAAACAAGATATCAGATTTTCAGTAAGGTCTAGAATCTTGGCTTTCTTTTCAGAAAGAGCAATGTCACCAGCACCTTAAGCATCTTAGATTTTAAAATCTCAATGCGAAACCACTTGTGACTTACAAGGGAACTTTGCAAACTGCACGGAAGATTACCAAAGTTAACTACAATATGTTATCATGGTCTGAAATGAAAAAAAGAATCACCTCATGGGATAAGTCAGCTGAAAATCTTCATAAAACTTACAGAAAGTAGAACAACCACCCTCCACTCCTCCCAAAATTCTGCAGTGTTAACGTTCAAAAAAGAAGCTTGTGTTTACTTAAAAAACAGACATAGCAAATAACTCAAAGTCAGGGTTCAAATAAAAGACTAAAAGTGGCCCACAATATCACAAGGGATGAATATTCTTCTCAAAGAATTTACATGCACAATAGGACTAAAAAGTACAAACCAAAAATGTTCCTTAAATAAATAAAAACCCTGATTGCTTTTAACGCTACAAACAAGACAGATTAAATAAGTGCTGCTCAGTTAGATTTCACTCATTTGAAATAATCTTAAAAAAACACTTAAAGGTATAATTTATTCTCCATGTGCTTCCTAAGACTTTTAAAGGGCACAAAATAAAATTAGGGACTATGCAGTTCTTTAAAGGAGCAAAATTTTTTCATTCTGCTTCCATTCTCAGATTTGTTGGAAAAAAAAGTTTATTTTAGGGAATAAAAAAATGTACTAATGTAGAAGGGCTAGCCTTCATTTTAAAAAAATGAATTGGCTTTAATACAAAGAGAATGAAATGGCTCTGTGGGCAAAATTCAAATACGAATGACCAAGTTTTTAAATTGTAAAGTAGGTGCAACATTTAAAAAAATGTTACAGCACTGCATGTAATGCTAACAATATTTACATTAACTGCTTACATGAAACCATAGAACTGTAAAAGAGAGGAAAAAAAGAAAAAAACCTGGGTTTCCCTGGTGGCGCAGTGGTTGAGAGTCCGCCTGCCGATGCAGGGGACACGAGTTCGTGCCCCGGTCCGGGAAGATCCCACACGCCGCGGAGCGGCTGGGCCCGTGAGCCATGGCCGCTGAGCCTGCACGTCCGGAGTCTGTGCTCCGCAACAGGAGAGGCCACAACAGTGAGAGGCCCGCGTACCGCAAAAAAAAAAAAACAGAAAAAGAAAAAAAACCAAACCTGTGTGGACTGAAACAATACCTAGCACCCACATGAAGTCATAAGCAACCAGTGAAATCATGGGCACATTCATACTTTACATGGTCTACTGATGTAAAGTATACACGGGTCAGGGATGTAGAAACCTAATTAGTTTAAAATATCAAAAAGAAGCCTTGGCAGACATAAACTCAGTCTGAAGACAAAAAAGCAAAGTCTAAAAAAGCTTCTGCATATCAACACACACAAAAACCCACATACACGCAGACACACCCAATACGCAAACACACATATGCTGTGAATCTGTAAATAAAGACAACCGTGTAGACAACACAGTAGAAAAGCAGACTGGTACAAAAAAAAGGACAACATTAATGGTTTAAACATACCAAATACATCAACTTAGAACAAAAATAGTCAACTAAAGTACACGAGGTTACTTCAGGTGACTGCAGGAAGGACCAGGCAG
The DNA here is from genome assembly GCF_964270905.1 of Leucopleurus acutus. Classification (NCBI taxonomy): domain Eukaryota; kingdom Metazoa; phylum Chordata; class Mammalia; order Artiodactyla; family Delphinidae; genus Leucopleurus; species Leucopleurus acutus. The sequence goes on along the minus strand of NC_139149.1, from coordinate 37,420,150 downwards.
GCAATCCGGCCATGACAGGAAAGACAAACTCAACCTACCCCCAGAATGAAGGGTTCCTGCCTCCAGGCCATGAAGCCCAGTGTAGCCAGTGTAGCACTCCATCAGGCTTGGGGGTAGGGGTGAGAGTGGGAATGGAAAGGACAGAGAGACACAGGAGACCTGGGAGAAGAACTAAGAGGTGTTGATATCAAAAGTGAGCCCAGGTGCAGTGCTCTGTGCTGTGGCCCCGAGAAACCAAACAGGGGAATGACCTTGGTCTCCTTTTTCCTGAGTGACTGGAACTCTGCTACATCATGGGACTGAGGAGCTGGAGGGGTGGATGAGAGAAGAGAAGCGACGTGGTGGGCATTTAACGGGTTCAGAGCCTGCCATTGGAGGGCCTCCCAGAAGCCGAAGCAGTAGGCTGTGGAGGGAATCCCAGGCGAGGGGAAGAGGCAGTGCTCTCCCGAGGGTTAAGGGTTTGGAGGTGGGGTTGGTGGCTCTAAGAATAAAGAGATAAGGGATCCTTTCCTTTGACAATCCATCAATTGAATCCAATCCAATCAATTTCAGGCTGAAGGCCTGAAACTTGGCTCAATTGCCTGGGAGATAGGGTTATACCACCACCACAAAAACTGTGAAAAAAAGATATTTATGTTGTGCTACATTTCTTATTAATAACCTTGTACTTTACAATGGCTCACAGTTTTAGGTTTGTATACTTGCAATGTAGTATTTTCTCTCTACATTTGTTTCACATTTTTTTACTTAATATAATATAAATAATTTGGTTAATAGATTCAACCTGCACATTTCAGCCACATTAATATATATAAGAATCTATTAATGGTATAAATAATTCTTTAAATAAAATAAATCTGATATGTTACATAATACTGATAAAAAATTACCATTGCTAATAATTTCATAAGCCACCTTAACTTCTGGTGTAAGTAATACTGATGAATGGATGTGAAACTTGCTTTGATGATTTGTACTTATTTTTGCTGCTACAGAAAAACTGAATTATAATCAACCTTACCTCTGATAATGGTTTCAAAGTGGGGCTTTGCCTCCATGTACGGAAATAGAAAGTTTTATCTTGTCAGGTATTGTTTGCAAAAAAACCTCAACTCTGAGTGTCAGTGGTGGTGCAGCATAAGCTGTCTAGTTCAAGAGGTGGCTATCAAATGTTAACTACAGAAATGATTGAGTAAAATATCCCATCTAAGATTTTTTTTTTATAAAACCTATTCTACTTTAAAACTTAGGTAAAAAAAATATGCAACAAATGGTTGCAGTTTCTGAATTCTTAATTTAGACCTGTGAGCCCTTGTCCCTTTAGAAATCTGCAAGGTTTCGATTTCCTAGACACCCGAAATCAAGTCCAGTGCTTCCAGGCAAGGTTCATTCCAAACAGACAATATAAATGGACACTCAGTGGTGTGCAGTGTATGTCATAATTCAGTTAATACATTATCATGCCTTTTCTCTGCTGTTAAATACAAAAACAGCATCTTTTACATTATCATAGAAAAGCATTTAGGTTGTATTTTTATTTATCACTTTACACTTGTAGTCTCTGGTAGGTGTACTCCATAGAAACCAAAGAATTTTGTACACTATTTCTTTGTACAATAAAAGATAAAGTGTGCATTAGGTATGCTTGTACATGACAATATTGTACAATATTTACATTTTTGATATCACCATGAAATTCTGCATTTTCTATATACAACATGGAAAATTCTTCAGAAACATTTGGACTATTTCTTATAATCACAATTTTAGTATTATAGAAAAAGAGTTTCTCAGTAATCTCTTGACTATCACTCTCATCATTCAGGGATTCTGATTGGTTTTCCAGCATTCATTATCCTTCCTGATCCAAAAAAAAAAAAAATATTGTATCACTGTTTCTTTTAGCACCCTGTGGCGGTGTTAACTATCTGCCATAGTATAAATATTGATATAACAGCGGCTATATCAATACTTATATACAGCTATATCTGTGCACATTCCTTTAATAAACACTGCGCATTGGTGGAGTAGTCCCTGTTATCTGGAGATCTTCCTCCTCTTGGGTTTGGGGGGTCTCATTTGTCTGTCTCCCTGTGGGATTTGGTGAACCTGGAAATAAAAGAGATGGGGAAAAAAACAACAACAACAGAGATTGAAATCACAAACACCATACGATTTCTGACAAAGAAACAGGGTAGGGAACAGACTCTGGCCCTGATTTTCTATCATTGCTATCCTGAGGCATTTAAAGTTTTTACCAAGGCCCAGATCACAGCGTGCCCACAGTCACTACAGAGGATGAGAAATCTTGGAAACTAACAAGCAGAGCAACACTCTGTGGACCCCCCCAACTAGTGGAATACAGAGGAGGAACTGGAAAAAAAAATCAATGTGGGAAATGGGACTTGCAGTTGCTACCCCCGTTGTCCATTTAAGACAAAAATAAGACGTTTCCCATCAGAGATTCCCTGAATTCCCTAATTTCACTGAAGTCTGGAAAAGTGGATAAATATATACTAAACATATTTTCTTCTTTATTTCATCACTGTACTTATTTTATAACTGCTAAGAAGGGTCAAAGATAATACAAACATACTCACAACTCAGCCCAAGGAGGTTTACTTAGGAGAAGAATCGGATGGAAAACAGAATACCACTACCATCTGTTGGCAAATCTAAGCTTGTGTAGCCTGGGAAGAGCAATTCATACAACTCATCTTTATATACAAATGCGGAAACTAGCCGCATTTAGGGCTGTGTATCAGATCGAATGTGGTAGAGCAGCAGCAGCACTTGGTTCCCAGGTATCAGACAGCATGTATGGTTTTGAGGGGCAGAGGACAAGCGCAAGGGAGGTGATCAGGTGCCCCACGTTGTATTGTGGCTGTTGTGATACAGATAGGAGGAGGCAAGGTCAGGACCCAGGAAAGGCAGGATGCACCCAAGGCAATGGTGTAGTAAATGCTTAACAATCAGCTCCCTGTGGAGGGACACAAGCCCACTGTAGCCTATGCCAATCTCTGTGGTATAATACATGTTTTCACCACAGCCAGTTTCAGGCTACCAACGGGATGCCACAGAACTCAGACTTAGGAAGGGATGTGCAGAATCAGCTCTCAAGACCCACTACAAGTTGGCTCAAATGCATGTTTTAAAGGTAATGTTTAGATAAAAGCAAAGGCCAATGCTATTCAGAGTCAAATACAGAAAACTTTAAAAAATATTATATTTCAAAAATAACACCTAAGAGTTTCTCACACTGCTTCATCCTCCTAACCCCTCCACATACATTCTTTAAAACCACTAGTCTCTGATAAAGAGCCAACTGAAACCTTTTTAAAATTGAGGAAAGAAGGCTTTATTCAAGACTGCAAACTAGTAACCTGTGGATCAAATGTGGCCTGGAAAGGGATTTTATTTAGCTATACGGTGTTTTAATATTTCAAAAATAGTTGGCAACACTAAAAAATGAGAAATTTTACTTCTAGACTTGTAGCATCTCATGAAAATGGGAAGATCTTGCAACACTGACACAATTCCTCACATGGTTCAGATGTGCTGCAGCATGGAAGCAGGAGCTCCTTCTGGACAGAGCACAGCCCCCAAGTTGCCAGGGTCCCCAGCACTGCTGACTGCCTGCTGGCCGCAAAGGCCAAATGTCCTGAGACAGAGACTAGCGAGATATTGCCAAACCCATTTCTCTTCTTCCTGAGCAGGCACGATGTATAGTACATTGAGTAGTCCCCTTGAATTAAAAAGGCCACATGATGGCCTTTGGGTCAGGCCAGTGGAAAGTTAGCACAAGTGATGAGCTTTCAGGTCTGGCCCATAAAACCTATCCTGGTGTCCTCTGTGTACACAGTCTTCTCTCCCCTGCTGGGCTGGATGCAAAGGATGTAATGGAGCACTCTGAGGCCCTAGGGAAGGGTGGACACTAGAAATAGAAATAATCTGAGCCCCTGAATGACAGTGTGGAGCAAGCCCTTCCTCAACCAGGAGACCCAAGTGAGGAACCATCTTCATGGCGCTGAGCCTCTAAGACTGAGAGTTGGTACACAGCCTACCTTGACCAGTGCGTCTTGGTTGGCATTTCTTAATCCACTGAAATTGCTCTTTTACTCATACCTGACCCCTTTTACTTAATGATATTATTTGCCTGGCCCTAGAAGGCGTTTGAGTTTATAATCTCCGCTCCAGAATTTTCCTATAATTCTACCAGGAAAGTTAACATCTCAGGGCCTCAGTTTACCCACCTTTGAAATGTGTCGGATCACAAAATCTCTAAAGTCCATACCAATCCCAACACTCTATGAACGTACAACTTATCTCTGTCATTCAATAGCCACTAGACGACTTGTTAGGAATTCAGATAACCTTCTTAACACAGTGTCAAGTAAAAGTAAATTACCTTTCATTGCTGAGTAGCTTTTGATAATTCATATTTATTAGAGATTATCAAAATTATATTTTGAGCATTTACATTAGCCAATATATAAATTAGAAAATGATGAGTAAACCTCTCTCATTCAACACTATTATAGGCACCATTCAAAAAAAATGTAAATAAAAAGTTGACTCTACTTCTTTAAAACCAGTGGTTATAGTGTTAAATAATTTAACAACAGAATGTTGGGCCAAATATTTTATGTTTTTACATAATAGTAGAAAGGAAATGAGAGGTCTATATACTCTTGATCTTGACCCTATGTTCAATTTCCCTTATTGTTTTATGGGCAGAGTGAAATTTATATTACTGAATACTTAGGCAACACTAATGATCACTGCTATTCTGACAGTCAAATGTAAAAGCCGTGATTTGAACTTCAATATTTTGCTGCTCACGTTTTAAAAGAATGTTATGTGGGGAAAAAAAGGTACTTATCTCAGGAAAAATCATAGTTAATACCACTAGGTTATTTTTTCTTAAGTTATTTTTAATCTTTTCTGATATTAGTCTTTTTCTGAGCCTAGTAATTTAGTATTGCTATGTGAATTGCTTGACAGTACTTAAGGGACTTTACCAAAAAGTATAATACAATCTATTTCCAAAGAAACACAATATAATGGAAAAATAAATTAACTTACAGTCCCAGACATTTTGTCCAGTTCACTCATGGCCTCATGAATAGCAGCTTCTAAATGGTTATTTAGCTTTCCACTTCTGGAATTAATGAAAACAACACACCAGATTAATAAATTAAAGAAACAAAATCTCAATGTAATTCCCTAGTCAGAGAACGGAAGTACCCATTCCACAAGAGAAAGTCAATTTATATTTACATTTGACAATTCAGATGACAAAACACTCTGGGATTCTCACAGCTGAATACTAATGATAGAGTCACATAACTACAGAAAAAAAATTGAACACATGATTGGGGAAAATGGATTCTTTCCCCTTCCACATGTTTCTTCCATAGTCTGATGATTTTGCAAGAAAGCTGGGCCACAGGTCTCTTTTCACACAGATGTAGCTTGTCCTCTGAGAGTCCAGCCTGCTTTGCATTGCCTTTTGTTCTGGCTTGTCTCTTTTGCAGGCAATCCGGCTGTGTGGCCAGAGGAAGGGCTCTGAACTTCAAGCTCTGGCCACTAGGGAGCTCCCTCTACCCTCTCTGGAGCTCCTGGCTTCAGGAGTTGAACAAGTGAAGGCTGAAATTCTGGTACACATTTGTTCCAGGTGGGAAACAGTTCAACTCGCTACACCTGAGGCTCTGCCGCATTTTTTTTTCCCCCCCGCAAACCAAAATGACATAACTATTTGAGCAAATAAAGAATGATGGGCTCAGAGTGTCTATCACTTGTCTGACCTTTTCTCTGCACTCAGCATACCATCACATGTACTATAACACATGGAACATCTGCCATGATTGAAAGTTTTATCTAGGAAGCTGTTGAACTAATTACTAAAATCAGGCAAATCTACACTATCCATGTCTATAGTTAGGTACACTCTAATTTTTCCTTCTTGATGCATATAAAGAATTACCCAATTGTTCTGAGTACTAAGGTGATTCATTTCATTTATCTTGTCACGACAATTACCAGAAAAGCTGCAGAGGTAAATCTTTTCAAAATAGGCTGCTAGCATGGCTTTCCAAGAATTAAGTCCTATCCCAGCATCTACATGGAGACTGGAAATTTGCAGTTGTAGAAGACTTTAGCTCACAGACCTATTTGGTTTGGCTCACATCATGTTTAGAAACATATTTGAGCTTTAGTGGAATGCTTTTATTATTTATTTATTTAAAATATTTATTTATTTATGTTTTTATAAATTTATTTATTTTACTTATTTATTTTTGGCTGTGTTGGGTCTTCATTGCTGCAGGCAGGCTTTCTCTCGTTGCGGTTAGCCCTTTGTTGCAGTGCACGGGCTTCTCATTGTGGTGGCTTCTCTTGCTGTGGAGTACAGGCTCTAGGCGCGTGGGCTTCAGTAGTTGTGGTGCATGGGCTTAGTTGCTCCGTGGCATGTGGGATCTTCCCAGACCAGGGCTCAGAACCCGTGTCCCCTGCATTGGCAGGTGGATTCTCGACCACTGCGCCACCAGAGAAGCCCTAGTGGAATGCTTTCAGATGAGGCCTTTTGGTTTACCACAGCCCTCACCAAGTTTTACCCTCATACACCAGGACTGAAAAATTCATACATTTAGTTTCTGTACATAATCCTAAGTAGTATGCTGCTAGGTACCTTGTGGATGCTCCATGTACTTACTAAATAAAAATATTTGTCTAAAGCTGAAACAACGGCTCCATATTTGGGGAAATATATATGCACTTAAGTCAGTTTAACTGAAAGGAAAGATTAATGTAGTGGTTGTAACTAAATTATAAGGGCAATGCAGCACCAACCTCTTCCCCCACCTTTTATTGGCCTGTAAGCTAGCCTCTAGCTTTTATATTCTTCCCATTTACTTTTAGAAATGTAAACAATGCAGAAAAGTGCATAGAATAAATTAGCAATCCCTATCAAACCCATTTCCAAAAATAAACTGGTAATAAATTACATATTTCCTTTCATTCTTTTTTATAAAAAAATTAAGCTGAAGTTCCCATTTGTTATCAATTCCTAGTCCCATACTCTCCCATCCTCCTCCCCAAAGGCAACTAGCTGTGTTGTGTATTCTTACAGTGTGTTTTAATATTTTATATATCCATGAACAGTACCTAGTATTGTCTTTTATGTGTTTTTTATATATATATATATATATATATATATCATACAAATGGTGTCCTGATATACCTACCATTCTGCAACTTTTCTTTCCCTTTTATTGCTATTTTTGAGTACTGTCCAAGTTGATATAATCTATTCACATACTGTCTTTTAGTTACCTACCTTTTCCAGTTTTAAGGGGCCCTGGGCATCTTGTAGAGTCAGTCTGAGTTGTTTTCCCAATGAGGAATTTGCTAAGCATGATTCTGGGTGACTGGATAGGAATCCAATCCCAGGACTCTGTAGGGCAATTTAAGCTGAGCTGGGGTTGGGCTAGGGCCCCTTTTGTGGACTGTTTAGCAAACGTCTTGACAGTATCACAAACTGCCCAGTTGCCTGACAATATTACACCTTGTGTAATGTGTTAAATAGCTTTATCCTTACTATTTCTTTTGTATAAAAGTATGAACATAAGTTTAAAAGATATTTGTTATGCATTTTTATTTACTATCTTATGGGTTTAAAATTGACTATGTAAAAGTTTTAAATATCTAAAAAGAGGTAAAATGTTTCAGTGAAAAACCATCAGAGAATCTTGGTTCTCTCACCTTTAATAACAAAAATAGCTAGTATTTATTGAAAAGTTTATATGTGCCAAGAATTGTATTAAATCTTTATATACATTATTTCATTTAATCCTTATAACAATCTGATGAAGTAGGTATTATGACAACTGTTTGTACGCAATACTTCATGACTTTTTAGGGAAAATTGGTGAAACCAACTGCAATTTTATAGCGAAGAAGATGGATATTTAACTACAAATAGTTTTCAAAAGTAATAGAGTCATAAAAATCTTTTCCCTAACTATGAAAAATTACAGTGACATCACCATTAAAGAATAAAAATAATTCAACATTATTTGTTGAATAAATAGACAAAATTTTAGGAGTTTGTGATTTCATTCTTCAACAGGATATTTAAAATGTTTATAAACACCTTGTATCAATTTAAGGTAATTAGTATGTTTTCCCTTTAACAAACTTAAGTAGTTATTAGAGGGTGAAATGACTACTTTTGGAAGAGAGAATAAATATGGAGATGTGGCGCAGGAAATTACATGAATACATCTTTGGAATCAAGAGGTAAAGAGAGTTTCCCAGATGTCAAATCTGCATACTAATTTTTACACTAGCTGGTCAAGTCAGGAAAAAATGAGCTTAAAAGAGGAAGAGAAAGCTCCATGAGTCCATGAAATGAAAAATTAGTCAAAATTCAGTCTTCTAGTCCAGAGGGCCTCCTTATGGAGTCTCTTCTATGATTTTCTCTTCCCCACTGACATTTAATAATAAACATTTTTACTGATGGACACTCTAAAAGCTACTTGATTAAGCAATAGATGTTCATATAATCACATTTCTAGTTATTAATGGAGATAATTGCCACTTACCTTCACTGCCTACATTGTCACACATTACCCTTATCCTCATTAGTTAAAAAAAAAAGCCAGGTTCACATCTGTGAATGGTATGAGAAATAAGAGGGAAATGGGAAGTGCACGTTGCTCTGGACTATCAGTTCAGAATTTAAGCAACTCACTTCATGTAGAACAGAACAAACTTGGATAAGACATAAATGTCAAGAAACTTCGATTCTAAAACCTAATCCATAGGGAAAGTATGCAGATTTAAGAAAATTCAACACATGAGAGATCAAGGTGGTGGAGTGCGAGGATACTGAACCTACCTGCACACCCCACCCCCTGCCCCAATGAATATATCAAAAATACAACTATTTGTTGAGCAACTCTCGCTGAAAACGACCTGGAGACTAGCAATAATGACTCCTCTACAACAAAGACTGTAGAGAAAGGTCCACATGGAGTCTGGTAGGAAGGGAGGAGAAGATATCTGGTCGGGAGTCGCACACAGAAGAGGAGGGGGTATCACCAGCTTGGAGATCCTCCCTGGGGAGCATGGGGCTCAAGCCACATTCAGGCACCCCAGCCCTGGGGTCCAACACTGGGAAGATGAGCCCCTGAGCTGGTTTGAAAACAAGTGGGGCTTACTGGAGGGCTGTAAGAAACCAAGACTCCGCTCTTGAAGAGTGCATGCACAGACTTGCTTACCCCCCCGCCACACACACACACACACACACAGCAGAGAGACAGCATATTGGAAACAGCCTGGTGCTTTGGCTGGCTTGTCAGCACACTCCCTAGCCTTCACTGCGTTCCTGCTCCAGCCCCTCTCGCTCAGGCACTGCTCTCCACTAGAGCAGGGGCTGCCATTGCCAGTGAGAGTGCACACATTTAGAGGGAATGGAGCCCGCACAGACCCTCTGACCAGGGCAGAGGCAGACATTGCCAGTGCACGTATCCCTGACCACATCCGGAGGGAGGAGAACTAGCTTGATATATCAAGTGAAGACACTACTTTAAAAAGATCCATGTACCCTAATGTTCATAGCAGGATTATTTACAATAGCCAAGATATGGAAGTAACCTAAGTGTGTCCATCAACAGATGAATGGATAAAGAAGTAGTATATATATATACAATGAGAATACTACTCAGCCATAAAAAAGAATGAAATTTTGCCATTTTTAACAACATGGATGGACCTGGAAGGTATTATGCTTAGTGAAATAAGTCAGAGAAATACAAATACTGTATGTTTTCACTTACATGTGGAATCTAAAAAAAAAAAAAAACAAAAAAAATGAATGTAACAAAACAGAAACAGTTTTCTCCTGTGTTCCCCATTTCAGTTTCCACTACCCATGAAGTCACCCAAGCTAAAACCCTGAGAGTTGTCCTTGATTGCTTGCTCTCCTTCACATTCCAACCGAATCACCATGATGTTCTGTCAGTTTTACCTCCTAAATATATCTTGATCATATTCCTTCTCCTCCATTCTCATGGCTCCCCTCCTGGTTTGAGTCCTCATCCTCCCCTGTCCTCTGACAAGGCCTCCTAAATGGATGCCCTTGTCTCCAATACTGTTCTCCTAAAATTTATCCTCCATATAGCTATATCTAAAGTGAAAATCCAACCACCTGTCCCCTTCAGGCACTTCCAGTAACATAAAGACCCACGAGGCCTTACTAGGCCCTTTACGGTCTGGCTCCTGATTATATCTTTGGCTTCATCTTTTACAGTTTCCTGTCCCCTAAATCCAACTGCTGATCTTATCTAAATGCTATCTCCCACCCCCACCCCATCATCCTCGTTTCTTTGTCTGGCTAATACCTATGCAGTGTGTAAGGTTTGGCTCAGCTATTAGCTCCTCTAGGACGTCTTCCATTACCTGAGTTTAATGCCACTTCTCTGTGATCCCAAAATATACTATACATATTCCTGTCATTGCAACTTTAGCATCTTAATTATTTGTTTCTACATCTGCCTCCTTCACTAAACAGTGATGTCCAGGGACTATAGCATTGTGCCTGGTTGGCACAGATTTTTTGCTAAATTAATCTCCTTAAATTGGAGAATAAACAAATGATTAAATAAATAAATAAGTGATTGGGTTCAACATATCATTTATCATTATGTAACCTTCAACTAATTATTTAAGCTATTTCGGTCTGAGTGTCCTCATCTATAAATGGGTTCAGTAATTCTGGCCCATCTTCTGATTGGGAGAATAGAAAAATGGATTTTAAATCATATATGCAAAATGTAGAGTATTCTACTAGGCATTTATAAGGCAAGTCAGTTTACTTAAACAACAGTCTGATAAACAAAACTCTTTTGCTTCATATTTTTGTCTTTTACCTCTCCAATCCATACTCTTAAGTTTATGGTTTCATGAGAGTTCCTTTAGATAATGCCACTTAGGACTCGTATAAATTCACCAGAAATAGTAAACTGGCTTTGAGGAAAAATGCTTAAACTGCTGTTTGTTACTCATTACCTTTCAGAAATTGCTTAATAGCAAATTTATGGGGAAAATACAGCTCATTTCAAGGCAGTATATCTAAATATTTGGAGGAGTTATTTTATTTCGGTGTTATCAACAGTTTTGGATATATTGCACATAATCCAGCTAACTGGCATACCTCACCGAAGAAAAGATTTCAGGGATATTTTACATCCAATAAACAAGTACTATCGGGCTTCCTTGGTGGTGCAGTGGTTAAGAATCTGCCTGCCAATGCAAGGGACACGGGTTCGAGCCCTAGCCCGGGGAGATCCCACATGCCGCGGAACAACTAAGCCCGTGTGCCATAACTACTGAGCCTGAGCTCTAGAGCCCGCAAGCCACAACTACTGAAGCCGGCGCGACTAGAGCCTGTGTTCCGCAACAAGAGAAGTCACGACAATGAGAAGCCTACCTCCGCTCACCACAACTAGAGAAAGCCCGCGCACAGCAACGAAGACCCAACACAGCCAAAAATAAATAAATAAATTTATAAAAAATAAAAATAAAAAACAAGTACTATTGAATATTCTAAAGCAAATGGCCCACTGAAAATTTGTGACATAGGTAGTTTGCAATTTCCCTCCTTTCATCCAGACCTTGTATGAATTTTATAGGCTTTATTCTACTGCTAAGCTCTGCATTGTGTCACTGCAGTCAGAATAGAGGGGAGGGGACTTGCCTCACTATGTGCCTTATCTATAGTGAATCTGGCAATTCACTTGGCCCTCACCACAACCAGTGCCAACTTGCTACCTTCCAAAGGAGTCCCGAACATAGGAGCACAGGAGTCTACTCCTTGCAGCTGGCATCTTTTTGAGACATTCTAGTGAGGTGAAGAGAGTCTCCCCAAGATTTGTTGAGTTCTAAAATTTTAGCTCTGGCAAGAATCACTGAAGACACCACTAAGAGAATGAGTGCCCTTTAATAGATATTATTATCATTATATAAGTCTTTTATACAAGATACACTACTAATCATTATGTTTTCATAATTCTTAGATGTTGGATAATATGAAAATTATAGTAACTGAACAGGTGTATTGATTATATACATATTTAAAATAACTTTCCATGTACACATACAGAAGCACATTTATAGTTCTCTACCTTAAAATGAAATAATAGTTATGATATATAAAACTACATTGCATTACAGTCAAATTGTGTTTCAAACATTATCTACTTGTCCATACTACATTTACTCAGACTATAAAGATCTAGAAAAAATTGAATAATAATAATGTCCCAAAGTTCAACTTATTATTATAATTCCAAAGAAAGCCTATTGCCCCTGCCCCAAGAAAAAGTAATGATTTACCATCACTTTGACTAACAGTTAATCTGCCAAAGTTATTCACATGTGTACAACTAGGGGTGAGGGGGTATTCCCCCTCCCAAAGTATTTGAATTACAAAGGGGTATACTTTTGCTACACTTTCAGAGACTAATTGCTACATGTTGAGAATATTAATCATATTTTCTTTCCCATTAAATGGGAGGGATGGAGACGAAAGGAGTAAGGAAAGAGCTGATGAAGTGGGAAACCCCACACACAGTATAAATTGTTAAGAAAATATTTTCTGTGTAGCTAATTTATCTATAATGGTCCTCTTGGATGATAACTATTAAGCAGTACTTAGGCAAGAACCAAGATGGACAAAATCAGTGAGATTTCATTGTCCCTTTGAAGGAAAACCAGTAAATTATATCCTTGAAAAACAAAACAGAAAAAAAATAGTGCTTACTTTCTGTTCCTTTTCCGGGCTCGGCTGTAAGCTTCTAAACCTTCTGTTAGTGTCTTCAACTTCTCGGGCTCCACCTGAGTGAAGGCATGAAGACCAAACCACATTACCCAGACCTGCAATTGTTAACAGTGTGTTTATTTTCCTGCTGTACAAGTAGGTGCTGCACTGGGGGAAGGGAGGCTTAACCCTCATGGCCCTGTCAAATGCTCTGTCCTCACTCCAGCAGAGGTTGATTCTGCGGCTCCCAGGCTGCAACATCAGGGGAAATGAAAGACTGGCTTTCAAAAGTGTCAACATTTTCAAAATAATGCTTTAAGAACAAAACTTGGAATTTAAATAACCTTCATTTCACAAAATCATATAAACAGGAGATCCTGGTTTGCTTTCTGCACTGCCTGATGCTCAGCAATTGCAAAGCTGTATTTCATTACGGAGGAACAAGAGCGGTGGTTAGTGAAGGGGGTGGACTTTGGAGCCAGCAGATGGAAGTCTGAATCCCACCTCCTCACTTTCTAGCACGAATAAAACACTTAAATTTCCTGAGCCTCAGTTTCCTCCTCTTTAAAATGAGGTAATAATACCTACCTTCCTGCTAGAATCGCCGTGAGAATTAAAATGCAACAAGTCACGCTGAACACTTAGCTAAGCAGAGAGCAGCTAGCGTTACTCAGTATGCGTTAGGCTCTGCAGAGGCCAGAGAACGAGTGGGGCACTAAGCTGCACGTCCTCCTTAATGATGTGGGAAGAGGGTGTTGCTACACCTGATGGGCGTGTCCTCTCCCCTGTCCTGCTCCCCCCCCCCCCCCGCAAGCCTAGGTTATGTGACGTCTGCTATCTCATCGCAGTGTGCCACTAAATGGTGGCTGGGGGATTAGTGGGGAAGGGGAGGTGCAGCCTTTGCCACCTGCCCCTTATAAACTCTATCATGGTTCTTGAAGCCACTTCTCCTAAGAAAAGCAATTAATAAATAGGAAATGTTGTATGTGAATAAAAACACATTTAGAAAAACACTGCTACTTTTATTGATCTTGAACACAATCTAAGTAGAAACAGTACTGCCTTGCTGTGTAAATATAGCTTCACAGTCAGTCCCCCACCATCCCTTAACCCAGTTTTTCCCTCACCCCTACACTACTTTTGTATAAAAATTCAGAGGTTGCCAAAACGCCTAGTGGGTAAGAAAATTTACACTAATAAGCAAGGGAATGATTAACTTTTGTCTTTAAATCTTACTGACTCATGAACACCATTCATAAATAATTTTTCTTTGACCCCTTCAAATCTAGTACACAGTAATGATTAACAAAGGGTCTCCGTTATCAAGTCTGAAAACAAGCATTGCTAATTATTCAATGAGAAAAACAGTCAAATAATGGAAACATTTTCCTTTTCATGACTTCTGTATTTTGTCCCAAAGGATCCAAATGTCTTATATACACACGTTCATTGGGGATACCTAATGTATTGTGCCAGAACAAGAGAGAACTTTGTTCCAGTAACAATTCTACAGGAGTGATGAAGTGTCTTATTGCGATGACTGGAAAAGCTTAAGTAAGATGAATATATCCATGTGTTGTTTTCTAAAAAAAGGTGCCTGGATACCTTTTCACATTTCACATTAGAAATGAGGTTCTATCGTGCATTCACTCACACAAAGAAAGTATGAAAGATATTTCACACCTTACATTTTTGTCATTTATAGCTAATGCTGCTTATATTTAAATTATTTTCTTGGCAGCCAGGAGAAAGCTCTCCTGTAACATAAACTTCTATTAGACACAAACTGGTGTAGTGAGAGATCTCAGCAGGGATTGACGCAGGCAACAGAAAGCAGATTCACAGTGAAACAAAGCAACACATCACAATGAAAACTTACCCAATTGGTCTTAATTTTAAAAACTAAGTTAGGTTGAACGACTTTTAAAAAATCATCTATTTTTGTTTTTAATTAAGAAATAAGGGGCAATGTATAACTGATTCACTTTGTTATAAAGCAGAAACTAACACACCATTGTAAAGCAATTATACCCCAATAAAGATGTTAAAAAAGAAAAAAAAAAAAAGAAATAAGGGGCAGTACAAGCATTTCTTGTGCAGTTATTATGTAGAAGGTACTCTTTTATTATTTAATGTGGTAATACTGCACACTAGTATTGTTTTGTCACTTTACAGATGGGACTAAGTGAGTTTAAGCAACGTGGCCAGCACTGAAACTCAGACCTGACTCCAAAGCAGCCTCTCTCCACCACACCAACTCTAATATACATTGAAATATACATAATATATATAGGTATATATATAAATATATACACACACATATATACACATGTAGGTATATATGTATATACACAATACTCAAAATATTAGGTTAAATTATTTTAAATCCAATTATAGTTTTATAGATATTTAGATGATAATTGCTCAAACTTATCTTCAAAAATTTTTTTATGCTTGGATAATTTTCTGGTGATTTTTTGGAACTAATTCTCTACCATGATTTCTTCATTTAAATATGCCTCTAAGGTTCTATGGTATCTCATAATAAATTACATTATTTATAAAGGATTCAATGACCTTGAAAGAGAAAGCAATGACAGTGCTTTCTGAAACTAAATATAAGTAAGACACACATCACTCTGTATTTCTGAGATGACAAGATCATACATATCCACAAGTAAATGTTTAGTTTATTTGGTTTCACAAGTTTAGTACTCTTCTGTATTATGAAATATAATACATGAAGTGGGTGTGTTTGTTCTGGGGAAATATTCATCTACTTCCACAATATTCAAGAAAGTCTTTAAAGATACCCGCCCCCTCCCCCAGCAAAGGTATCAGGGAACAACAAAATAAATTCCATCTCTAGTCAAATAGAAATCATATTTAATTATTTAATGAATAGTCCCTCATAAATTACTTAGCTAACTGGTAAATGAAGAAAGTACTGGGAATCAAATACATAAATATAACATTAAAAAGATTAAACACATACATATTTTAAAATAAAACTTACACTGAAGGAGCAAATAATTTAAGACACTATTTTAATCTGTAATTTCATAATCTTATATTCCTGTATATCCAAAAGGCAGAAGCTCCATAAGCTGATTCCTATCTTGGTGATAAATTGGGGGAGAACTTTATAATGTATCTTTACCAATAATCTGCCAACATATTCTCATTCTAACAGTGATGATGCTAACAGTAATGGCTATCATTGGTATAACTCTGCACATATGTCATTCTAGAATTAGAAAAAGATATCCAGAACTTATATGTATTTATAGTACATATATTACCTCATGTATCAATATACACATATGTTGAATACTAAATCCCTTCTTTCATTCATTCAGATTCTTTAGATATAATAATTCTTTGACATAAATAGTCCTGTAGTCTGTCTGTAGGGTTAGAAACATACCCATAGAGCCAGACATTATTATATGGTGGAAGTTTGAGTTTTCTGAACAAGTCTGAAGCTCTGGTTGCTTATTCTGTTCAAAAGGCACGTATTAAACATTCGGTAATTTAATTAAGTTTGATCTGGGGTCAGCACAGTAGCATGTAGTGCATCTCAGAAGTAAGTCTATGACAAAAGGAGACACAAACATTTCAGAGAGCCAAAGTGACCCTCTGAAAGCGAGGTATAGTATGTATTAGAAGAACCTGGACCAAAGATCCTAGATCACTTTTGAATAGAGCCAGTTAACTAGAGAAGATGTCAAAACTCCCTGCAGGTTTTAATCCCTGATAACAGGATTAAATCTCTTGGTGATTACTTTGTTGGTACTTAGTGCTGAGGCAAAGCTGTCACACAAAGGTCAAAGGATAGAGCAGAGCCACGTCACAGATTTCATAACAGATAAAACAGCTGACCTCAATCGCCCCTTTTCATTCTTCACTTCCCATCCCGTTTCTACAGTGTCATCAGCTCCTGTTGTTGGGGGAATGGTATCATGCAAAGAGTACTAAGCTTAGAGTTAGGAGACCAGGGTTGGGGCCTGGTTTAACTGCTTGTGACTTGTGCCCTTAGGAATGCCACTTCCCTGAGCTCCAAATGGAAATAATTGTGCTCATCTTTATGGAGAGGATCTAAAAAGATTATAAATAGGAAGGTGCTTTATAAACACCAAAGCAGCCTTTCCCAAAGTGCCACCGGTGGCATGTGAAATTGTTTTAGGTGGAACATGGACAGACCTTTAATCATTTTTAATAGTTATATACCCATATAAATTTATATTAGAAAAATATGAAAACATTATACCTGTGATTTCACATATATCTTAGAATAAGACTAGAAGTTACTTTTAAAGTGGCTTGAATAGTGCCTACATAATACGTGCTCAAAATATTTGTTGAATGAATATATAAATGAGTAAATGAATTTAAAGAAAAATTTTAACTAATAGTACAGGTACCATGTGACTTGAGCTGAAGTCTGGGAAATGCAGTTCTGAAGCAATAAGCAAATAGGAGGCATTTATTAGGTTTGTTGTTATCAAATATTTATTAAATAGTAACTATTTTAATAGTAACTATTTTAATCTTCAAGCTGAAAATGTCTTGCTAACTTAGGTGCAATATTTCAACAGTTTTGCAAGTATGGGAATTAATGATAAACAAATAATTTGGGGGTAAAAAGTTGACTCACCTGTGACAGAAAGGATGAATCTAATTTTCCAACAATAGCACTTAAGGAAAAAACCCATAAAGTGAATCACGATTTTTTTCAAAGGGACTAAGCAAATCCACATTATTACAGTTTTAGTCAGTGGCATTATCTGAGGTTTTTTCTTGGTTTCCTTTCCTCTTCAGTTCAGATAGCAGCGTTTTTAAGTACTAGAGAACTATACTATAGGACTAGAGTAAATCTATTCTAAATATGACAATACATTTCATATAGATCCATATGACATATAGAATTAAATGTTTTGAATAAACTTGTACTTCTAAGGATACACTGTTTAAAAGTCCATATAACAGAAGCATGTATTTGCCTCATACCTGAGATTTCATTTGCTACTAACCATATGACAACTGTATTAACAAGCTCAAGAACTCTGTGCTTGGTCTCAGTTATCTATGAATGGAGACAGTCCTCCTTTTCCTCTTTAATCTTTCTCAGAAAAAAAAAAAGTTCATGGTATTCCACAATTTACTAAAGTTTACCTAAGCTTTGTACTCAGTTTAGTCTTTTCCCTAATATTCATATTTTTGATGTTACCTAGTTTTTCATGTTTATTACCTTTCAAATTTTGATCAGGCATTGACTTTGTTTGCCTGGATTTTATCTTGCTTATTCCTTTGCAAAAACGATTTTGCTCCTTTCTCAAAAAGATTCTGTTGCTACAGAGCATTGATTGCCCCAGCCGCCCCACCAGCCAAAATGCAGCCAAAATATTGTGGATATTGACTGGGTATAGAGAAAATAATTCATTTCCAGAAGTGGTTAAGAAAATACATAAGGCAAAGGGAATACACAAAGAACACTTTCAACAGAGAATGATAGTACCAAAGAATATAAATAGTTAACACTGATAATCAAGCCCAGAAAGAATGTTCTTCAAAGTAACAGTGTTTAAACCTCACAGGAGGGCATACCTCCCAAATTTAGTTCCCAGGCTCAATTTCTCAAGTTACACATCCCCAGAATGCCACTGTAAGCTATCTCTGGTTTTGCTCCATAACATCAAAACGTGAGTGCATGTGATACTGAACTGACATACAGAAAGTGATTGTGTCCAAAAAAATTTGGCATGAGTTTTAATAATGATGAGTTCTTTCTGTTTTAAACAACCATTCAGAGAGCTACTTTAATCTCTACCTGTCAAATATAACCATGCGGAAAAAAGTCAAAGTGTGAGTCTAGAGAATGAGCACCCTACCCATTGCTTTTAAAAACGTCTTCATTTAACCAAGTGGTGTTGAACCAACATGTAGAACTTTTCTGGGTAATCAGGAGATGTCTCTACCTGTCCAACAACAACAAACATTTCACTGAAAGGGAACATTTTGGTGCCAATATAGAAATAAATTCTTTCCTAAATTTGGCTTGAGTCAGAACACACATCGAATGTAACAATGAAATATGAAGACCAATGGGACAGTGTGCAAAAAGAGTAAAAATAATCTACTCAGAAAAAAATAAGAATTTTATTTTTTGATTATTACTTGATAGTCAATCCTTTTAGGCTAGTTAATGTAAGATCAAAGACGGTGGATGATAATTACAAAATATATCTTAGAAAAAAAGAGCATTTTTTCCTGTTTTAAAATAGTTATTGAAATAAATACATAAAGATAACCATTACCCCCCATAGTTGCACAGGCTTAAAATGTTTGTACATCATAGTGTATAGGTATAATGCCAGTGGAAGCCATTTTCCTTTCCAAGAATTCCTTAATACTGTGCCAAGATCTGGCAGTACATTTCTCCAGCCATGACTAAGCACTGAGGTCTTATTCTTGGCCACTAAATCTGAAACTATAAAGGGTTCATGGCTCAGATAGAAGCTTGCACCACTTCTTTAGAAAAAGTATAAATATCTTCTAGAATGTACTTCATTACAAACTGATAGTCAAAGGAAAAAATGAATTAGTAAGGAGATACCACTTCCTGAATGGTATTATATAAGGCACATAACATCCTTCGGTGCTGTCACATAGCTTCAATATTGGGACAGTATTATATAGGGGTGATTCAGTGCAACTTTACACAGACTGTTAAAAATCTCTACTAATTATTGTTGAGTGTTTTGTGGGGTAGGAAGGTAGAGGAAGAAAGTCTGAGTTTATAGTGTTTAGAAACATTGAGGAGAGGGGGGCTTTCAAATTCACTCAACAAACTAAGTGCTTTAAAATGCTTCCAAGTAGAACTCCTGCTTAAAATGAACAGCTAATAGTAATTTATAAACAGATGTGCCAATTTGTATGCAATGTCCTGAGGTTCGGAAAAAATAGTTATAAACTATTTCATTCATTAAATATGTTATTATTATCCTTTCACCCCCAGCCTGGTTAGTAAGTCCTTTTTACACAGATAATGCATAGGTAAACAAAATGAAGGTCAAATGACCACAATTCTATAATGGTGGAATCCAAATTCCTATTTAATACAGTGCTTGCTTTGGCAGCACATATACATAAGGTTGTTTAATATAGACAACAGAGAGGAGGAGGCTAACTTTTACTGAGCCTCTTTTGTGTACCATCTATTTATGGTAATGCATTTAATTCTTAAACATCATTCTGAGTAGGAATTAATATTCCCACTTGAGCAGTGAGATTTCAGCTCTGGAGATTAATATACCTATTCAGGACCATTTAGGTAACTGGCAGAGGTGAGTTTAAGCCCACACAAGAATGCCCAAAGCCCAGGCCTCTTTTTGCCACACCTGGCTTTCTCTCTAGTTCTCTGAGGACTGTGTTCACACAGTATTTGATATTTAGAAATCATACCTCCTAGAAAGGAATCTCAGAAATTGCAGGACATTTCTAATGCATTATTAGTAATTCTGCTACATTTAACACCCCATGGAAGATTAAAAATGTCTTTCTAAGCTGACCAAGTCATTTACTATCATGACAAACAGTTGGCTAAAGTATCAGGTTATGGACAACTTGGAGATCTCAGCGCCTGCTCCAATCACAGCCCTGACCTCTCAGTCCAGAGACCACTCATGCAACCTGAAAACATGAGAGGGGCCTGGCTTGATCTGAACTAGTAACCTGCAATCGTGTTCATTAATTATTATTATTTTTTCTACTTTGCCTGCTTCCAAAAAGGATTTGAAGTGACTTGCTGAGAACAAAGATTGTAACAGAAAACAAATGATAAGTTTGTGAGATGTGAGGGATGGGAGGAGGTAAGATAATAAATCTATTCTAAAACTTGAGTTAACACAGATTTTATCTGGTGGGATCTGACAGGATCTTGGATTAAGTTACATACTTGGGTGGACACAGAAATACTAGTATGAAAATCTGAGAGGCTAAGAAGGTTTTAAATAATCATGTGTAAGCAAACTGCTTAGCGAACCTTTTCTTCTGAGATACTACAGAGACACATACTGGGGGAAATGGTCCCACATTCCACATCAGCAAGACAGAATTAATAAGATTTTACTATAATAAACAAATAGTTTATGAAGTCAGTCTCTGTCTTCCTCTCTTGACGTCATTAAAATGTCAGGCAGTATATGGAAGGAAACCTAATACACTGCTTACCTTTATAAAAGCAGAAGTCTAGTTATAAACGTGGAAGACTTTATCCAATACTGTGAGGACTAAGGAGTTCAATGTAAATAAAATTTACATCATAATTGGTTCACAATTTTAAACCAATTTTACTGTAAAACATGTTTTATAGGAGATCTTTTCAAATAGATCATGCTTTGTCTTACACAGATATTAACCATAGTTTAATCCTTTCTAGGTAGACCAGGATCACCAAGACATGAGGCAGAGGACATCTGGCTTGAAGTCAGAGAGATCTGTGTTTGAAATTTCACCTTTCTTGGTATTATCAACTGAGAACAGGGTTTGGCTAGCTGGGCATCATTAAATAAGGTATGAGGAAGCCTTTCCTTTGTTTGGTGAACTATAGGGGGAAAAAGGGTTTGTGAAATAGCACTTTGTTTTTTTATGTGCAAAAGTGAGGTAGGTCCTGAAAAGACCAGAGGGTTTTTTTAAATGTTAAGTGCCCTAGAGCTTTTAAGGCTGTTATACCTTGATTTTTAATGACAGATAAATATTTCATGTGTTATCATGAATATTTTATTATAAATTTTCAGTTTTTCACCTCTAAATGTTTGCTTTCAATTACTTTTTCTGATTTACTGGAAGTATTTTTAGTGTATCTTGATATCAAGATTTTGATATCAAAGTTTTGAGAATACAAAATTACAATGTCAGGCAATGGGAGGGGGGATATTTGAATTTACAGAAACAATTTTATGCTCTCTATTAGGAATCTACCTATTGTCTATAATAAAGAAGAAGAATCTGGATTTTTGAACCACTTTTATAGTGACTGAAAATCAGTTGAGTATTAAAATAAAGTAAAATAAATGTTTCTTGGACTCTTAGATAATGATTTTTTTTTTTAAGTGCATCTCCTTAAACATCAGTGAGGAACTCAAATCTCAAGAATTTGCTAACACAGACTAAGCAGAAGATTAGGACCACTGTTTAATGTGAAATGTGTTGAAAGTACATGCCTTTATTCTCCTGAGGACATAAAAAGATATTTAGACAAGTCATTTAGGACAGGAAGAATGTTTCCAGGAAAGTGAGGCCATAATCTTTTCCTTAGTTAAGCTTTTTTTGGTAAAATGGCACGTAAAAAAGACTTGGTTTCATTTGCACAGAGATTATAAAACAGTTTAATGTCTACATCTTGTATGTGTAGCAGGTCCGTTTATATCATAAAAGCCCAGTTTTGCTGTTTCTAATTATATTTTGAATAAACTGTCAAAAATATTTAGGTTTATCAACCTAAAGAATGATTGTCTGGTCTCAGAGAGATTAGAGAATAAAATGTTTTTTGTGAATAGGAGTATGGAATTCATTTTCTTATCAAAGGTAGAAACATTATGCCCAGAGTGTATCTTGACAAGTATATATTAGGCATTATAAGCAACGGATTAAAGGACCTCCTGGTCATTTGGAGAAAGACAATCCTCTTATTGTGCTGGCAAGAATGCTTTTGGTTTCCTTTGCCATGAAACCTAAATGCCAGTGGAGGTTTGAGCAGAGTTGAAAGAGCTTTATACAATATACTCTTTAAGAGAATAATATATACCTGTAAGAGGAATTTTTATTTCCTAAGGAGATGAAAAATTACATGTTTCTTCATCATATGTGGGGAATGTACATTATTATCTCCTCCTGCTCGGATATAAATTTTTCTATCTACTTTAAACATTCTGCATATTTCTTGCCTAGTGAGTCAATTTTACCAATTGTGAGGGGGAAAAAGAAGCTCAGAAGACCCCTACTAATTTCTTCTAAATTGAATGGTAGTTTCATGGAGAAGTTTTCATTGAATTTATGTGATCAGATTATGTTAAGTAGAACCAGACTATGGGGTTAAACATTTCCATATGTTATAAAGACCCAGAACGTTTCCTGAAAGGAGACTCCATTCTGAACTCAGATGTTACCTGCTGCTTCCAGAAATGGCTGCAACTCCACCCCAATTTTACCCTCTCGCCAGCTCTATGTGTCACTGTCAGCATACGGGAGAGATGCAGTCCCCTGGCACTTCCTGCTGCCTGGGAGGACCCCTACCTCTGCCACACTGCTGGTTTCCAGCAACCACCATATATTTTTTTCTCCCATCATTGCCACTTGCCTTCATTCTCTGTGTATGAATGAAGAATTAGGTACATGCAAGGAAGGAAGGCAAAGTTAACAAAATTCTGGAAATCTGGTTCTTGGGTTAGAGCCACCTGAGCCCTAGTGGGATCTACAAATGCTTCACAACTCACCCCTTGACGATACGACATTTTGGTGACTACAACCATCCCCTCTTCATTTTATGCTCCAGAAGTTTGTGAGACCTCAATGAGTCATGAAGAATCCAAAGTGATGATAACAAAAAATAATAATTGATATCTGAACAAAGGTTAGTATTTGACAATGGATAAAGATTGGTATACCTTCCCTTCCTCGGGGCTTTGTTGACAAGAACTGTGAACGTCGTCTTCTCTTACTAATTTTCCAGGCCAGGAAGTCAGTCCTTTGATTTGGCCCCAGACCAAGTCGCCAACGTTGAACGTCCTTGGCCTATAATGTATCAATTCATTTGAAGAGGGGGAGTCTGGATTCCTTAGGTCATCTTCACTACTAATGCTTTTAGCGTCTGAAGGGCTAGGTACACACCCGTTAATGCTTTTGGCATTAAAGTCTCCATTGTAATGGATGTAGTCTTTGACCAGAGAACTTTCCAAACTATTTGAGGAGCTCGGAGATTGCTCCTCTAGGACCAGGTCTTGCTTTGTGGTGCTCAGCAGCTCTCCAAAGCCCCGACTCTGTCGAGGTCTGTTCCCATTGATGTGTGTACATCTTTCCACAGTGTTCTCTAGTCTCTCCTTAAAACTCATCATAGTTCTTTTGTAGTTATTATACCTGAAATTTTCCTCCAGAATTTTATCCCCTTGACAGTTTCTTGATGGTAACAGTATTGGGTGCTGTTCCCCAGGCAGAAATGGCAGTGTGGAGACATTGTTGAGTCTTTCGTGACAAGGACTATTGTGGATATGGTCTGGATGATCTAAAAATTCCTCACACTTCCACCTGTTTCGCTCCCCTCCAGGGCTTTGCTCCCCATCCCACTGTTTTTTAGATGTGTGGCAACTTGCCGACTTGAAATATTCAAACCCATCTCCTTCGTTTGAGTTTTTCCCATGGTCCAGATTGCTGGGCAGCCGAGCCCCTCTTACACTTCTCAGCCTACCATCATGATCAACACTGCCCATGTTTCGTCCATGAATGACCGCACTGACAGCACTGGGGAGACTTAATGGGTCACCAATTGAAGCAGTGAAGGCACTCATGGCACTCAGAGCTGGAATGGGGCTGATCTGAGTTGTACTGTTGACTGCAGTGGTGATGACAACCTGCATTCCTTTGCTGGCTGCATCAACAACTGCTTTGTAAATAGCATCTATGGAAGCATCACCTTGGCCACCCACAATGAGGCCATCCTTCACCTGTTGACCAAGAGATGGGTCAATCCGCGATTGCAACTCACAAGATGTATCTTGGAAAGGTGGAAGTGTAGTGTTTGGATTTTCGGGAAGTGCTGTGAGCCCCGGCTGAGTGCTTATTCTTTTGTTTAGGAGAGCTGCATCTTCCTGCATTCTCACCTTAAAGAAATAGACAGGAAGCAGTGAGAGAGAGAGAAAAAAATATTCAAATCCTTAAAGAGAAAGACCATAATTTTAAGATTTACCAGAAGACAAACAAATATAACAAGGAAGGCAATATAAAGAAAGAACAAGACTCAAAAATGAAATTAAAAGTCACTCTGTATAGAAAGCCTTATGTCTTGATTATATTTGGGTACTGTTTCTTTGATTAAAACATGTAACAGGTTTTTTTTTAAAATCATCATTACTAAACACTCTCTAGGAAAACTAAAGTTGAGGTGGTTGGATACAAAATGTTTCCAGGTGGACTTCCCTGGTGGCGCAGTGGTTGAGAGTCCGCCTGCCGAAGCAGGGTACATGGGTTCGTGCCCCGGTCCGGGAGGATCCCACATGCTGTGGAGAGGCTGGGCCCGTGAGCCATGGCCGCTGGGCCTGCGAGTCCGGAGCCTGTGCTCCGCAACAGGAGAGGCCACAACAGTGAGAGGCCCGCATACCGCAAAAAAAAAAAAAAAAAACAAAACCAAAATGTTTCCAGGTGATGACTCCATGTTTTCAGTGTCATTACAGGTTTTGCAACTTGGAATTCAAAGAGAGAAACAAATCTGTCACCAGCACTGCTCAAATTAAAAAGGAAAGCAGATTTAAAAATGATTTCTAACTCACTGATATTTCTACTGATCTAAGTGAAATATAATGTAAGATAAAACAAAACAAAATACATATACCCCTTTCTTAACAATAAACTATTTCTGATATGACACTAAATTTTTGAAGTCTTTAAACAGGGTAGTAATGCCTACTCTTGAACCTTACCAGGCCACTGCCTGAGGGACACCCCCATGCTGCCAACAGTGACAATGGCTCGCTACAGAGGTGATGCTTAATTGGGAAGTGGTGAAGGGAGGGAATGCCTGCCAGGGAAGAATATCAATACTCAGGACAGGAATGATGAGTGCAATTTGAAAAAGTCCACGGGTTATTCTAATTTCACCAACCTCAGCTAAGAATTGCTGCTATAGACCCTTGATACTTTGGATTTTTCCCCCACAGTGATCACTCCCTTCCTGTCTTTATATCCTTTCCTATTAAACCAGAACCTGGGATCTATCAGCACATAACTACTCTCATGCCATTCTCCCCTTGTCTACACCTATTAGATAAAATCCCAATCTTGGATCAATTTAACTCCCTACCTTATATATCTATATGTACAGTGAGGATGCTGAGTATCTATCCACAGGAACTTATGGCTTCCAACCACAGCTGGGGGCTTACGTTCCCATCAATCCTATGATTCTCTGGTTAGGCATCACTCCCTCTCACAACTATTCAGGTATTTATCCACTTCCTCAAGCCAGCTGCTATACCATATCCCACAGTATACCATATCCCACAGTATTCTTACTTAGAGATAATGAAGTTCACAGGTTAAGAATTCTCATAATTCTTATACTCTGCTATTCCCTGCCTTCTGGCAGCACACACTTCTCTGCAGTATATGTGTCCCTGATCCTGTCCTGCTTCCCAGTGTAAGAGGAGCCCCTTCTACTCTCTGAGAGTCGTCCTCCATTCATGTTGTGGATCCCAAGCCTCTCCTCAGGGATCTTGCCTTATCTGTTACCCCTTTTCTTCTTTATGTTCAATCTCTTCCACTTTTTTTGGTCTCTTTCCTTTGGCATTCACCTATGTGCGTCGCTTCCATATTTTACAAGTTTGCATTCAACCTACACCCGCCTTGGGGCACTACCTTGTTTCTCGTATGTTCTTCATAGTTAAGTTTTTGAAAGTTTTTGAAAGAGTAATCCATACTCTTTCTTTTCTCATCCTTACATTCATTGCAGTCTGGTTCCTGCTCCCACAACTCCACCAAAACTGCATTCCACCAAGTCACTGGTGATGATCTTACTGCTAAATCTAATGGAGTCCCTTCAGGCTTTATCTACCTATTTACTCAGTGACATGGTTGAGCACGTCCTCTTTCCTTCTAAATTCTTTTATTATATAAGACATATATGAACATTTTCTCATTGTCAGAAAAGAGAAAAGCTTTCATCACTTCCCCACCCAAATCTGTACTTTTGCATGCCACTCTGATGCCATTTCTTTCTCAGAAGTAATCAATGTTCTAGTGCATCCTTGCAGACTTGTTTTTAATACCTTAAGGTGTGTAGGTGTATATCTAGTCTCCCTTCTTTCTTCCATTCCTTCCTTTCTTCCTGCCTTCTTTCTTTCTTTCACATAAATGGTATTGTATTTTAGTATTGTTCTATAATACTACAGTATTGGAGCTCTGTAATCTTGTGGATCTTCTATATCAGATTATATAAATCTACCTAATCTTGTAAACTACTAGACAGATGGATATAGCATAACATATTTTACTATTTCCCGCCTGATGGCTGCTTAAGTGGTTTCTAATTTTTGACGCCACAAATCAAGTTGTAATGAACATTCTAGACTGTGCCCTTTTGTCACATTTGAAGATTTCTCTAAAATAGATACATAAAAGTTGACCTTCTGGGTCAAAGGAGGTGTGTGTATATATGTATATGTGTATATATACATATTTTATATGTATATAAATATATATATGTATATATTTTATATATACATATTATATATATATATAATATATATATATATTTTTTTACCCTCCAAAAGGACTATATCAGCATACAATCAGATAAACATATATCTGAAAGAATCCATTTTCCCATGCCTCTGTCAGCAAGGGATATCATCAATCTGATGAACATAGTAATGTTGTAATTTATATAACTCTGATTATTCTTTTCATGTTTATTACTAATTATTATTTAATTTTCTCTGAATTGTCTGTTCATTTCTATTGCTCATTTTTCAAATCAATTATCTTTTTTCTTCCTAATTTGTAGGGGCTTTAAAAATATTATGAATGGGAATTATTTGCTATTATTATGCAAGTATTTTCTGCCAGGTTGCCACCTGTCTTGAACTTTGTTTAGAATACCTTTGGTCATACAGATTTTAAAGTTTTATGTATTCAATTCTGTTACCTCTTTTCTTTTTGACTTCTTGGTTTTGTGTCTTGCTGAAAGAGGCTTCTCTACCCCAAGATTATTTTAAAATCTTCTATATTTTTTTCATGTATTTATTTAGTGTTACTCTTTCCATCCAGCTCCTTAATCTACCATGAATTTATTCAGTTTGTAGAACTAAAAGAAGACCATGTGGCCGAAGCCGGGGAGAGAGTGGTGAGAGCTGGGGCTGGAGAGTGAGGCAGGGTAAGCATGTTAAGGATGTGGATTTTAATCATGGGAGCGATGGGAAACCACAAAAGGGTTTAACAGGGTAACATGATCAGTTTTTACTAACAGCTCCAAAAGGACCAGTGATATGCTTTAGACAAAATAAAATGCTTCACACAAAAACCTGGAATGTTTAACAATATTCATTATTGAGAAATAATAGTAAGTAAAGGTGAAAAGGTACATAACTACCTTCTTTCGTCTCTTCCCCCCCAATTAAGTAAAACAAATAGTAAATATTGTTTTCTACTAAAGTAACCCAGGGAAGGAGAGTACCTGAAAGTTCTGAAACAGACAAGCCATGGGGTTATTGTTAGCTGGGCAAGGAATTGTGGACTGTCCTTGAAAAGCCTGGAGATTCTGGTACCCCTGAAGAATCTGCTGCTGTTGCTGAGTTGGAGGAAACATCTGATTGTTGTTTAACAGCGACTGTAGATGAGTCAGTTGATGGTTATTCAAAGTACTGTTTATTGAGGACATGTCACCTATAGTTTGAAAAACATAAAATATAAGTCAATGTGATTCTTTGGAGGTCCTATGCCTATCTTTGTTGAGGATTCCTAAAACAAAAACTAAAAACTAGACTTACATGGTAATTCTTTTTCTCCTCAAAGTCTTACTAAGTGGTAAGGAAAGAGTAGTTTTATTATTTAATTTCATCTTTCACAATTAGTGTTTTGATTTTGTATCATGGAGAGACAAGTTAAGTCTTTGGTCTATCCACTAGCCAATCCTTATATATTGATTTTCAGTGTTATAGAATTCCTTGAAACCATTTTTGTTAGAGCAACTACAATTAAAAGTTAAAATTAGTCCTAACTGCTTTAGCAAGCATAAGTATTTGACAAGATAGTTAAAACAAGTGGGTCTGATCAGGCCTGTTTACAAAATTTAGTTCTCAAGCCACAGTCATCAATAAATACCATCAAATAAAATCAGATTTGGTCTAGAAATATGTATTTTGTTTTGTTTTAATGTGTATTTTTTTATACAAAATATGTATTTTGTATTTTGGTTACCTAAAACTAAAATTGTAAAGAAAGCTAATAATACAAAAGGATTCATTGTCACAGTCACTAAAAATAAATATTATATAATCAGATAGGATTAGTTAATAACTACATTTATATTCAAAATTCAAAATTAACTTGTTTTGAAATTACACTGAAATTATTTTGAGGATAACGTCACAGAAATTGCCCTATAGCTTGAAATCTGTAAATCTGTAATGCTTTGTAGGTTACTTAACTACATTGATTTGACCGCCAAATAGAACTAATTAAATTTTTTTGTAAAGGTGTCCATGAAATCTGGAAACATATTTTTTTAAGATACTGAAGATACCCTTGACAATATCATGTATATTTGCCTATGTTTCCAGACTTTATGGACATCATCTCTATACTTTATATTACAATTACTCACATCAAACAGCTGAACATACTTGACATTATTTTCTAAATTTTTTGAGATAAGACAATCTACATAAAGGATTTTGTTTTTAAGCCACAAAGTTCTAAAGAATAATACTGTTTGAGAAAACCTAGCAGTAGCTATTGGGGTCTTCTGTTTCCTTGAACTTGGGCAAACTTTAACTTTGAATGTTATTATGCCTTGCTTCTTATTTTGCTGGATAAGCATTTAGTTTTGTTTATTTAGGGATCACATGGAAAAACACTTCCTCAAACCGTTTTCATCCACAGTGCAGCTGCTCATACTAACCCTGTGATGCCACACCAACTAAAATTCAAATAAATGTTATTTTTAAGGTGCACCTGTGCTTTAAGTATTTGAAAAATAAGACTCTACTTGGCTTAAGAGAATGATGGGTAGGTTAGGTTTAGGTGGCATCAGAATTAGAAGAGAAAGCAGATTAAAATGATACTTAGTATTGCTAGAATAGGGGGAAAAGGAAGAAGGCATTTTCATGTTTGTATAACTATGGTTGTGTGTGGGTGTTATTATATTTAGTTCCTTAAGCAAGCTGTGACATAACAAAAACATTTTTAAAAATAGTGTGACAAAATGGAGTTTTTTTAAAAAGGAGAAAATGAATTAGAAAAACGTTTCTTTTGTAAAAATTTGTGAAAAAATTTAACTTACCAAGCAGACCTGTCCCCAGTAGAGGGTTAAGTAGCTGTGGCACCACAGAGTTACTGTTCAGTTTAGCTGGACCAGGTGTATTCCCAGCATTATTAGATATATTCAGCAATGTTTCTGCCATTGACACCACTGCTGTCCCACCAAGTGTTGAGACAGTCAGTGCTGCCACTGCTGATGATGTAGTGGTTGTGGTAGTGGTTGCCTGGGAAGAAGTTGCTATGGAAACCTCTGGATGATTAGCGGTGTTGGCCGATGCCGAGTTCAGGACACCTCCCAACAGCTGGGGATTCAAGGCCATTAATCCTGAGGCCCCAGTGACAGCTGGGAGGAACAGGGGGTTAAAAGTAGTGTCACTGCCTGCAAAGCTTGGTAAAGGGTTCCCCAGGGGGCTGGTTAAAAGGGTCTCAGCTCGGCTGTTCTCTGACTGATTGCTTGGCAAATGGTCTGGTGGGGCTGTCATCTGTGTTAATGAGGGTAAAGGGGTATTTTGCTGTTGCAAAAGATCTGAGATGGTCAGATTGAAAGATGGCAGGGGAAGCATGGCAGCTGCGTGGGCTTGGTTCTGAAGCAGGGCTGCTAAGAGTTGAAAGTGAACAGGCTGCAATACCTGCCCATCCATGTCACTGGAGAGAAAAGCTAAAGCAGCGTTTACATTCGGGTTGAGAAAACCTAAAGGGTGGAGGTTGATCTCAGACTTGCCTTCTCCTGCTGAAGGCTGGAGGATATTTAATAGATTCTGGTTTAGGAGATGCTGTTGATTCACTGGCAAAGAGATAGGTAGAGAACTGAGGAGGCTGGGGTTCAAGGGGTGTGGAAGATGGTTGTTTGAAGTGCTGTTGGATGGAAAATGAAGTGCGTGCTCCTGGCCAACAAAAGGAAAATCACTCCCAATGGGCAGCTGACTCTGCAGTGGGTTTCCGGCTGCGGTGGTGACTATGACGCCGTCTTGAAGGACAGATGTTGTCTTTGTGATGGCAGGGTGGTTGGTGCCAGCTATGGCTATGGAGGATGATGGTCCTGAACCGCCTAAAAGAAAGGGAAAAAAACCCACTTATTAATTATGGATGTTAAGGAAGACAGCTCTATAAAAATACATCAAGATACATTTCAAATAATATGTTACATGCCCTCTGTAGATTCTAGCCAGATAAACTGTAATTAGAGATGATTTGACATGTTAATGAAACTAGTTTGACTTCATACTTCTTGACTTACTTTGAACATGAATATATTGAAGAAGCTTAGTACTTGCAGCAATACCTGTTTCTAACTATCAAATATTTTGTCTTTCACAACCAGACAAGGTGAAAATGGAGGAAGTTGTGCTGTAGTCCATTCAATTGGGTAGATAAAAGTAACAATGCTTCATTTTTCAAAATATATTTTTACATTTAAAAAAAAGTTTTTGTTCTATATTTATAATACCAGTACTTTCTTTTAGTGGTAAAACCCCCCCCACATAGAATATGCATGAGAATACAAAACAGAAAATAAAAAGTACCTATGTAGATAACTATTAATATTTTAGTGTATAGTTTTCTGGGCTTTTCCCACCTATATGTATATACATATGCAGACATATATATACATGTTACATATATTTTTTAACAAGAATGGAATCATATTGTTTTGCAGCTTTTTTTCATTTATCAATATATTGTGAATATCCTTTCATGTTAACTATAGATCCATTTTACTAGTATCATGGATGGATATACATAATTGATTCAATCCATTGTTGTGGATATTTCGATTGTTTACAATCTTTTACTATTTCAAGCAACACTAAGATAAACATTCTTATTAACTCATCTTTGCCAATATGCTCAATTATTTTCTAAGGGAAAATGCTTAAAAGTGGAATTCCAGGGACAAAGCGTTTACATATTTTTAAAGCTCTGGATAGACATTGTCAGACTGCCTCCAGTGAAGCTGATCAATATATATTCAATTTATATTTCTATAAACAATGTAGGCAGCACTCATTTTTCTCACCAACACTGTGTTTTATCATTATTTTTAAATCTTTGTCATTCTAATAGCATAAAGATACTTTATACTCATGATTCCTTAAATCAGACCAGTCTTCACCCAAATAGCATTTTTTTTTTTTTTCCAAATAGCATTCTTAACCTTGAAAGTCTTATGTATGCTAAAGATGTATATATTAAAGTATACTAAAGTAATGCATATTAAATTCAGGGAACTTAATAATAAAATTTCAGTTGTGTATTATGATTGTTTTAGTTGTTATCAATCCAAGCTACACAAAATAATTACCTAGAGAACTCAAAAACAAACAAACCAATGTCTGGACCCTATCCAAGACCAGCTGAAAACTCATCTCTTGGGGTACAGCCTGGGCAGTAGTATTCTTTGAAATCACCCCTGGTGATCCAGATGCACAAGGGGTGGGGTGGGGAGGGTGAGAATCACATTCTGCTGAAGGAACCTACAATCATTTTTTTGAAAAATGTCTTACCCTAAAGAAATGCATTGTTTCATTTAATACATGCATTTGGCAAATATTATAAGCACATACACTTAATTTATTAAAATATTAAACATGTATATGTTATTATGAACAATACCAGTGTTACTGAAAATCTAAAATAATTCAAACACTTTACTGCTGTGCTACATGTCATCATAACAAACTTTATATTTGACCACCTTACCATTGAGGCCTTGTTCAAATACACAGAAATGATTCCATAGTTGTAATAGTAGTACAAATATAACTATATATTATTCTTGTTTCCTCCTAACAGACTACCACAATAACTTTTCCTTTCTGACATAAAAACTCCATACTAATATTTTAAACCATGTAGCATATGGATTGATCATATTTATTGATCCAATAAAGTTTGGCATTTATACTTTGAGTTTTTCATCATTATATATAACACACAAATGGACATCTTCCTGCATATGAAACTTTCCTACCTTTGAATTTTTTCTAAGGAAACTCATTGGCATGATTGTTGTGAGACTCAAAAATAGGTAAGTGAAAGGCTTGCAATGTGTAAAAGTATACAAATAAAAGGAGTTACCATTGTCATCATTATTATTGACATTAGTAGCTGCAGTTAGTTGTGATGACATGGTAATAGTAGTAAGTATAAATCAGCATATCCAACATATATATCTGTATAGCACGACTTTGCAATTTTTCCTAGCTGTTGTGGTCTTTTTTTTTTTTTTTTTTAAGCTCTGTTTCATTTAAAGGAGACAAAATGCTGAAGTAGGCATATGGTATACAATTCTTTAAATATTAATTCAGATTTGTAATAAAACAATCAACACCTTATACATTTCATTGCTTCTTAAATCTTTCTGCTATTTCCGTTAAATAGGTATGTGCCTTATTTGCGTTTGGAATCCATCTTTTTAAACAAGCTAATAAAAACTCTTATTTACTAGTAATCACTATCTATGGCTTTTTCCCCTATCTGTTAAATAATAATGGCATATTTAAATGTACAGATCACCCATTCCTTTAATCACAGTCAGAGTACATTTTCAAAATACTCTAGTGTGTATATGACAAGGCTTTGTAGATGAAGGATTTCTGTAGAGGTTATTATTCTTTTATCTTTATTTTGTAAGAGAGAAACATCCATATTGAGGATTCATGAAAGTAGTCATTTGGGGACATTATTCTAAAAATTCTCCATCTAAATATTCTTGAGGAATGACAATAAAGAAAATATAGCTACTCTGGGTATATTTTTGCATTACAAACAAGAAGCGGGTGAATACCACAAGCTTCTTAAGGCTAATATGCGGATCAGGCATATTTTTTATTTTCTCTAATTTTCAACACACCAATTCAACAATCAAGTACACTCTACTGAACAAAAGGGTAGAAATGGTGATACAAACAAATAAACAACAACAACACAACACCCTGCCCTTTCTTTAAGGAACTCAGAGTTTAGGCAATGTGATAAACACACAGATCTCTCTGGCTCTCTCAAATATACATTTTTTGAGAGCTTATTACAAACCAGGAAATTTTAAAGCTCTTTTCACGTATCTAGTATAGCTACAAGGCAATATGCCAGGAACAATAGCAGGTATATAACAAGGGGACAATTGTAAAACTGAAGGTGTCAGGAAAAACTAAGCAAGTGGTAACATTTGATCTGGGATTTGAGAGTGGAAAAGGAGATAGAAAAGACTTCTAAGTAGAAGCAAAGTAATTTTTTAAAAAGGCAAGGAGATAATAAAGTGTATGGAGGGTAATAGAGTCCTATGTATCCTCAGAACAAAGAAATATGACTGAAAATATTGTATGCTGCTTTCCTACACACCCAAGCCCTCCCACCCATGGTTAAACCTGCTGCCTTAGATAAGCAGTGAAGAAATTTAAAATCATCTTTCTAAACCATTAAAGGCAAGGATCACTTATTTCCCTCCGTATTTACAAGACCTAAGAGTCTCTGACACGTGGTTGGCATTCAAAAAGTGTTGGTTGAATCAATCTATTAAGATCGTAAAACTTGCATTCAACTTCTAGGAATCAGATCACTTGATGCTGTGTGTGTGTGGCAAGTGTGTATGTGGAGGAGAGAATACCACCCATTTGTGGAGAAAAGTGAAAACTGACTCTGTAGGGTATGATTGGTCCAATGCCAGGAGATAAGGGATGCTGGAAAGGAGATGGCTGAAAGATGTCAAGTTACTTTAGAAGACTCCCAAGTGTGCTGGGGAGTTAAAATAATCTTATGGAGGAAGATGTCCATCCCAAAGTACTCTGAATTCTTAAAGTCAACTCATTAATCCTTGGGGTCATTGAAAGAAGATCCTGAATTTTTATAGCAGGAGGGAAATTGGAAATTGCTTATTTCTGAAGGACTTAATCTTGAACAGGCATTCTCTGGTGAACTTACTTCATAGTTCTGCATAAAAACCTGTGGTCTGTTGAAGCATGTAGGGAAAAAGTGTTCTTAAAGCTGAGTTTTCTTTTGGCAGCTAAGATGTTTTGAGCTTAATCTAATGAGGGAGAGAGTTTTTTTAAAAGAGTTTTTAAAATAGCAAACTATTCACTAAACATTTAGCAGTTAAATAACTAAAAGGCAGCTGGGAGCCTCGAACAAGTTAGTAAGTTGGAGAAGTCCTTTAATTAGAAAAAATTATTATTTCACACCAGCCAGCAGCACCATGAACTGGCATAACTTCTTTTTCTCATTGTTTCTGTTACTTTTAAAGAAGTAGGAAATAAGACTGGAAAGCCATCCAAATAAACTTTCCTGGTGTGAGATCACATGCCTAGACACCCAATCAGACACTGAGATAGTCCAGTACAATTAGGAAACAACAGTGGTAGCTTTTTCCAGTGGGGTAGATTTCCAGATATAAACAGTATTCTTTGCACACACATATAATTTATGATGTGTGTGTGTGTGTCTGTATATGTGTGTGTATACAGAAATAGCATCAGTAATTTTTTAAAGGATGTTTTCCTATTACTAACAATTTCATTCTTGAGGTGTTTTATTTGCCTCATTTTTTAAACACTGCTTTTCAAAACAAAGGTAATGTCTACTTCTTTAGAGTTATTTCTCTTCTTCGTCACCAATATTCTTTGAGAAGAGTCATTGTTCATATCATGCTAAACTCTCTCTTGGTTAGTCCTTAAGTATTAATAATATTGTTGTACATGTCTTTGTATGTGTACAAGAGAGGGCATAAAGCTCGTTCCAAATGGACCAATAGGTGCTTTTAAAATGTCATTTTACCAGTTTGATCTATAGCTTCAATTTTGAATAAATACTACTTAATGCTAGAAAACTTCTTCTTAATTGATATGCCCAAATACTGGTTTTTATCCATAAATTCAAGAACCTAAGAAATACATCATACGGAACATACTCCTTCACTATTTGACCTTTATCATTTGCTTTGGCAAGTGTACTTTAATTGCAAACAGGGTCAATGATAATCCTTAATAAAAACGAATGCTTCTAGAGACAAGAGAAAATATCATGCCCTAGTGAGTCTAATAAATATAATTCACTTTTCAATCCCATGGAAATAGTAAAATTTTCTCTTCTATATTTAAAGGATTTAAAGAATTGAAAGATAACTTTTATGAGGTCTAGATCTTCCAACAAGATATTATTTTCCCAAGCCTTAGTAATGACAAGGTAATATGTATTTACAAAAATATACCAAACTCTATCTTTGTGTTTTGGATCCTGTTGTAAATTCCTAGCATTCCTTTACCAGAAGTAGGCAGGAAGCCCTAGGGACTAGTGTCTATTTGTTCTCCATAAGGAAGGGAGGGAGGGACCCAAAACCAACACAACTTAGGAGAAAAGGAAGAGGGGAAAGGGATCAGTGGCAGTATCTGAGGAAATACTCTCCACCCTCAACAGGGCCAACCTCTTAGGGAAGAGGAAAGAACAGTGGAAGGACTGTAGCTTGAATCTTGGAATATGAGGTCTGAGTGATTATGACCGTGTTGAGGAGGCGAGGCCAGTCTTCAGGTGGTAATGGGGTCAGACCAAAAAAAGGGTGTTTCACTACTGATCACTTGTGCTTCCTTTATTAATACATAGAATTACCCTGAAAACTGTTGAAATGAAAAAAATTGCTTGAGATTTTTCACTGTTTCTCAAGTAACAAAGATTTTTGGGTTTTTTTTTACAAATGCTTTTTATCACATTTTTCTTAATATTTATTGTAAAGAAGCAAATGCTGAGAGAAGAGGTTAAGTCTCTTGCTTGGTAGGATTTCTGTTCTCTCAAAATGCTAGAATAACTGTTAAAATGCTCCATCCATCAATATACCAACTGGAAGTTTATCTCATTTTGTTTAATGAGCAGAGCAAGTAGAGATTCTAGATTATGAATAGTTAACTTTGTATCCTTCCATTGTGACTATTTTATTTTCAGTGTTAAACAGTGCAGAGCACATACTAGGTATTCAATAAATATTTGCTGAGTTAATTACCTCATGAATATTCTAAGACAGTGCTTAGACCTATTTAAGACTGTAAAATCGATTTAGTATGCCCCCAAACCAGTATATTTTGATAAATGAAATAGAAAAGAAAAAAAAAAGAGTACATTGCATAACTGGGATATTATTTTGTGGAAACTGTTTCTGTTAACTTATACATGTGAGTGCTGGGTCATGTTCTGCTGGTGGGTGATGAAATCATTTCAGTAGATCATGACTGTCATAAAAAAAAGAAATAGAATAAGATAGGATAAGATAGAATGGGATCTAAAATGTCAGAGTGCATCACACAGAGTGTTTTTTTCAGGAAACTTTTGTTGTACATTCAAAACATATCTCTAGTTAAATGGAATGCAAGTTAATTTCTTGCCGTGGTTAAAAGTAAAAATAAGTTTGAAAAACACTGCTTTAGGATCAGGCCTCTCAGTTGCTCAACTCCGTGGGGGATGGTCTATGGAGTTTTGTTCCAGGAAGCATGTTTATCAGACTCTAAAGTGAGAGGTATCCCTGTGGAGTCGTGCAGCACAGGAGTTCCGCTCTGGGGCATTTGTGATAAATACTACTCTTTCTTATACCCGCACCCATGGGTCTTGGATAGATATTTAGAATTTCCCTGGACTAGCTCCTACCCCAGGAGTATCTCAGCAACTCCTTCAGACTTCTGTTTGTCTAGTTCCATTCCTAATCTGTAAAAAGGTGAGTTGTTACTTTGACTTTGCAAGAAGTATAATTCTTAGAAAATAATTTTTACTCTACTCTTTGCTTTGTTAGCATTAATGTTGTTTGATATAAGTTCCTTGAAGGTAGGAAGTTTATGATTTGATTTATTTAGTACTCCATGCACGTGGAAATGAAATTTATTTTGATGACACTAGGAAAATGTTTAAGAATTACTTTTAATGAGTCAAGTCTTTGTAGAGTTGACATTACTGCCTAGAATTTAGGTACTTTTAGAAGCTGCTTCAATGTTCTTAGACCACTTGATTTTAGTAAATAATAGCTTAGGCATCCCCTTGAGAATTGAAGGATTTCTAGTGATTTTAGAAGTGAGCTTAGTGTGTTGCAATAGAATAAAATTCCCCCAATTTGCACACTGGGACAATTTATTTCTTGAAAGGTACAAAATAGATCATTGAATCAGTAAACATATCACACCACTCTGAGTTGTTATCACCTTTGATTACATAGACTCAGTGTCTAAATTCGAACATATTTTAACTCCTCTTTTTGTACACAAGGAAACATTAAACCTGGAATATGTAAACAAAGCAAGTGGTGTAACCCTGATATTAGGAAACCTTCTTAAACAGCAAGACACTGCCTGTTGTAAAAATAACTTACAGCAAAGAAGAAATGGCTCATTTTGCAAAAATTTAACTAAAAGAATAGACATAGATTTTTATCACATAATCAAGATTTTAATATAGTTTTGGTATTTGGTTAAAAAACAAGAGCAGAGGGCAAGTTTCAACCTAGAAGCCTATGCATCAATCAGGTGAGGTATAAAATCTAGGCATTTAAAAACTTGGGTGGAAATACTTTCAATAGCAATTATTATTAATTCAGTCACAACCTTAAAGGAGTCTCTGCCTTTTTTCATTCTACATAAGTCTATAAAAGACTAGAGGCTTCTTTCCACACAAACGTCCCATATCCTGAGACAGCTAACATAGAACAATCCATCCTGGAGTATTTTTATCCCATAATCTTTTTACAACTATAACCTCAAATGAAGGAAATGACAATTTCCCTTTATTTTCTTTACTGGCATGCTCTGAGAATAAATACATACATAGAACAAAAAACCAAGCTTGCACTTTGCAATATTTTATCCAAAGCATTCTTTTGTGATCTCTTATTTTCTTCTACCTACCATATTAGTGGCTGCACTGAGTTTCAATCAAATGTATTTTGTGCTGAAAAAAAACCACTTTCTTTTCCAGAGTTAAAAAAAAAAAATATATATATATATATAAATATTCATGAGCAAATATTTATTCATAGGTTTATTTATATTCTTGTTAGTCAATGTATATCTTTAAGAGTTAAGGCAAATAAATGATTGAATTGTTTTCTCTTTTGGTACAAACTCATACTCTGCCCTTTCACAGGACTACATTTTCATGTGTTTTAGAAGAGTTGATTAAATGTTTTTTATTAGAAAAGAAATGAGAATATAAAAGGCATTTTAAAGTGAAAAAGTTATATTTAATGACTTTATCATATTGGAGGGAGGTAAGGTTCAGTTATTAAGTTGGTTAGCAGAATAATCTAAATCTTTTTGCTTCTTTGAAAATTGTGAAAACCCACAGGGCCATGGAAGGATGGGTTGTCATGTGGACACTGACAGGGCTGGGTCCTCTGCAGAGGCCCAGGTTACTGGCATGTGTGTTTTTGTTCTATGGTAAACAGGCGGGCAGCAGTCAGAGGCCCAAAGAGGCATGGACTTGATGAAATTTGTCAGTCAGGGGTACTGGATTTTGAATTCCTCCCTAAACCAAAACACCACAGGACACGTGCTGGAACCACTTAAGTGTTGAAACTTATCTCACTTCATAAACTGAAAGTTGCTTTAAATGTACACGAGTGATGGATTTCAGAACATACCTGCATTCAGCAGTTTGAGTGTTTGGACTGAGAATCAGGAACTGATTGGGGTTTGGTTGCCAGATCCACCAGAGCTTTGCTTTACAACTTGAGGAATGTCACCAAGTATCCTACTGGTCATTTTCTAAATCTGTTACATGGAAATATTAAACTTCACTTGTAATTTCATGTCCAAAAAGCTAATAGAAACCTGTAAACTTTACAATGCAAAGTGTTTAGAGAGCTTTAGTGGAAAGGCAATTTCAAAACACCAAATAGAATTAATAAAACCTTGTATATTCTTAAGTTTTAGAAATGTTTTCTAAGCATTTCATACCTTTAATCTGATTTTTTTTTTTTTTTACTACTTTGCCTCTGATTCTCATATATGAGTTTTAATACATTTAAAATATGGACTGGTATTCACATATAGGCCTAAAAAATGAATATTTGGGCTGTTTATGATAGAAAAACTTTCTTTAAAAGAAGTTTTTGAAAACAAATAGCCAATCGAATTAAACGTTTTCAGAGTGATTTCTGGTCTTAAATAAGGTCTTAATGTAACATTTTTGAGCTGCTGCTTAGGAGAGTGGGGAAAAAAGGCACTGGATTGAGCAGGAGGTCACTTGAGTTCTGTTCATGCTCCATTACCACAGGAAGAGTTGGGCCACGTTACCTGTGGGTCTCTTTCACCCTCACTGTGCTATCACACCTGGAATGGCAGGGCTAGCGTCTGCAGAGCTGCCTTCTTCAAAGGCCTATTGACACATCACCCACTAGGAAACCCATTTTTATCTGAGTGAGGTGATACAAATTCATTCAAATAAAGGTTACCAAATGTGATTCACAAATGAGGGGTAGTTCTTTTGATACTGTGGACATTTCATCTGCATTGGCACAAACATCCTAATTATTGTACACTAGGATATTAGAGTCCAAATAGAGAAGGCAAAATTACTGACTTTTGTCTAAAAGTGCATCAAAAGTTTGCAAACGTAGTTCCTAACATGCATTGGTATGCTTTGATTCACTGTCTGTTGGGTATTTTTAAAGATTTGAAAGTGAAAACAGTATTTTTCACAACTAGATGTTTCGAATGAAGAACTTATGCAGCTGGGAAGAAAATGGATTTTAGAATCAGATGAACCTGAGTTCAAATCCTAATTCAATTATGTATGACCTTGGACAGTTATTCAAGTTCTCTGAGGCCCAATGTACTCATCTGTAAAATGAGGACAAGAATACCTTATACTTTGGAAAACTGCACAAATTAGAAATAATATAGGCAAATCACCTGGCACATCCTAGGTACTCAATGACAGCTAAAAGCAACATTTTAAGAATAAAATGTGGTTTTCTTCTAATGTCTTACTAGTATGCTAGGAATACTCAGCAAAACTTAAAGGGATAGTTGTAACTGTCATCAGCTGTCTCACTCTGAAAGCCTAGCTTTGGTGTTTATTTGATGGATGAATAAATGTCAGTGAAAATAAACATTCAGGCTAAGCAGTTATAATAACAGTACATTCAGTTGACACAGTTCACTGTGTATCTAAAAGAAACATGATATTAGAGACCTCTTTAATATTCAGCTCATCAAAAGAATTATATTAATTAGTAAATCTACCCATTTTTATTACCAGCTGCACATCAGAGCTCTGTACATTAAGCAGTATTTAATTTTATTAGGTTACTACTTTAAAAAGTTCTTATTGACCTAGATTTTTATCAGGGATATGCTTTCTGTTAGCTTACACATGATTGGTCACATCCATATCATTACTAGACATTTATTCTCATCCCTTTTAGCTATTTATGTGCTAACACTTTACTTATATTAGTAAATTTTCAACATGTGTGTTTTGACACTCCCAGCACTGGCAATCCAGATCTGATGTTTTACAGAGATGCACGGAACAAGAAAATACATGTCTAAGACTATATAAAATAAGTCAAAACTTGACAATCAGAAGAAACAAGAATATAAATAAATGTTGGTCTTTTCCATTATAGATAAATTAAAATACATCATTAATAAAATACGTACACTTTGCAGTATGAACTTAGACCTGAAACAAAGTAAGTTGAGGTAAGGGGTATCAAAATTGAAAGATATAACACAATGAGACTAACAATGCCTCATCTAAATGATTGAAGGTATGCTTAATAAATATAGTGTATTTTTAAATAGTTACTGATTTTATGTAACCTTAATCTGATAAATGCACAAGATTAAATTTTCATTTGTTTGGGATTATCTAAAAAGGAATATGAGTCATTGAAAAGCTGGAAGCCCCTTCAGAATAAGAATCCTGTTAAACACGTAAAAAATAGTTGCATGAGATTCCTTAGACTAAGAATATCAAGAAGGCACTAATCATTTCAATCATCATCTTCACCTTATATTCTTTTTAACAGAAGAGGTCAATGAACAGTTCTTCATTAAATACTGACATCGAAACATAACACATAACACAAGTTGCGGAGAATGGCAGGTAAAAGTAGTGACACCAGGAAGGAAAACACTTGATTTTACTATCAGCAACGAAGACATGTAGGTCATAATGCCTTTCCAGCATGGTGGTATAACACAGTCTATAATATATCTACACAATAGATTATTAAAAGCCTCAGCAGTTTTCCCACTTCCAGTAGCAATCTGGTTTTAAAAGCCCACTGTTTTCATAGCTGAATAATATTGTCTCTATATTCATCTTTTATTTCCTCCCTGTCATTTCCCACCAATCTCTCCAATCGTCATTGTTGGGTTTTGGGTATTCTTTCTATTATTCTTATGGTCAAATTTTCTGATGTCTCAATGAATTTATCTCTATAGTGCTTCTTTACGTTTTTTGGTAACAATTTCTGAGGACTCTACTGAAATAAAATATAGTTCTTTCTAATGTGTCTACTTTTAAATAAATTTGTCTCCTTCATTAATAGCGGATAAAGAGATACCATAATGTCAATGGTAAAAACAATGGTTTAGTTCTCCAAGAAAACTGTAAAATAATTTCAAGATCAAAAATTCTGGAAATCAGGTTTTCAAGCCTTTTTTATTGGAAAACTTCAATTATTACCTTTTTAAAAAAGGGAGTAGCCAATATCCATTTATGAATTTTTTCAAACAAATAATAATAAAGAATAGCAAACTAGGATAAGAAAACACATTAGAAGACAGCTTTCTACTTCATACAACTTCTAGTTACCTTTTCCTATCCATTCACCTATTTCTGGTCAGCAGCAAGAACAAAAAATCCATGTATTTCTGCCTTTTTTGGGGGGTTTTCCAAATGAGCTTCATTTACCTGAATACAAACAAGAGCTAGGGG
The DNA here is from genome assembly GCF_964270905.1 of Leucopleurus acutus. NCBI lineage: Eukaryota > Metazoa > Chordata > Mammalia > Artiodactyla > Delphinidae > Leucopleurus > Leucopleurus acutus. The sequence continues at coordinate 37,377,171 of NC_139149.1, read as the reverse complement.
AAACAGCTTTTATATTGGCATAGACCAAGTACATGTCTCATGAACCAGGAAATCCTGCCTTCTATAGCTTCTTTTGTAGTTTCGAGTCCAATGGTTATAGAACCAACTGAAAGTCGAACAAAATTCAAAATGACACATGTTGACACATAACGGAAACACATGGAATCCTCTTGGCTGTTATTTTTTCTGAGACAAATCCCTAGCATTCTGTAAATAAAATTATAAATACTAAAGAAATGATGAGAATTTCACAATGGGGAAAGGATCATTTCTTATCATAATAAATATTTTGGTATAAATTTTAAAAAAACGTATAAAAGTTTAGTACCTTTGGGTACTTTTTTCTAATAAAACCATACCTGCTTCAGAACTTGTTTGATTATAGCTGCTAACAATGCTGTTTGGTATCACTGGAGTGGAGGACGTTGAAATTCTTGACTGAGGTGGATTGGGATGTAATGAATTTCCTAAGGCCATGCCCGACTGACTGAGCATCCCACAGTTCCCGCTAGCCTGAATCTGATTTATTAAACCTGCAAGATGGTGGTTTGGGACTGGACTGTTACTGTGAACAAAGTTAGTGTTTGCATTGTGGCAGTGCACGGCTTCCCCTCTTAAAGGTACGTCCTGTGTCAGTGGATTCTGAAGACCACTGGAGTTCACACTGGGGTCTGTAAAATGCAGCTGGTTAGCAGAGCAAGGCAAAGCAGTATTTGAGCGCCCACAACCCGGGCTACTATTGCTACTCAAGTGAGAGCTTTGACAACTCATAGACTGTAGTAACTGAGACATTGAACTGATGGGAAACGACCCCTGACCCTGCTTCCTTAGCAAGTCGGGTCCAGGTTTAGGAACTGCAGAACTATCCATTTGAGACTGTCTGAGCAAACTCAACACTGTGGTAGGTGGCTGTTTTCTTTTCCGCAGTGAGTCCTTTTGCTGAGACATCAGCTTATCTCTTAGTGCTGCTCGACCACTTTGCCCTTCACCTGTTGGGAGAAGCATGTTGGCAGCAGGAGGGAACATGGTGTTTAAAGTGCTATGTCCTTCAGTGTTGCCACTGCCAGCAACAGCTCCAGAATTGCTACTGCTGCTACTGTTGTTACCAGCAAGTTTGTTTTGATTTGCTAGCTGTGCTTTGGCTGCTGCTGAGAGTAAACTACTTGCTGGAAAGGAGGCAGCATTGTGCTGGTTCAAGATCTGATTTAAAGGCATTCCCAGCAAACCAGGCTGACTCTTTACAGAACTGCTTCCGGCAGATGCAGTAGGAAAAGCTGCACTGCTTGGGGTATTTAGTACATTACTCATTCCAGCAATTAATGGGTTAGGGATATCCTTGTACTGATGATGTCCATCGGACTTGGTAGAAGGGCTTGATGGCATTGATGGCCTTGGGGACCCTATTGTTGACCTTGGTGACCTGGGTGGAACCTTAATACCACTACAAGTGGCCTGGGGTCCTAGAGGTGGCATCATGAAATTTCCGTGATCTGATGATGTGGAAGATGAGCGTGATCTTTGGGGCGATGCCTCAATCCTTCCAATTCCAGTCCCCATCATGTGCACTGGGGATGTCACTGGAGAAGGGGACAGGGAGGTTGAAGCTGAATGCTGAACTCTTTGTACATGACTCCCATGATTCATGTGGCCAGGTTTTACGGTTGGCAAAGGGAGATTACTTGGCAAAGGAACAACAGCAGGAGGCATGCTTACATTCATCACAGGTACCTGAGAGTGGACATTTGAATGGAAACTAGTTGGATTAATGATAACAGGGTTCTGATTCACTGGTTTACTAGGAATAGGGTCAAGAATGCCAAGTGGATCTTTCTCAGATGTTAATGGCTTTTTCTGAAGAGCACAAGAAGGTGGAGGAGGGGGAGGTGGGCCTTGGGGTAGTTTGTGATGGAACATTGCTCGTGGTATTTCCATATTAGTTGAAAAATTACACATTGGTTTTTTCATTACTGGACTCTTTGTAGTCAAGGTTGGGGAAAGAGGTATATTAGTCCTTCCAGCCATTGCACAGGATGACTGTCCAGGAGAACCGTGTAGCATTACTGAAGGGGGAGAAAGAGGAGTCCTATTCAGGTGAATAGGACTAGAATTGGGAGCTCCATGAAAACCAGGATTATTTCTTGTGAAAACATCAGGGCTTCCAAGTGGGTCAGTCCTTGGAGAGACTGAGCCATCTCCATATATCTGGGAACCTGACGACGCTGGGCTGGGCAGGCCTCCATGGCTGCCACGGAATGGAGATTTCTGTCCGTGTTCACTGCTGCCCAATCTCTGCCGGGGGTAGACAGGGTGGAGTTCTTGTTGCTGGCTTCCAGGCAGTTCTTGTACATATAGCCTTCCCATGGCATTTGATGATCCAATCATTAATTTGAAAGGATTCTTACATTCAGGCATTACAGAATTTGTAATTCCTTCATGAGACTTATTTCTTACAGATCTTGGAGTTGCTGCCCGTGAAGGTACTACTGGAGTTGCATCTGATGTGAAAGAGAAAAAAAAAAAAATCTGTTAGTAGTCTCAGTTCTTTTGTGTTAGGATGGAGGGAGGGAAGGAAATGGGGAAGGGAGGGCATCTGAAAAAAGAAATCTGCAAACAGAAGCTGTGACTCTTTGCAATTAAAAGAAAAGTTCTGTACTCTACAGTAAATTTTGATTGTAAAAGATGCACACTGTTCTCTCTTAGTTGACCAAAGGTTCTCAATAACTGCTCATTATGCTTGTTTCCCTCATGTCTGTTGAGAAAGGATGGGGATCTGAATCTGTACATACTGACATTAGCCATTCTAATAGTATTTATAATATGCAAAATCAAGAATGACAGCCCAGATGGAAATGATGATGATTTTTTATTTTTTGGATTTGAATTTTTTAAGAACACAGTTACAATAGAAAATTGTAATCTGTGTGGCATAATATTTTCTTGAGTGATTTAAATGAATTACCATTTTCACCAGAAAATTTGTTGCCCTATAAAGGTTTGTATAACCTTACTAAAACCTCCTCGGGACAGCTACAAAAACTCTTCCTCATCCCAATATTTTCACTGTGAGAGTAACAGAGTCTTAATTTTTGTGAATTAAGTAAATAAGATTCTGAATCTTTTACAAAGGGAGTGATAACAACAGTAAATACAGTGAAGTTAAACAATCATGCTAAACTTCATATCAAGTTTGCAATGCTTTAACACTTCAATTTCTTTCCCATTAATTAGTCATTGTTGTAAAACCAGCCTCAGTCAACCAAATTAGGTAGAAGATTGCAATTCTTTTATTAGGATAGAATTCTTACGCAAAATTTAGTCAGAGTGCAAAAATCTTCAGTACTGGGCTCCAATTGAGTATTCTCTTTTTACAGAGTGCATTGCTCCCTAGCTGGCTTTTTGGAATCCCTTCAGTTCTTTCAGAGATCAGACAGAATGCAGGCAACAAAAGCAACCTGGTTCATCATACAGAATTTTCATTTGATGTCAGAATTCTAGGTTTAAGTTTTTTTAGCCCCAAAGGAAGTTTAACTATTTTATAAGGTTGTGACTTCTAAAACAGGGATGGCAAATAAAATTAGTTTCATATACCAATTCCCATCAACTGGTGGTGGCTGCTTAGAGAGCTATGCTGAAAAGGGTGCTGAGCTCTAGCTGGACTCCATGAGAAAATGCCAATGAGTCTATTAGAGGCACAGGAGATAAGAGTGGTACTATTCATACTATACATTGGCCATCCCAATTCTTAGACTTACAGCATATCAGCAAGTATACTCAGATTCATTTGCAATCAGAGGTATATTTACTTAAATGGATAATTACACATTTAAGATAAATAAACTTCTCCTACCTGCTGAGTAGTATACAGGTCAAATCATAACATAACAATTTCTAAGTCAGTGGTTCTCAACCTGGGATAAACAGAAGTCTTGGTAGTGTACAATCAAGAAGTAAGAGAATGTAGTGAACGTATATTTTTCTTGGGAAATGTGGGCTTTCTGTTTCTGGCATGGTAGAGATGCTTTGATAGAGTGATTTCTGTATATAATACAGTATATGAAAAGTTGAGAACCAATCATAAAAGAAAATCACAGCAGATAAACTCAACTGAATTCATTTTCTTGTTAAAGAAAGATTTTTACAGTTTGTAATCAAGGAAATAACATATGAAAAATATTTGGGGCACTGAGCTTGGCATATAGTGAGAACATAGTCATCTGTATTAACATCACTAACATTATTACGGGACTGACTGTGTCCTCTTTAGTAATAAAACCACCAAGTTGTGTCTTTTCTTGTTCATTTACATAGCTGTCTACAATTCAGTGATTAAAAATATAGACATTGGCATTTTTACATTCAACAGAATTTAGAAAGTAGCTGTCGTTTAGAAAGGATTTCTTCCATAGTGGGGAAAAATAGGTACCATCTTTAAAATAAAAGGAATACTAAACAGATAAACAGAAGTCATGCTGCTCTTATGCTGCAGTTAGGAACTAAAGTATTACAAGAGTTGGCAAATGTAAATGCTAGGTACTCATCAAGTGCTTTTGTGTATATTAAATAGACCTTTCGAAAGAGGTGTTGTATGTTTATGCATGTAAAATAAAGAGAGGTGAAAACTACTACATGAGTCTTCTTAATCTTTATTTAAATCCCAAACTTTTAATATAATTTAAAATTAGAAAATGGAAATAAATGCTATGTCTGAAGTTGGTAAAAGAGTAGAAATTAATCCAATAAAGTATATCATTTTAAAAGGAGATGGAGATATACCTCTTATACCTATACTAGTTAAATATTTACCTTTAATAATGAAACTTGTATGTATAGAGTAGGACAAAGGACCTAGACCAAGATTCTGCTCCAATCATTAAAAAGGAAACAAGGCAGACTCTGTAGACAGAGCTGAAATGGTTTGATATGATGTGAAGTGAGAATGGCAGCAGATATGAGCATGTGCAAACATATGTGCAAGGTAAGATGCAAAAATGAAAACATACTTACATCAAGGTGGCAGGCTAATGATAAATTTTAAATAATTTATTACTGTTAAATGTCTTTAAGTTATTGCAATATCTTTTAATTTAAAAAACATAGCTCATTAAAGAAAAAGAAAAATTCACTAAAATATATTTTTTTCTTACATACCTTAGTGGAGCAAATTTTTCTGATCATTCCTGTTAAAGTTTAAAGGTTAGAGGGTTATTGGAGAGGAGCTCTCTGCTAATAACTGCCAAGTTTGTCTTTCCCTACCCTCTTCACATGAGTTCTAAGTGTGACTCTTTAATGACCTGTTTGGTGTCACAACTGCTTCTCTTTGTATCTAAAACTATCAATAATTTGGCCTCAATTTACCTACGCAGGTTTAATTTTCCACTCAAGTCACATTAGTTTCCACATCATTTCTTAATTATGCTATACTTATTCTAGACAAGAATTTTCTTATTTCCCTTATGTGTCTAAATCCTACCATTTTCCAGGGCTGGTTCAAATCTGAGTTCTACCATAAAGCTTTCTCTGATCACTACAAGTTATATTCCTCATCCTTATTTTTCAGAACCCTGCAGAACAATGCTACTTATCTTTCATAAACAAATGCTTTGGTGTTCAGCTGTATTTTATCCAGAATTACTATTCAAGTGTTAATTGTAATATTTTGGAGAGTTCATATTCTAGCCCTTACAAAAAGAAGTTCCTCAGCCTCAAAGTATAATTCCACAAATTACATATAAATCATAAAGGGAAAATGTACCTCAATAATGGACATAACTTTAAACAAGAAATCAAACTTAATGTCATCAATACGGGATAAACTGCCATTATGTGCTTCCTAATGAGGATATAACATCACCTATGCAGTATTCCTACCAAACTATGTTTAACCTGAATATAAATATGAGGAAGCAATCAGGCAAATCCAAATTGAGGAACATCTATAAAACTGGCCTAGACTCTTCAAAAGTATCAACGTCATGAAAGATTTAAAAAGACTGGGGAATTGATGTAGATTAAAGAAAAGTAACGTCTCTTTGCAGTTGCACAATCTTTGCATCCTGGATTTTAAAAAAGATTGGATTGAAAAAACTGTAAGAATATTATTAGGACAACTGGAGAAATCTGAATATAGACTGCATATTAGATAATACTATCATAACAGTTTTAAATTTCCTGAATGTGATAATTAGACCGTGGTTTATATAAGAGAACATCCATGTGTGTTGAAATACTTAGGGGTGAATTGTCACAATATCTGCAACTCCTGAAACAAAACGTTAACTGGTAAATCTAGGGTACTCGAACTGTTCATGTAATTTTTCTGCAGCTTTGAAATTTTTAAAAAATTCGTGTGTGCATACAAGCGTGTGTGCATGTATGTGTTGGATGGAGGTATAAAAAATTCTCGGCAAGGTGATTTGTTAGTAGGTGTTCAATATGTAGCTATTAAATGACTGAAAGAATAACACTGCCAGTTCATGATAACATTGCTAGTTGCATTTAAGGACTTGATATTACACGTTCCAATAAAGCCCTAGGAAAAAGGCTACATTTGTTTCCTAAAAACCAATGGCACTTTCTCTTTTGTTAGCTCAGCTCAATGTACCTCCATAGCATTTGTACGTGCTAATCAGTGTTTATTTTCCTCATTTAACTAAATGATTTGGATAGGAAACTTTGGGTGACAACTTCATGGGAATTTTTCAGAACTAATTTGCTATTTGCAATAAAATGATAAAACATACATAATTTTAAATGCATTGTGCATGTTTGAAAAGTGGACTCAGAAAATGCTTGGCAAAGTGATTTCTAGTGACTCCTCCAGGAGAGGAGTGGGGGAGGAAAAATCCCTAAAACCTTCACCATATTACATACTTGTTCCTCCTCCGGGACTGGGGAGCACCAGAGAAGGATGTGGGGCTTCCATGCTTTTATGAAGTGTGGCCACTGCAATGATTTTTCTTTTATGTATGCATAGCTTTGTGACATCTTCATCTGCTTTAACATCTTCTGCAGTTCTCTGTTTCACAGCAGCTCCAGGATCAAAATTAAACACCTGGAAAAAGCACAGCCTTTGTTTAAAATATGTCTGTAAAAATATTAAGTAAAAAGATCCCCTTGTTAAAAAAAAGTTTTGCATAGATTAACCCATAAATCTGAACACAACTTTCTCAAGTTTTTAAATTAAGAAAAGCAACTTTATATATAATGGAATAAATACTTCTGCTGAACTCATGGTTTTTAGTGGCAGGGTAAATAATGAGAATTATCCTAATTCTGAGATAGCCAAGATAAACATATGGAAAGGAATAGTATCTGATAATGTTCCCAATTTTAGATACTTCCTGATGTTATAACAGTACAAAAACAGATGAAGTACAGTTAAGAAACCCTAAAATCTGACATTGCTATATGCTAACTTTTTCTTTGGCTTTACTTTATTGCTATATTAATATGACCTTTTCACTGATTTAAAAAATCTACCAATCTATTTAAAAAAATATTTATTGTGTATATACTTATAAGCTGTTTCAAGTGCTTTTTTGTGAATGAGGTGACACAAATAAAAAAGAAAAACTTGTCTATTAATCATTAGTTCTATGATTGGGACTATTATAGATACCCAGAAAACAATGACATGTTTCTATAGTAAATATTTTATCATTTAAAATGATTTTACTTTTTACCTTGCAAAGGAGTAAAACAGTTTCACTTTTGGCTATGAGGGTTCAGCTTTGTAATTTAAGAAATATTTGTGGCAGATCTATCAACACCGGTACTAAAAATAACATTGCAGACTGAGCAGGAGGGAAAAAAATACTGTACTGTTAAATAGTGAGCATGGGTATAGCTCTAATAAAATGGTGCAAAAGGGGTTTTGATGAAATATTTAATATGAATATAGGTTTGTCACCTTTGAAAATGACTCTTGGACTTGAACTATTTTCCACAATCTTTAAGCATTCCAAAATGCATGCAAAAGATATATAATTTAAGACTTTAAAATGTATAAATGATTGGAGAAGTAATATAAAAATGAAATGCCAAATGAGAAAAGCAAATATATGAAACACCTAAAAAATGAAAAATTGCTGATACATCTATTGCGAAATGGTTACCTTGGGAAGAATAAGAGGACATTCCAAGCCACACTTGCATGTTCCGTCAGTAAGCAGGTATGTTTTAACCTGCTCCAAGCAAGATAACAAAGACCCACTGGGACTGCGAAAATAGTTTAAAAAAACATCAGGAAATAATTCTGACTGCACATATTATATGAAAAACGGCATAATTTATAGTCTTACTGTCCTTCACAGGGTTTTTTCCTATGAAATATTGTCCTACTAAGGAAAAGCATTTTCTTTGTCAGTATTATGTTAGCTACTAAATTATAGCCTTTAACACTATCACTCTTTCTTCTGACCAAAATATTTCTCAGAAAAATACAGATCTTCATAGAAAAATAAATAAAAGTATTTTGACAACCAAGAGTGGACTAAGGATGGGAAAAATGTATTCTTAAGAAAGAGCAGGTAAGAAAGGAACAAGAAAACTACATGAAAGTAATCATTATCATTTTAAACTAGAAGATCTACTTCTAAAGCTGTTTGAGGAAAAACTGAAATTTAGGAACACGTTGGAGGTCAAACCAGAAAGTCACTAAGTTTACAAAAATTCGAGCTAACAAGTTCTTCCCTTTAATCTTGGAGTCTAGAACCAAGCTGCCCCTGTGTAAAAACAGGCTTCTCTTTTTCCTCCCTCATTCATGTGTTTCTTTGAAGATAGATCAATGTGGCCCAGCTCAAATTCTACTGAAGATCCAAGCTGTACTTATAAGGATGGGGAACTCTTGAGGAGACAGGGTTTTAGGTGGCAGAAAGGTTCCTTGCAGGCCTTGCGGCTGGTTATGGGGTAGTGCTCTCAACATTACTACTCTTTGGGTCACAGAAGTTAGTATGATATGTGAATACTGATCAAATTTAAGTCTACAGATGAGGTACTAATCCTGATGACAGGATAAGTCTCTAATGTTTATTTACAATGAGGATTAGTTTAAAATGGGCAATTTGCATTTTAGGACTTCTATTATTAAGGTACTGATTTTACAGCTTGTATGCATATTATGTCTTGAAAACTATTATATACTTTTTATTCAAGAATATCTTTTATTTATGACTATTTACCAAAACTTTCGCTTAAGCCATCTGATAAAGTTTAACCAGAAACGATATCTCCATTTCATAAACAAAGCTTTACATTACCGGGGGTAGACTATTCTGCTTCTACAAAAACACAGGTAGTAGTTTGGTGTCTATAAATAAACCAGCTTTAAAATGCAATTCGTATTTTACTTATGGACAATCATATAAGTGACTTACGCATGTAGAAAATCACAATTAAAATCCTCAACTTTGTTAACTCTCTCATTTATTTGGGCTAACAATTTTTTTCAGATGATATGCAAAGAATAATAATTCCCATATTACAGACTGGAGTTCCACCCTAGCGGTAGGGGCAGCGAGATGTTTTTGGAGGTCTGGTAATTTTGATAAAACAAAATCACTAGTTATGTGAAGAATCCATGAATTTTATGAAAAGAAACTGCCTAATGTGTTACAGTTAAAAAAAGTGTATGAATGAATCCTAGAGGCAGTTAATTGTAAAATTAAACTTGAAGACAAGAATTCCTGAATTCTATGAGTACTCTACTCTAGACACTTTAAAAACACTTCCTCTCAATCAGTCAGTTGGGTTCTTTCCTTTAGTTGCAGCTCTTTAATTAACTTTTGGGAGTAATAATTAACATAAAAATAGTTACAAGTCTTATGGCATAGATAAAGCTTACAAGATTGGAAGGAGGTGGGAAATTTAATGTGCAGCCTCAATGCCACCCTGAGGCAGGAGCAGCTGGAGACTAACCTAAAAATTATAAGCAAACTGCACATTGCAAAGGAAGCTATAGAAGGAGGGCTAGCCTCTTCTACATGTTCAAGTAGTAATTTAACCAGTTATATACAAACAAATCAAACCCATGCTGGCTGAATTTATTTGAAGGTGTCTTACCTTATCTGGCAAAGTTAGGTTCCAAAATAATCTTTAGTGTACAGATTTGGATTGGGAGAATTCAAACTCATACTAACAGATAGTAAAGTCTACTCAGACTTGGAAAAGTCATGAGCAAGATAACTGACAGATTCCCAGACTTAATTTGCTTTAACCTAACTCTCAGCAACCTGAAAAGCTGATTTATCTTTCATAGGGATAAAGATGAAGTAAAACAAAAACAAAGCAAACAAAATCCCCCCAAAACTAAATTATCAAGATTTTTGGAGTTATTTGCTCTAAGCTGAATATATATTTGCTCCTTACAGACTAGGAAAACCATAAATATGAACATAACACTGATATCTTGCTATATTATTGATACATTGCTAACAAAGTATTTCTGGCAGTTTGTTAACAGCACTGACAATAGAAACACTTTGAGAAAGTTATTCCGTGTGTCCTCATCCATCTAAGCTACCATGGGGTGAGCTCCACATTCCCTGCTTTCTTATCCCTTCACCTCAATTAATATAGAGCAATAGCTTGAATATTACAGAAACAAAAAACACGTGTGCAAAAGAATTTCAATTGGTCATTAAGTTTACCTCAAGAAATACCTTGCACAAAACAAACCAAACAACCAACCAGCCAACCAACCAACCCAGGACAGAATCTGAACTGACAGTAGAGTTGTTATAGTATGAAATCATTTGGGTTTATATAATGGAAAATTCTTCATTTATATAAATACATCTTTGCACAAATGAGAATTCCGTTGAAGCTGAGATACAAATAACCACAATGAAAGTAACAACATTAACGTAATGATGCAATGTGATATTTTTAAAGAAGTTCTCTTTGTAATAGTTTTTCTTATTACATCACAAAAAAAGATTTATGGTATTCTAATCATATACTTACTGATAAACTACAAAGTAAGGAACTTAGGTGCCAATTGTTTAATAATAAGACTAAAACTTCTTGCCAACAGTTCAGTTACTTCATTCAAGTTGTTCAACATAATAAAGGCTGTCAAAATTTAAAAGAGCAGGCATTTATATGTAATTTGTATGATTTTTACTTGTGAGATGACTCCATCATGACTTATTCTTTTACTATTATATGCAGGGAATAGATTAAAAACTGCACAGAAAAAATAGGGAAATTATTTTTAGTTAATATCAGGCATTAAGAAACTAATAATTGAAACTGCCTATAGATAAAAACACTTAACCTTACATCAGAATAGCCAGCTGAAGCACTATGAAGGACACAATAATATTGTGAGGAGACATCAGGTCTGTTTTCAGTATTTTACATTCTCCTGTGAATGTAGTAATGATGCTCATGAGTTTCTTTTAGAAATCTTCCTATTTTTCTTTATCCTTGTTAGAGAGATAAGCAGGATGACATTTTATATAAACACAAATAATGCATAAAAATCCTCTCTTGTAACCTAAGGCAATTTACCTCGCAAAACAGTACAGAATAAAAACACTTAAATATTTCCAGCATGAAGATCATTTATTCAAATTAATTTCAGGTGCTGTCCGTTATAATAGTTACACTCTCAGAGGAACAGACTGTACCTCCTTCAGCTGGGGACCACAAACTTGGAGGTAGCACAGGTAATAATAAGGGCTCACCTGACATAAAGCACTCCATTTTGATCCACACGACGCTGCCAACCCACAGGAACTTGTATAGCTGGAAGACCTCCATCCTTGTCCCCTCCGTCACACTCCTTGCCTCCATTCATTTTCTGTGTCTGCTTGGGACTCCCCAAAGATATCAGCAATAAGATGATATCCTTATATTACAGGGCATCATGGCCTTCAAAAATGGCCAACGCAGCACAGTTTTCCCCAGACTGTACAAAATGCATTGGGAAGCTTCGGCTCAGTTTGGAACCAAGTCCTTGAAATCTGCCATTGTAGAAAAAATCAGTTTCCCATTATAATCTACATTAAATAATCAATATTTAATTCCTAAGGATGGTCTACATGGGTAAAAACGAGTGCTTCTGACTAAGGAAAATCATATTCACCAATGCTGGTACCTGTCTGAAGTGGGGGAGGGGAGGAGTGTAAGTTTTTAGTTCAACATTTTGTCTTGAACCTTGATGTTGGACTAAAATAACCTCTATTGTTTAGAAACTGTTCTCATTTTTACAGTGTGAGTCAGTTAATATTTCCAGGTACTACCCGCCTTTATAGGCCACATTCTTTAAACTTTCTCTTCATCTTCCAATCTGAATCCAAGATGTTGCAGGTTGGTTCATCTGATGTTTTCATGTCTTCAAAATTCCAATAATGTAGCCTGAAACATATGTAAATATGTAAACACTACATTTAATAATGAAAAACTGAGAAGCTGCACACTGTTTTTCTTTTTTTTTAACATTTTTATTGGAATATAATTGCTTTACAATGTTGTGTTAGTTTCTGCTGTATAACAAAGTGAACCAGCTATAAGTATACATATATCCCCACATCCCCTCCCTCTTGCGTCTCCCTCCCACTCTCCCTATCCCACCCCTCTAGGTGGTCACAAAGCACCGAGCTGATTTCCCTCTGCTATGTGGCTTCTTCCCACTAGCTATCTATTTTACATTTGGTAGTGTATATATGTCAATGCTACTCTCTCACTTCGCCCCAGCTTTCCCTTCCCCTCCCCGTGTCCTCAAGTCCATTCTCTATGTCTGCATCTTTATTCCTGTTCTGTCCCTAGGTTCATAAGAACCATTTTTGTTTGTTTGTTTTTAGATTCCATATATATGTGTTAGCATACGGTATTTGTTTTTTTCTTTCTGACTTAGTTCACTCTGTATGACAGACTCTAGGTCCATCCACCTCACTACAAATAGTTCAATTTTGTTTCTTTTTATGGCTGAGTAATATTCCATTGTATATATGTGCCACATCTTCTTTACCCATTCATCCGTCGATGGACACTTAGGTTGCTTCTACGTTTTGGTTATTGTAAATAGTGCTGCAATTAACATTGTGGTACATGTCTCTTTTTGAATTATGGTTTTCTCAGGGTATATGCCCAGTAATGGGATTGCTGGATCATATGGTAGTTCCATTTTTGTTTTTTTAAGGAACCTCCATACTGTTCTAAGCTGTACACTTTTAAAAATAGAATAAACTGGTAAGTGTACTAAACCACTCTTAAGTCCTCTGCTGTCAAAATCACATGTCAAACTCAACGTGTTTTCTTCTTCCAACTTGATCCACTTACTCCAGTTAAAACAATTCGGTTGCTCTCGCAACTTTCTAATTGCAAGATAGAGATAGACCCATAATTATGGCGTTACACATATACACACAGAACCTCCTTCTAACTGACAATAAAAACATATTTACGCACAACCTCCTTCTGACAATAAAAACATATTTATCACCTCTTAGAACCTGACAACTAGAAAGTTGTGTGTTAATCCAATCACTTTTTTTTTTGGCCATGTGGCATGTAGGATTAGTTCCCCGACCAGGGATTGAACCCACATCCCCTGCATTGGGAGCAAGAAGTCTTAACCACTGGACTGCCGGGGAAGTTCCTCAAAAACTGTGTTAAGTGACTTAAGATTCATATCATAATAGTAAAACTTTAAAAAGTTAAAATAAAAATTAATATTTTAGATTGTTTTAAATATATGTGCATGTATAACTCAATCAACACATAGTGTAAGTATACACAAAACTACTCAATCTGCATTCTTAAAAGTCTACATATTTAAGTTGGTCCCAAATCTATTTTTAGATCTCTTCATTGGGAAAGCAGGAGAATGCTTTATAGTAAAAGGCATCATGAATTCAGGCATACACCTTATTGCAGCCTTGGCTCTGAGGCAGATTAAAGGTGTTGTAATGAAGCAAATACTAATATAGCTGAAAGTCAGGAACCATGGGGATGGGTGTGGGAAACACTGGCAGGCAATGGGAAAACCAGCAAAAATTTATTGGGAAAAATGTGGGGTGTAAAGGATAGTGCCAAGTAGTACATTCTCAATGGTGACTCAAGGTGCTAATTTGCATTTCTGGGCCCACTCCACTGGGTCTATGCCTCTCAAAGAAATGACCTGCTTACAGGCACAGCTTCCTATTTCTGTCTCCCATTCACCGACCCCTGCTGATCACATATGTGTTTTATTCATGTTTCATTTAACAGTTAATGAGTGGCTATTATGTACGAGGCACTATGCTATGTGCTGGATTACAAAGATGGTAAGACACCAGTTTATCCAAAGCCCCAGGAAATATTTGTGTTTGGCACTAAAGAGGTGCTGAGGGACTTCCCTGGCAGTCCAGTGGTTAAGACTCCGCACTTCCACTGCAGGGGGTGAGAGTTTGATCCCTGGTCAGGGAAGTAAGATCCTGCAGGCGGTGTGGCAAAAAAAAAAAAAAAAAGCTGCTGAGTGGGGTAGAATAGAAAGGAAAGAGGCAGGGAGTGGGACGAGAAAGGATGGAGAGAGCAAGGAAGGGACAGTTCCTGTCCTCAAGAAGTTTCCAGCCTAGTGGAGTTCCTGGTGCTAGTGAAAGATGTGACAGAGATAAGAATTTTGTGTGATCCTGGACTCCCAGTTTGGCCAAATAGCAACAGACCCCAATGAGTGAAACTTTTTTTTTACAGTCCTTTTTCATGCTCATTTTACTACCTTGCTTTTTCCTAAAGAAACCTCTTCCGTGGTCTGTGGTCTTTAGATTGGACCACCTCTCATCTTCCTCACTTTCAAGCTTTCTTTTAGATGCCTATTTCTTTCTTTTTTTTTTTTTGTCTGCCTGCTCTTGTGTGTGACTCCAACTTCCCCAAGACTGACTGGCTCACTCCATTAAGTAATTTGTAGATCTGCCAGATAATAACATTGGATTCATTTCTGCCAAATGTCTCCCTCATATTTCAATAATCAAAAATACAAATATCTGACGGCTGGGTTTTGCTTAGACCAGCGGTTCTCAAAGCATGGTCCTGTGACAAGCATCATTATTGTTACTAACATCTGGGAACATGTCAGAAATACAATTCACAGGACTGACCCCATACTTTCTAAATTAGAAACTCTGGGGGCAGTCTGTTTTTTAACAAGCCCTCTAGGTGATTCTAATGCATGCTCAAGCTTGAGACCCACTGGCTTAGACTAATGCCCCTGCTTTCCATCCCCGGACATGACCGGTTTTACATTTCTACACCATGCAGGCAGCCAGCCTACTACTTCCTTTTGTTCCTGGGAGGGTCATCCTTTTTTTGGCTGATAGATCACCATTCTAGAGGCAGCTCAGTTGTAAGGGCCTTAGGAACCCCTCACGCAGCTGAGGTCCAGTAACTATACAGTTATCATCTATTTATCTCTAAGAGGCGTTGATTTCCTCAACATTCATTTTGTGAATTTGGAAAATTCAGAGATGTTTGAGATGAAAACTAAAATTGAACTGTAATCTCACTGTTGAATCATAACCACTGCAAACATGGATGACTTTCTTTCAGTCATTGTTTTTGGAAATTTCTAAAAGCACACATTAAAAAAAAGAATTTAATCTAATAAACAATGAACCACTACTCCAAATTCACAATGTAAGCATTTTGTCACTTTTGCTTATTTAAAAAAACAAAACACTTTAAAAATATTACAGATGAAGTTAAATACTACCCCTCACTCCCATCCAATTTCTCTTTTTCATCCCATTCACCTCCCCTCTGGCTTAAAGGCAACTAACATCCTTATTTTGGTCTGTATCTTTCCAGGCTATGTTTTTTTTTTTAAATAAATTTATTTATTTATTTTTGGCTGCGTTGGGTCTCCGGTGCCATGTGCCGGCTTTCTCTAGTTGCGGCGAGTGGGGGCTACTCTTCCTTGCGGTGCGTGCGCTTCTCATTGCGGTGGCTTCTCTTGTTGCGGAGCACGGGCTCTAGGCATGCGGGCTTTAGTAGTTGCAGAATGCGGGCTCAGTAGCTGTGGCTCGCGGGCTCTAGAGTGCAGGCTCAGTAGTTGTGGTGCATGGGCTTAGTTGCTCCGTGGCGTGTGGGATCTTCCCGGACCAGGGCTCGAACCCGTGTCCCCTACATTGACAGGCAGATTCTTAACAACTGCGCCACCAGGGAAGCCCGAGGCTATGTTTTTATATGTTTATTCCTTATGTATATATGTAAACAATATTTGGTTTTGTTATATGTATTTTAAAGTTTTTACATAAATACTATTATACATATATATCATTCTGCAACTTGTTTTTTAAAATTCAACATTGCTTTGAGTGCTATCTCTGTTGAGATACATAGATCTATCTCTGTTGCAGATATATAGATCCAATTTGTTAATTTTAAACATTTGAATGGTATTCTAACATATGACTTTACAATTATTCATCTATTGGTATATCAATCATATTAATGTTGGGTTGTAGGGTCTGCACGTTTAAACTTTAGAGGCACTGCCAAATTGCTCTCTAAAGTAGCTACACTAATTCCATTTTTTTCTATGTATAATAGTGCCTTCTTTCCTTTAAATATTGAATTATTACCACTTTATACTTTATTTTCACCTTGAGCATTTTACTATGGCATTAAATATTTTTCCAAAATATTACTTTTAATTGCTTAGAATTTTCTTGGACAGAAGTTTATAATTTATTTACTTACTTCCCTTTTGTGGACATAGATTTTCTCCTAAATTTTCACAATTACTAATAAATCTGAGGTAAATATCTCTGTACATAAATATATGGCCATTTTGATAATTCACTTAGAAGTATTTGCTAAAATAGAATTGTGTAATTTTAGGGCCTTTGATAAATTTCCTGAAGTGCCAAGAGGGTAGTTTTAGGAAAACATTTCAGGACATGTTTCTCAAACTTTTGAAATCCATGCATGCCCTCTTTTGCTGAATATTAAAATCTATTCTATTTGCCTCCGAAATTCTGATAAGTTTATCTTCTATATAGACCAATCATTCAAGATTTAGTCAAGTTTTATTTTTATAGTTTTATGATGAAAACACCAGTTTCTCCTCTTTTCCAAATTTAACATAAAAACTACATATCCACAACATTTTCCCTTCACTCCTTCCCCAAAGATTCCATTATGACCCACCCTGTATATGGCTTGGTTCAAGCCCAGTAGACACAGGTTAAAACAGAAAAGATATTGTAATATGAAAGGCACCTCCATCTCATTAATACTAAGGATCAGGGATAGATCTTATACTTAGAACATAATTTAAATTTATTTCACAAACATTTCTGGTAGCAATAACAAAATTCACAAAGGGTGTGTGTGTGTGTGTGTGTGTGTGTGTGTGTGTGTGTGTGTGTGTGTGTGTGTGTGTGTGTGTGTGTGTATGTTCTGAGAATATCTGCCACCATTCTACCAACGATTTCATTTTCCAACCACCTTTCAATATGCAAATTAGTCTATGAGAGTCGACTTTTGGTGAACTGAATTTTAGTGACCTGATTCACTTCTTTGCATTGGCTTCATTCAGAATTCAAATTAGATGTCACCTCCTCAAGGAGATCACACTGTAAATCCTAGGTATTCTCTGAAACTTTGTTAATTCACTGATACCTCTTATTACCCGATTTTTTTCTTATCATTTTTTGTTTGTTTATTGCCTATCTCTCCCCACAGGAATGTAAACTCCTCACAGCAGGGACTTGTTTCTCTAGGTTCCTCCAGTAGTCCCACTTCCTGGTGTAGTACCCCTGGCCTACAGGAGGTGCTTAAATACTTGATGAAGACAAGCTACAAGTTACTACAATGACTACATTCTAGTTAGCCAATACAGTTTTATATTTTGATTTTTACAACATAGGCCTGTAAAGTTTTAGCAACACAGGCGTCTAAAGTGAAAGAAAAGTTTTTAAAAGAAGTCAACAGAAGCCGGTGACTATGCATGTTGACAAAAAATACAAAGGATGTTTTTTGCTCTAGATTTGTCCCTAATGATCTCAAAATCTTTGAGTAATAACTTCTGTGTAGCAAAAGTATGATAGGGCTTCTAAAAAAACCAATATGCTAACTTTATACTTTATTTGTAAAGTGCATCAGAGTTTTATTTAAATGGTTTATATACACACTTTAATTGGATTAATAATGGAACCACTAAAATAGATGAATGCAACCATATAAAAATGAAACTTGTATTTCAACAGGATGATAATTAATGCAATAGACCTTTTTTCTCTATCTGCTTTACTGCCATTCTTGTCAACCTAAGAATAAATTCACTATGTTATGCAGTGATAAGTGTATATTTTAAAAGTTACACCCAAAACACCATGCAGACTAAATATCAGAGAATATGACATCATGAAAATAAGTAGGTAATCTTCATAAATCTTTCTGAATAACATCAAACATCATACATTCTTCTGAATAATGTCACACAACCTTGATTAATGTAAAAATAATGAATTGATTTTTAAGTCATGTGATATTATGAGTAAATTCTATTAAAATGTTTATAATGACATCACGCATTAATCTTGTGCTCAGGGCCATTACTTGGATACACAGTAGGACAGAATGAATCCTGAATGAGCTATTACCAAGGTGAGACGATGTAAATTAGGTAAAACACCAATATTTAATGTTATATAAGTATAAGTTATCATTTGTACTTTTTATACAATGATTATAAACTTAACTCAGGAAATATTCAAAGTTAAGAAGTCTCCTCCAGTAAATCAACTATATACTTCAATAAAAAAATTTTTAAAAATAGAAAAAAGAAGTCTCCTCCATTCTGACATTTGCAAGGGTGAATGCCTCATGTTCTCCAATTGAGAAAAAAAGCTCACATAAAACCTACCTCTATACTTAAATTCCAAAACAATATGTACATGCAACAACAGGTATAATTGGATTAAGAAATAACATAAGCGTTAGCATTTTGAAGAGTAATGTCTGAGTGGCTACAATGTTATCATTTGATTGGGTAATGAATGGATATACTCATCATCTTTCCATCATTATTAAGTTAAATTATGCTTCTTAGGGTAACCCTGAATGACATTTCCCTTTTCAGTGATCTTTCATTCTCATATCTATTATTTAAACAGTTCCTTAAAAGTACTTAGCCAGCCTTCCCCTTCAACCTTCCCATCTGTTTCACCTTTCACCTATTTACTCAAGCTATGCATTTTTATTTATGAGCACACTTATCTTACAGTTATATCTTCTTTTATTTAAAAAATAAAACCTTCCAAAAAGTAGCCTCATTTTAACTCTGGTTATTATTTTCATTTGGTTCTTATATTCACTGTGCAGCCACCTCTTCCAAAACATACCTCTCAGATACATCTTTTTAAGAGACCTAATGCTTCTGCCAGGCTCTACTTACTCACCCCAAAGTACCCCAGTACATTTACACCTGTTTTATACAGTTGTATCAGGATACCACAAGCACATCTTTCCTGCTCTGATCACTAAAACTCTCTAGTTTCAAACATCCTTGCCCTTTCAGTGCAGAAGAGTGTAAACATTCAAAAACTGTGCATGAGGATCACATTCACGTGGAAGGTTACATTTTTTCACAAACTCGGAAGGTATAGGGATAGGCTCCTGAGAATGAGGCCAGTCTTCAGAGTCAAGGTAACAAGGATCCTGACCTATGCCCTTCTATGGTCAGAAGGATTACTTACACAGGCCATTTCATGTTACCAACGTTCAGCAACTTACACATTCTCGGCACACAGAAGCCTTTGGAGGATTAAGTGCTGAATGTAGTAGATTGCAATTGGCCACAAATATTTTGTAGCTCCTTCCATCAGGAATTGGGACTTATTACTCTGTGGAGAGAGAAAAGTCCAGCTGGTCCAGCTAGCCCAGCTGAAGCCCCAGACATGTAACTGAGCCCAGCCAGCACCATGTGGAACAGGGATGAGCTGTCCCAGTTAAGCCCAGCCTAGACTTCCAACCCACAGAATCATGAGTATTATTTCAAATAGCCAAACACTATACTGGAAATGATCTAGAAGTCTAAAATAGGGTTTTATTTAAATTAAGTACAGTATTGAGATGCTATGTAGCTGTACATTTTAATAGCTTGTGACCTTGGAAAAGTTTAAAAAATTGTCTTTCCTTATAAAATGGAGATTTTATAGAACTGTTTTGTTCTGGGGATACAATAAGTTAAAAGTTGTAAACTAGTACCTAGCACATAATAAATATCTAAGTTGTTATTATTTATACATAGCTATTAAAATCATGTTATTGAAAAGGTCCATGACATTGTCAGGTGAAAAAACACATGACAAAGTTGCATGTATAGTTATAAATCTTCATTTACAAAAATGCTACTATTTATGTAGATATAGTAATAGAACAGCAGTATCTTCCCCATGCTTATCCCTGGATAGCAGGAACATGAGTGACTTTTATTTTCTTCATTGCTTTTCTATATTTTCAAAAAATTTTTATAATAAAAATGTGTTGGATCTGTAATTAGGAAAATTATTATTTCCAAAAAAATTAAATGTTATATCCATAGAACAGCTAATTAATGTTTCCCCAATACTTAAAAGCATTAGGGAAGATTTTTATTGGAAACAGTCACAAGCTTTGTGCCTAGTATTATGCTATTATTTCTCTTTCTGTTTTAGCTAAGTGGAGAAAAAGATAGGGAGAGTCAGAAAGAATACCACATTAACCTGACTGACCTAAATAGTAGAAAGAAAAATTAAGGCTATCCCTTTGATTGGTTCTAAAATGCCTCAGGCTGTCACCCTTACTTTTCTGCTTGCAATGTCATCTGCCATCCCCATGTTTTTCATTAAACCAACTTCTGTTTATCTCAGTTTTTACATGTCACTTCCTCAGAGAGGCCTTCCCTGGTTTCTCCAGTCATTATTTGGCTTTCCAGGTCTAAATTTAGTTCTCTTTATAACTCCCCCTTATGATATTCAGGAACTCACATGCATTACTACACATAACTGAGCTTTTTCTTTGCGCTCACCATTCTACATGACTACAGAGAAAAAGCAACTGAGGCAGCTAACTTCAAGTTACAGCTTCCCTTGTGCCTTTAAAAATATAGAAGGAAAGTGAGGGTTTGTATGCACATGTAGAAAATGCTTATGATGCAGTTTACTTTCTTAGAAGCCAAAAAGTGAACAATCACAGCTCCCAAATACATATTCTTTAAACAAAATTCAGAGAACTGTTTTAAAGTGTAGTAACAGGTCACACCAGAACATTTATAAACTAATTAATAAAGTCACTGTAACTCTGAGGGAAAATTTATTTATGATATATTTCTGCATATTTGGCATCAACATAGTTGGCTATTTTTGCTTTTCTATGGTATAGTAAAATTTCTCATAAAGATTATTTATAAAAAATACTTGCTTACATTTACATAATCTTTTTAAGAGTGCATTAAGCAAGTTTAAGGGGTTATTTTCACATTTTATCTGTGAATTACTAGTATTTTGGCTACTCAAGGTAGCTCAATAGGTCAAATCATTGTTAAAAAAAGAATGTATATCAATTTTTTAAAATCAAAACTGTACTAAGAATGAAACAATTGTGATTTTCGTCCATCTGGGGGTTGTACAACATATTGAAACAACTAATGTTTATGTACTCTTTTACTTAAAAAATGTTTTAGCATTCTTCAATTCACATGGCAATGGATGCCAAGTTCTTACCTGGAGTAATTAGTTCCACATAGAGGTAATGGTCCCCACCGCCCCCCTGTAACACTGACAATCAAGTTACTCAAAGTGAAAATAGGAAGAGTCCTCAGCCATTGAAGAAACAAATACATTGTCTCTTTATATGTATAAATATCTAGGAACACTTAAGTCTAATCAACATCTCCAGCAAACATAATTAAATGTAAAGGATAAACATAGTCTAATTAATTATCTGATAAGGTTCTCAAGATGCAAGAGAAAGAAGACAGTCTCTGTGTAAATTCTAGAAGGGGCAGCCCAAAGCATACAATCTCTAAATCCCATGATCTTTTACTATGTTTATTTAGCTTACACATCAGGAAGGAAATGAGTAAGTAGTAATACCTGTAGATGTTTAGTGGTGGCATAAGAAAAGTGTCTCAAGGAGACTCCATCTAGCATTTGACTGCTCAGTGGAATGCTGATGGTGGCAGAGAAAATGTAGCAGCCAAAGAAAACTTATGCACAAAATGTTCAGGTTGGAGAGAAAGGTAGTTTCAATAGCACAAAACCAGGCATAGAATATTTTAGAGAACATGCTGAAGCAAAGCAAAACCTGTAGAAAATAAAGTCTGCAATTTAACAAATAGGTAAGCAAAATACAAAACCAAGTTACAAACACGAGGGCTCTGGGCCAAATCCCACCTGTGGAAGTATCTGGCACGCACACAGTTTGAGAATAATAATACAAGTGAATTAATTGACAATACTTAAATCAAAAGATGTCACATGAAAATTTGCATTTCCTGCTTTACCTGAGAAACTGGACAATGTGGTAACACTAGGTCAGCATTCCTGCCTTGCAACAATTATCTGGAACGGAGCAGTGGCTGCTCCTTCAGAAAGGACTTGGCTCTCCAGTACACTGCAGTGGCTTCCTGCTTCATTCCCACCAGCCTGGCCTCCGTAGGCACTTGGGTTTCCAACCTTCTGGAATAGAAAGGACCTTGAGGTAAGGCTTGAAGGACAGACTGTAGACCTTGACAAGAGGTACAACTTATTTCTTTTAATGACCATTTAACCTACACTTCATTGTTTCTTCACAAGGGTAGAGGATGAACTCTCTACTCTGTAGTGGATCTTCACGCATTGTTAGTATATGAAGGAATACCAGCCGGTAAGCCAGCTAAAACCACAAGCACACACAGTCAACCTTCTTAATGAAATTGATTTAACCCTGTGACTATGGTGATTGTTGAATTAGAGGAGTCAGAGGGTACAGAGAATGCTCATCCAACTTTAATTCTTTATCTTTCCTTCTTTCTTAGAACCATTGTCAGCAATACCACATTATCATTATTTCAGGAACTTAATGTTGGGATAAAAGAATTATGGAACCAAATTGTACATTATCATTATTGAGTTACAAAAAGACATTTTCCCCTGACTTTTAAAACGGCTTCCTTTTAGCAAATAAGGAAAAACATTATAAGGACTTTCAAAAGTATACTTGAGACCTTATTACCCCTTAATTTTTTCCTAGCCATCAGGGAGACAAGGACAAGGTTGCTCCTCAGCGTGGGTAAAATAATCCTTGGTGCAGTTTAACTCATTTTGTTCTGTTTCCACAGGCATTGAACAACCCTTTAATTATTTGATGGATTTCATAGGAGCTTTGATATCATTAAGTTAGTGACTTAGATATCAGATACAGGTATTTCAATCAATGAAAACAAACCAACCAACAAACAGGTCACCTGGTTTAGAAATTAAATTCTTGCAAATATCGAATCAACATTGTGAAAATGACTATACTACCCAAAGCAATCTATAGATTCAATGCAGTCCCTATCAAACTAACAATGGCATTTTTTACAGAACTAGAACAAAAAATTTCAATTTGTATGGAAACACGAAAGACTCTGAATAGCCAAAACAATCTTGAGAAAGAAAAACGGAGCTGGAGGAATCAGGCTCCCTGATTTCAGACTATATTACAAAGCTACAGTAATCAAGACAGTATGGTACTGGCACAAAAACAGAAATATAGATCAATGGAACAGGATAGAAAGCCCAGAGATAAACCTACACACATATGGTCAACTAATCTATGACAAAGGAGGCAAGGATATACAATGCAGAAAAGACAGTCTCTTCAATAAGTGGTGCTGGGAAAACTGGACAGCTACATGTAAAAGAGTGAAATTAGAACACTCCCTAACACCATACACAAAAATAAACTCAAAATGGATTAAACACCTAAATGTAAGGTTAGACACTTAAAACTCTCAGGGGAAAACATAGGCAGAACACTTCATGACATAAATCACAGCAAGATCCTTTCTGATCCACCTCCTAGAGAAATGGAAATAAAAACAAAAATAAACAAATGGGGGGCTTCCCTGGTGGCGCAGTGGTTGAGAGTCCGCCTGCCAATACAGGGAACACGGGTTTGTGCCCCAGTCCGGGAAGATCCCACATGCCACGGAGCGGCTAGGCCCGTAAGCCATGGCCGCTGAGCCTGCGCATCTGGAGCCTGTGCTCCGCAACAAGAGAGGTCACAGCAATGAGAGACCCACGTACTGTAAAAAAAACAAAAACAGGGCTTCCCTGGTGGCGCAGTGGTTGAGAGCCCGCCTGCTGATGCAGGGGACACGGGTTTGTGCCCTGGTCCGGGAAGATCCCACGTGCCGCAGAGCGGCTAGGCCCGTGAGCCGTGGCCGCTGAGCCTGCGCGTCCGGAGCCTGTGCTCCGCAATGGGAGAGGCCACAACAGTGGGAGGCCTGCGTACCGCAAAAAAAAACAAACAAAAAAACACAAAAACAAATGGGGCCTAATGAAACTTCAAAGCTTTTGCACAGCAAAGGAAACCATAAACAAGATGAAAAGACAACCCTCAGAATGGGAGAAAATATTTGCAAACGAAGCAATTAACAAAGGATTAACCTCCAAAATTTATAAGCAGCTCATGCAGCTCAATATCAAAAAAACAAACAACCCAATCCAAAAATGGGCAGAAGACCTAAACAGACATTTCTCCAAAGAAGATATATACAGATTGCCAACAAACACATGAAAGGATGCTCAACATCACTAATCATTAGAGAAATGCAAATCAAAACTACAATGAGGTATCACCTCACACCAGTCAGAATGGCCATCATCAAAAAATCTACAAACAATAAATGCTGGAGAGGGTGTGGAGAAAAGGGAACCCTCTTGCACTGTTGCTGGGAATGTAAATTGATACAGCCACTGTGGAGAACAGTATGGAGGTTCCTTAAAAAACTAAAAACAGAACTGCCATACGACCCAGCAATCCCACTACTGGGCATATACCCTGAGAAAACCATAATTCAAAAAGAGTCATGTACCACAATGTTCACTGCAGCACTATTTACAATAGCCAGGACATGAAAGCAATCTAAGTGTCCATTGACAGATGAATGGATAAAGAAGATGTGGCACATATATACAATGGAATATTACTCAGCCATAAAAAGAAACGAAATTGAGTTATTTGTAGTGAGGTGGATGGACCTAGAGACTGTCATACAGAGTGAAGTAAGTCAGAAAGAGAAAAACAAATACCATATGCTAACACATATATACGGAATCTAAAAAAAAAAAGTTCTGAAGTACCTAGGGGCAGGACAGGAATAAAGACGCAGACATAGAGAATGGACTTGAGGACACGGAGGGGGGAAGGGTAAGCTGGGACGATTTGAGAGAGTGGCATGGACATATATACACTACCAAATGTAAAACAGATAGCTAGTGGGAAGCAGTTGCATAGCACAGGGAGATCACCTCCGTGCCTTGTGACCACTTAGAGGTATGGCATAGGGAGGGTGGGAGGGAGACGCAAGAGGGAGGAGATATGGGGAGATATATATATATATGTATAGCTGAGTCACTTTGTTATACAGCAGAAACTAACACACCATTATAAAGCAATTATACTCCAATAAAGATGTTAAAAATATATATATATAGATGGTCTTTGTCAGAACCTAGAGGCCCATGACCCTTGAGAGGAATGGCGAAGTCAATGTTTTAAAATTGGAAAAGTAGGGATCACATCCTGGACCACAGTACTCCACAGGGTGCTCCTCTACCTTTGAGGTCTTTCCAGATATCTGGCCTACTTTTTCTTTTTCTTTTTGATTTTGGGCCAAAGCAGGACAGGGGACTGTGTAGGACAGGGTGTAGCAGCATGCTTGAGCAACGCTATTCCTCAGAAAGCAGCCAAGAGAGACAAAGAAACAACTAAGGGATGTGTGACCAAGGTTAAATAACTATGTTTCTATATTCCTGATATATTAAAGGTACTCCTGGCATTATATTTAATGTTTTAAGTTTATTAGGAGTCAACTACATGTGAAGCACTGTAACAGATACTCGGGGGCCAGACATAAAGAGAACATTGTTCCCCTAGCTCAAGGAGCTTACTGTCTGAGCGGTGGAGGGTAGGGAGGTGGGCAGTCAGGTAAACAGGTAATTAATTAGAACACTGAGTGCTGTGCTAGGGCTAGCTGTGCTAGGGCTAGCTGTGCTAGGGCTAAGTATGGAGCGCTAAATGAACACAAAGAAAGAGCTAGTCCAGTTTTCAGGGATCAGAGAAAGGGGGCAGTCAGGTAAACAGGTAATTAATTAGAACACTGAGTGCTGTGCTAGGGCTAGCTGTGCTAGGGCTAGCTGTGCTAGGGCTAAGTATGGAGCGCTAAATGAACACAAAGAAAGAGCTAGTCCAGTTTTCAGGGATCAGAGAAAGGGGGAAGCAGGGTACATCTAAGGATGTGCAGAGGTTACACAGGCAAAGAAAGGTTAGTAGGAGACCTGAAACCTTACCTAATCCATGCAAATGATCTTAGTTCCAAAAGATTAATATTGAATATTTTATATTTATCTGGCAATAATAATCCCAATATGGTACTCATTTTTAGCTGGTAAGCAAGCATAAAGGTCTCATTTTGTTAGATCTGTTAACCTTGAGATGTGATAAGTGATGAGGCATTAATGAATATTTTCCACAGGAAGATCTGGATGCCTGCCTGATGCCTTAAATAGAAAATGATGCCCTGACATCCAGATGAGCAAATATTGTTCTGTATAAGAAATACTATGAAAGAATGATGATTCACTTCAGTAAGAAAGTGATTTAGATGTGACTGCACTGGAAGCAGAAGCTAAAACAAACAAGATATGGATGAGGGAGCCTTCCTCCATAGATAAAGTAGTTCAAAACTGTTTGGAAGTATATCCTTTAATAAAAATATGTCTTAAAATAAAAGAAGTCCATAAGTGATGAAAATAAGATGACTGTTGTGCTAAAGTTATGCTGGCCAAATGTATAAATAATACTGGCTGATATCCTACCATCTTCTGGGACTTTATACATACACATATTGACTCACTTAGCCTTGTCACAGCCCTGTAAGTAAGTACTACTACTTTTTCTTTTCTAGTGTTGAGGAAACTGAGGCAAGAGAAATTATATAATTTTACCTTTCCTTTTCCTGTCTGATAATCAATTTCCCTCTTCTCCTACTTTACTTTTCTTCTTAGTATTCATCACTACCTAACATACTGTATTTTACTATTTATCCTATTATTGTCTGTCTCCTCTGATAAGAACATAAGCTCTGTGAACATATGGATGTATTAGTCACCATAACAGACAAAAACCCTTGCTAATTAAAAATACTTTTTAAAATTGAAGTATAGTTGATTTACAGTGTAGTGCCAATCTCTGCTGTACAGCAGAGTGACTCAGTTTTACACATATAGACATTATTTTTTAATATTCTTTCCCATTATGGTTTATCCCAGACTAATTTGTGCTTTGGGCTCAATAGCTTCTTGAAGGCTGGCTTTGTATCACAACTATTTTTACTTCTCATAGCACAAGGTATAGAATCTTACACATGCTGGAGCCAAAAATATTTGTTGAGTGAATGATGAGTGTAATTAATCAGTAAGGATATACAAAGCCCTTGCCATGTATGGCACTGCACTTGTCACCATAAATGGGCAAGTACAAAATACCATCAGTGTTCTTCAAGAACTTAGGAACAGGAACAGGTAGATGCATGAGGAATACCTGGTGTACAATATAAAAAGTCCTCACATTTCATTACTTCCATTGTTCAATCATATAATGATGCCTAAAAATGCTTATTCACCACTTCTCTCAAGACATCCTAGTATTCTAATGCATTAATCTTTCTTGGAAATGCCACAACTGTTCACAACTCTATGCCTATGCACGTGTTGTTCCCTGGGCATAGAAAGATTTCCTCTCACTTTCTTAAAGCAACCTTCTGTCCTTTAACTAAATTCCAGGGTCAACTCCTCCATGAAGCCTCTTCCAGTCTCCTGCTTAGAGTTACCATCTCATTCTACAGTATTGCTTACATGCATGTAACAGCCCTTACCATATTCTGTTTTATGTACTTACATTATCAGGTACTGGGTATGAAAACAGTGTGCTTTGAGTTGAATTATTTGTTTTTCTCACCTAGAGAACTTTTTTTTACTCCCCTAAAATATAATCACAAATAGAAAAGTTCTTAATGATATGTTAAAACCAATCAGTGATACACAAGGTGATTAATCGTAGGTGTGTATTTATTTAACCAAAATCAAATGAAGGCTGAATAGAATCTACTTTTCTTATTTTATTTTCAGCTCAACTTTTGGATTCAGAGACTATTTCCAGTGCCAAAAAGAGTATCTGACATGGGTTTCCCTGGTGGTGCAGTGGTTAAGAATCCACCTGCCAATGCAGGGGACATGGGTTCGAGCCCTGGTCCAGGAAGATCCCACATGCCGCGGAGCAACTAAGCCCATGCACCACAACTACTGAGCCTGCACTCTAGAGCCTGCAAACCACAACTACTGAAGTCCGCGTGCCGCAACTACTGAAGCCCGTGCGCCTAGAGCCCGTGCCCTGCAACAAGAGAAGCCACCGCAATGAGAAGCCTGCGCAACTGAGAAGTCTACGCACCACAACGAAGAGTAGCCCTCACTCACCGCAGCTAGAGAAAGCCCGCGTGCAGCAGTGAAGACCCAACGCAGCCAAAAATAAATAAATAAATTTATTAAAAAAAAAAAAAGAGTATCTGGCACACAGAAAATTACTTGTTGAATAAATAAATGAATGCCTGTATACAAACCATGGCATTAAATGCTAAATGGCATGGCATAAACTAAATGTACTATAGGAACTCAGAGATGAGATAACACATAATAGAAAGAACAGTGAACGAACAGGAAGTTTGGTATCTACAATTTTCCAGCTTATAACTTTGAGCAAGATATGTAACCTGAGCTTTAATTTTTCAATTTGTTAAGATTAATGGACTGAACTAGATCAGTAGTTTTCAAATTATTTTAGTTGTAGGTCTCTTTTGTCTAATAAAATCTAAATGGAACTTCCATTATAAAAAGCAGAAAAAGAGATTTGTTGGTAATAATTCATTTTGGAAGACCAAATTATAATATTACTTATTAAAATCCATCAATAAGAATAATGGGTTATTTTGATTAATAAAACGTATGAAACCAAGGGATATAGGTGACAGTTGTAATTTAAGTAATCTTCATCAACAAATTTATTTCTGTACTTTGTTTTGGTTTTATAATATTGAGACAATTCTGATTACCACATAAAAGCTATTGTAAATGTCAACTTTTTGGAAAAACAGTAAATTTGGCTTTGGCAATATTAAAATCGCTGCAATCAAAATGGTCTAGAAGCTTGAAGGGAAGTAAAGAAAATCCTGTTTCCAAAATTGAATGACTATATCTAATCATTATTCATGTCTTTGGTCATGAATACAAAATATGGGTAAGAACTACCAAAAACTTAAATTAAGCAAGAAGACTTTCGTTAATACAATATTATCACATTAATTTGCCATTGCAGAATTGTTAAGGAGTGATAAGGATACATGGCAGGAAGACTCCTCTGTGTTGTATTTGTATTTATTTAATGGAGCATACATATGCTGCAGCTATTCTCTTGCTTGCATAATTTGATTTGGAGATACAACAATGGACTCAAGTTTTAAAAAAAGGCCAACTAAAAATAAAAATGCATACTCATAAGAAGTTCAAATATCTACAGGGAAATTGGTGGCAAGGCTTTAGTCAGCAGTTCATAAAAATATAAACTAGCAGCACAGTTTATTTTTGTTTCATGCTGTGTTCATGTGTTACAATTTGGTATAACACATGTGAGTGGGCATGTTATTTTTATGACTGTGTTAAAATACTTAATATAATTAAAAAATGTAAATTAGTGTCCAACGTTTGGAAAACTCTGAAGAACCTCCTCTGAGCTAGATGTTCTCCTGGTCATTCCAATGCTATCCTTTCTACATAAGCTAGAAAAGCAAGAAATACTTTATAAAGATGACTTCAATGTTTTCAACTCAATCTTATATATGTTTACTGAGATTAGATACCCGTGGGATGGGGGAAGAGCCTGACCAGACTGAAGTGGAGAACTTGTGCTAGGGAGTATCAGAAATACAGCTTTAAAAAATGTCAGTCTTCCTAGCATAGGATGAATCTCTTTGCACATAAAGTTAAAAACAGCTTTGGTATCATAGATCCATGACATTTCTAACATAAGCATTGCTGGTCTACAAGTATCTTAATTTACAAATGCAATTTCATTCCTATATACTTATTTTCTGATAATGACATCTGTCAGATGGCAAATAACTTTTCAGTGATTCTGCCTTTATTTACTTGAAGAACATATTCTGATTTGAACTACAGAGGAAAGTCTCTTAACGGACCTCCACATAAACAAATCACTGAATTAATCAAAAGAGCATTTCCATTTGAAAACAGGCAAAAGCTTACTTCTGCTCTTACCACCTGAATTATATGCTTTTGAATATCAGTTGTGTTGTTTCCAAAGCTGTCTGAGTCAATAACACTTGCTGGTCTCATTTAGGAATTTAATAAAATATTTTGTAAACAAATGAAATATAAATATAAAAAGAGAATGACTGTTTCCATGAAAATTAAGTTGAAAAGGGCTTCCCTGGTGGCGCAGTGGTTGAGAGTCCGCCTGCCGATGCAGGGGACAGGGGTTCGTGCCCCGGTCCGGGAAGATCCCACATGCTGCGGAGCGGCTGGGCCCGTGAGCCATGGCCGCTGAGCCTGCGCGTCCGGAGCCTGTGCTCCGCAACGGGAGAGGCCACAACAGTGAGAGGCCCGCATACCGCAAAAAAAAAAAAAAAAAAAAAATTAAGTTGAAAGCATAACTTTTAATACCCGCCTCTTAAAAAGTGAGGTTGAACAAGATGGAAAAGAGCAGAATCTTGGGGGGAAAACCCTAAAAATTGTGGTTAAGAGCACAAATTCTGGACCCAGACTGCTGAAAATAAAATTTCAACTCTACCTCTTGGTGTGTGACTTAGGGTAAGTTATATCTCTCTTCTTCAATTTTCTCATCTGCAAAATGAAGATAATACTAATATCTACCACACAGTGTTGAGCAAATTGAATAAGTGAAGATTTATAAAGTACTCAGCTCCTGGCCCATAAATTTTTGGTAAGTAAATAAAAATAGCTGGCCATAAAGGAAATCTCAGTGATTCCAGACAAATGAAATCACACACAATGTATCATCTGATCAAATTTCCATACAGGACGTCATAACAAAATGATATCCCCAAACATCCCTCTATTTGTAAATTTAAAAACAGTCACTCATATATAGGTAGTGGTGAAAGCCAATTTGAGGTCAATGATCATGAATTTATGGCAGAATCCAAAAGGTGAACTTATTCACCAGAACATGACTTATCAGACAAGACAGCAGTATGGACAGAGCTGGACATCTGGCTTATTGAGTACAGGCACAGAAAAAACAAAAACAAAACAGATTATATGATTTTTGCAATTTAATATCAAAGTATTCTAAAAAATATAACAAACACTCACATAGAGTGGGGCAAGAGAGAATGATAAAGGAAATATGGCAAAATGTTAATTGCTGAATTTGTGTGAATAGAGTTCTTTGCACTATTGCAACGTCTCGGTAAGTTTGAAATTATTTCAAAAAATGTAAGAAAATCAAACAAAAATAAAATAGGACCATGGTTTTGAAGAGGGGTGGGCAAAAGATAGAGGGGCAATGAAGTCTGAGATATGGCACCTGTGTGACTGAAATATGGAACACAGAATCTAAGCTGGAATACAGGTTTATATGAAGTTAAAGGACATGCAGTACAGGTATCAGGGGAGGAGGAAAGGAACTGTGAGTATATGAGGCAGGAGAAATAGCCTAATCGGAAGGAGTTAAAATGTTGGGGAGACAAAACATAGACTTTTGAAGATTATAAGGCAAAGTGATTAAATGCCCAAATACATAAAGGAGAAAGAAAAATTCGACTTCAGGTCAGAAAAGATTAATATAATGGGCTATTCTACTTTTGAATCGCTTCTCTACCTTGTTAATTCCCCTAGCCCCATATATTGGTTGGAGTAACTCAAGCTTAAGAACTGTTCATTAAAAAAAAAAAGAAAAGAAAAGAAAGGAAGAAAAGAAAGGAAGGAAGGAAGGAAGAAAGAAAACTCCAATCCATCTTGCGTGAATGGAGGACAAAATTTGGGAGAGGGATAGGTAGAGAAGGATAAAACCTTCTGGAGAAGCTGATAAAAATGTGTCCCTTCTTAGGTGTTTATGTGGAATTGGCTTGGCCTTGAATATTTAGTAAGACATATAACTATTAAATGAGGTATGATTAATAGAAATAAAGAAATAAAACTGTCAGTACTTGAAGTCAACATGATCATTTTCCTAAAGTACCCAAACTGGAAAATTATTAGAACCAAGGACAAAGGTATTTAGAAGGTAGCTAAGTATAAAACTAACATACAAAAACAAGAAAGGGATAATTGCCCTATCAAATGGTAAAACATATTAAAAAGTTGTAGTATTGATACAAGAATAGGCAAGTAGTATAACAGAAGAGACTGGCCACAAATAAACCCATAGATATGCAAATTTAGTTGATGATAGAGGTGGCATTTTATTTTTTTTATGAGGTGGTATTTTAAATCAGTAGGAAAGGGATGGCCAATTCAATATATGGCACTGGGACAACTGTATACTCACTTGGGGAAAAAAATGAGTTACTTCATAACTCATGTAATTTACAAAAATGCATTCCAGATGATTCAAGACATAAGTCAAAAACTAAATCAAGCTAAAACATAAATGCAGTAAGACAATATAAAAGAATGTTTATTTGAACTATATTTATGAAAGCCTTCTAAAGGAGATACAAAAAGCAAATGCAATTATGAAAAAGACTGTTAAATTTGACTACATCAAAATTTAAAACTTCTGTTCAGCAAAAGAATCACCAAAATACTTAAAAGACAATTGATAGGGGGAAAATATTTGCAACATATATTACAGTCTAAAGCATTAGTATCTGGAATGTATAAGTAACTTCCAAAAGTCAATAAAAAAAAGATATAAAGCCCAAAAGAAAAATGGACCATAAATATGTATAGGCTGAGAAGAGGAAATGCCAAAAGGCCTGTAAGCTTAAGAAAAGATGTTCAATCTTCGTAGTAATCAGAAAATGCAAAATAAAGCAATAACAAAGTATCACTTTTCACTCCTAAGATGTGTAAACATTTTTAAAAGACTGGTAATAGCAAGTTCAGTCAAGAGTATGGGGTAACAGCTAGTGTCAAACTACTGGTAGAAGGACCATTTACCTCCTTTTAGGAGGTATATATATCAGCACCAGTATTAACTTAAGATATGCATATTCTTTGAAACAGTAGCTCCTCTTCTTTATCATGCTTGGAAAAATAATAAAATATGTGCACAAAGAATTATGTAAAATGATATTCACTAGCACTGATCATTAGAATGAAAAATACAAAACAACCTAAATGCCTATTAACTAGGGAATGGGTAAATAATAAAACGTTCATAATATGTAAGATAATACAACAGTTAAAAGAGGTAGTTCTGGGCTTCCCTGGTGGCGCAGTGGTTGGGAGTCTGCCTGCTCATGCAGGGGACACGGGTTCGTGCTCCGGTCTGGAAAGATCCCACATGCCGCGGAGCGGCTGGGCCTGTGAGCCATGGCCGCTGAGCCTGCGCGTCCGGAGCCTGTGCTCCGCAACGGGAGAGGTCAAGGCAGTGAGAGGCCCGCGTACCGCAAAAAAAAAAAAAAAAAAGAGGTAGTTCTACAGTGATATGGAAAAATTTCTAAGACATATTGTCAAGTGAGGAAAAATGAATTGAAGAACATGTTCTAAAAGTAAAAACGTTTAGAATGGAGATGATCACTAATGTACTGCTATGGAAAGATCATCAGGATAGAATGCTGTTTACTGAGAAGGCGTAGAAGCAAAGGCCAGCCAGTAACAATGAAAATTCCCAGGCTAAGCCTAAGGACTCTAAACACCACGGTCGGACTGGAAGAAACCAGATCTACAGTTGCCTGTGATGCACAGACTTGCTAAAGGCAGGAAAGAAAAGAAATCGAATTCCTATGAATTTCCCTAGGCATTGGAGGGTGATTAATGAACTACTATTTAATAGACATACAGCTTCTGTCAGGCAATGACAGACACTTCAATGATTTCATTTAATTCTGACAATGCCAGGGTAAGTATTATTGGTTCCATTGGACAAATAAAGAAAGTAAGGCTCAAAAGTTAGGTACCGTCCCTAACTTTAAATGTTCACTTAACTACTAAGTGCTATTCAAAGTGAGGTCTGGAGAGCACTGTCAGTCTGTAAGAACAGTGTGTGAAAGAGTGAGAAACTGTGCTAGCAATTTAACAGAGTTATGTTCACTGAATCTTATAATAAAATTTGGGCTTGAAAAAAAAAGATGCAGAATTTTTAAAAATTGTATTTGTATACAGAAAAATAAAAAGTTACTTCCTAAAAAAAAAGTAGAAACATTTAAGCTACATTAAAATATCATACATAAGGATTATAATAGTATTTTTTGTATCTATTGATGGTGAAATTGGGTTCCTTTTCACATCAAATGCCATGAATTTTCAACCTTTTCTTCCTTGGGTGCCTTTTGTATCTTAGACTAAAATTACATGTCAGTAAGAAACATGGTAGTAAGAAACATGTACTGAGTATCTACTAAAAATCTAGGTGCTCAAAAACAAGTAACACAAGGTATGTTCCCTCAAAACCTGAGGAATAACTTTTGGAAACCACTTGGGATGTTCACTCAAGAGGCGTGAGGCAATCAAGTACTTAGCACAAAATTATGTTTATTTTTGGCAGTCTACACAAGGTGAAGTTCTACTTTTAAGAACTGACTCAGGTACGAGTTTTAACATATTACGTAGAGGTGTATAAGGTCCAATTACTCAAATCAAATACTGTTTCTTTGTTCATTAACTTGAACTTTAATATTTTATAGCAAAAAAGCCTAGAATACTACATATAAGCCTTTATAAAAGCATCTGATTTTGTTTCTTTATTTTTATTAGGTAAATGTCCTTGGAATTCTTCAGCTTACAATTCAAAGTTTTTCCTTATGCCTAAAAATGTTTAAAACACTTTCTTTGGACCAAGAATGAAAACATGGCAGTAACCTTGATATTAACATTGAACACATCAGTGTGTTACATTTGAGTTTCAAGAATACTCAGCATGGCAGAAATTCTTGGGAATCTGGAACTTGGAGGTTAAACCACTAAAGTTGGCTTAGGAGACTTTAGGAATATTAGGAGATGAGATGATGCAAGCAATTTCATCTCTGGAAAAATCAATCTAATGTTAATGAAAAAATTTCCATGGCAACCTGATACAGAAGCAAAGGTGCAGAATAAAAAGATAAAGATTTTTTTAGTTCTAACTATAGGTACTGTTTGAAAACTTTACTCTTTATTGAAGCTTTTTGTTTCTAACCTTCAACAGGGTTATGTTTTAATATTTTTATTTTTATAGTTTTCAAGAAGGATATTGATGACTCAGATTAACCTGTAAGCTAATAAACTAGTCTCTATTGATCTAGAGAGTCAAAGTATCTGGAATGCTATGTAACTTTTAGGAGCATTTATTAATTCTAGTTCATAGCTGAGCAGTAATACTATTTATTGATTCATTATTTTTGTCAGAAAGATATCCAAATTAGAATCAGAAAACAGATGCTGGGGGCTTCCCTGGTGGCGCAGTGGTTGAGAGTCTGCCTGCCGATGCAGGGGACACGGGTTCGTGCCCCAGTCCGGGAAGATCCCACATGCCGCGGAGCAGCTAGGCCCGTGAGCCATGGCCACTGAGCCTGCGCGTCCGGAGCCTGTGCTCCGCAACGGGAGAGGCCACAACAGTGAGAGGCCCGCGTACCGCAAAAAAACCCCCCCAAAACAGATGCTGACATATAAGTCATCTATTAAACACCAGCAGGTAACAACAAAATATAGCTATGAATTTTTACACTGAAAACAAGAGGGAGAAGTAAAAGGAATTTACCAAATTTATAAGAAAATAATCCTGAAACCCTCAAGTAAATTTCAAATTTATATTAACAGGTCATTTCTTACTAGTAATAAACAATAAACAAATCCAAAGATGAGACTGCAGTGATAGTTTTAATGTTTCAGGCATGAACACTTCAAAAGACAACTGCAGCAGTAATTTGTACATTTTAAGTATGAACACTTCAACAGACAATATCTTTTTCTTTTGTGGCCACATTGTGTGGCTTGTGGGATCTTAGTTCCCTGACCAGGGATCAAACTCAGGCCATGGCTGTGAAAGCTCCGAGTCCTAACCACTGGACTGCCAGGGAATTCCACGCCCCCCCACCCCCTTTTTTTTCAACAGACAAAAATATTCTGTTTGAAAAAAACACCAGGATATTATAATACAAGTGCTTTGATTTAACTGTATTATGCGAATAATGCTGAATGATGAAGAGATAAAATCCCACACTATTTCATATTTTCAACTTTGGTGTTATATCAGACATCACAAACAGCTCACTACTGTATAAATTCTATTTTTCTAGGAAAATTTTTGGTAGCCTCAACCTACTTCATATATATATGACTATACATATAAATATATAAATATTCATACACACATACATATATATAAAATACCAGAAAGCCACAGGGAAATTTCATATACCAAATCTTGATTAATCTTATAAAATACAAAAAGAAGACTTGTCATTAACATTAAAAATGAAATTATATTTAGTAAAAATGCATTTTGTGAGATGATACTGTTCTTAATCTTTTTCATTTGTTCAGCTATAGATATGTTTAGAGTAATTGGGTCACACTGAACCAGTAATTCAGATAATGAGAATTTTACAATACCTGTATGTCCTTTCCCTCACTGGACTTTTTAATACTTCAGTATTAAAGAAAATCTTTGTTGAAAAGTCAGTTTTATTCTAAGTTTTATGATTTGTTTATAACATGGTTATTCATTCATTCATTCAAAAGTATATGAACTAGGTATAAAATCAAATGAAATTATTTAAATCCTTCATTATGGCCTACTACATATCAGACATAGTTGTAGGCAGTGGGGATCCTACAATTGGAAGGCTTACAATGCAGTGGTGGAGAAAGACCAAAAATCAAGAAATGAATATATAAATAAAATAACTGGCAGTCATGTTAAGTGCTGTGAAAGAAATAAATAAGGACCTAAGGGAGAACAAGGGTGAGGGGTAGGAAAGATCTCCCTTAGAGAGATGGGAAGTCCTCCCTGAGGAGATGAAATTTAAGTGAGACCTGAAAGATGAGAGAGAAACTGGCCATGAGAAGGGAATCTGGGCAAGAGTATTCTAGGCAAAGGAAACAGCATGTGCAAAATTCCAGAGCTGGAAAAGGGTTGGGTGTGATCCAGAAACTGAAGGAAGATGCACGTTGCTGAAATGTAATGAGGGAAGTGGGGAGTGGCATGAGATGAGGCTGGAGAAATAGGCAGGGAGGGAATCATGTAGGGCCTCATTATTCATAATCATGTTGTGAATTTTTTTTTCATTGCAACGGGAAGCTTTCAAGAGTATAAGCATAGGATTGACAAGACTTTAATTGCACTTTAGGAAGGTATCTCTTTTTTGCTGTGTTAAGAATGGATTGGGCCAGGGGACTTCCCTGGTGGTGTAATGATTAAGACTCCATGCTCCCAATGCAGGGGGCCTGGGAACTAGATCCCACATGCATGCCGCAACTAAGGAGCCCGCCTGCTGCAACTAAGATCCGGTGCAACCAAATAAATAAATATTAAAAAAAAAAAGAATGGATTGGGCCATATGATCCAGCAATCCCACTCCTGGGCATATACCTGGAGAAAACCATAATTTGAAAAGATACATGAACCCCAATGTTCATTGCAGCACTATTTACAATAGCCAGGACATGGAAGCAACCTAAATGTCCATCGACGGAGGAATGGATAAAGAAGATGTGGTACATATATACAATGGAATATTACTCAGCCATAAAAAAGAACAAAATAACGCCATTTGCAGCAACATGGATGCACCCAGAGTTTGTCATACTGAATGAAGTTAAGTCAGACAGAGAAAGACAAATATGATACCGCTTATATGTGGAATCCAAAAAAATAGTACAAATGAACCTATTAACAAAACAGAAATAGAGCCACAGATGTAGAAAACAAACTTATGGTTACCAAGGGGGAAGGGGCAGGGAGAGATAAATTGGGAGACTGGGATTAACATATACACAATACTATATATAAAATAGATAACTAATAAGAACCTAGTGTATAGCACAGGTAACTCTACTCAATACTCTGTAATGACCTATATGGGAATAGAATCTGAAAAAGAGTGGATATATGTGTATGTATAACTCATTCATTTTGCTGTACAGCAGAAAGTAACACACATTGTAAATCAACTACACTCCAATAAAAATTAATTTTAGGGCCTTCCCTGGTGGCGCAGTGGATGAGAGTCTGCCTGCCGATGCAGGGGACACGCGTTTGTGCCCCAGTCCGGGAGGATCCCACATGCCGCGGAGCAGCTGGGCCCGTGAGCCATGGCCGCTGAGCCTGCGCTCCGCAACGGGAGAGGCCACAACAGTGAGAGGCCGGCGTACCGCAAAAAAAAAAAAAAAAAAATTTTTAAAGTTAAAAAAAAAAGAATGGATTGGGAGAAGCAATCTGATAGAAGTTTTTGTGATAAAGGCTGAGAGCTTGACAAAATTTTGGATGCCTGTTCACAACTGTCTCTTTAAAGTACTTCTTTGTGTTTAACTGTGAATAATAATAACAGGTATAGTTGGAATATAATTGGAAAAATCGGTCATGTTCTCTTGGACGTTGTAATAGCCTAGGAAGTGCACACTGGGTGTGGTCACAAAGGTATCTTACACTTTGGGAAAGTGTATTTCAAAGTATTCAAAGACAGACGAAAGTGCATTGTCAGCATCTATTATAAGGAACTCAAAGAAAGTTTTAAATTAAAAAAAAAAAAAAAAGGACACTCTGACCATGACCATACAACCAGCCTAAGCCCAAAGATGAAGAAACCAGAGAGTTATGTAGAGGCTCAAGGGGTTGAACAGGGAGCTTTCCATGTGGCTTAGGTATAAAGAGGTATGTTTCAAAAGCAAAAGAAAAGTCATATAAACCGAAGATTCAGCCTTTAAGACTTTATGTCATTTGACTTCTTGATATTTACCTGACTACATTTTGTACCAGTCTCTTCTTTGTAAATGACTCTCCAGTTGTGTCCTTTTTCAGTTTATTGAATATGTCACACTTATTCTTGACTTCGGGCTTTTGCAGTTGCTGTTCCCTCTCCTAAACTCTTCTAATATCTGAGCTCAAACATCACCTCAAAATGCCATCTTGTTTATTTTCTTCATAGCACATATTCCTGACTAAAATAATCTGTTTATGTTTATTGCCTTTCTCTCATCACTAGAATTTATGCAACAGAGTAAGGACTTTGTCTATCCTTTCCATAAGTTATTCTCAGTGCTTAACACAGCATCTGGCACATTATAGGCCTTCAATAAATACTTACTGAATGGAAAGAAGGAAGAAAAGTAGAAAGAAAAGAAGGGAAAAATGAAAAGGTATGCAAGAAAAATATAAAAACTTTTATCAAGTACAGAATGAATTGGGCTTTAGAAAAATCCTAAAGATATAAAAGGAACTTTTAAAGTTATGATTGGAACAAGAAGAAGATTCAGGGAAAGACTTTTATTTGGATAAACACTGAAATAATAAAATGGAATTAAAAGACAATTAAATTTCAATTTTGTTTCTGTCTTCTTGATCAAAGAGAATAAATCTTATGTCAAAATGAAAAAATAAATTTGATTAAGAATAAATCATAGAGGACTCTGGCTTCCAGCCAACATGGATTAACAGGGGTCATATTTGCCCACTTGCTTGAAATTAACCAAAAAAAAAACCCCAGACAAAATATATGAAACAATGGTTTTTAAGAAATTAGACATCAGTCAATCAAGGTCAGTGATCTTTCAGAAACAGGAAACAAAGGAGATGAGCCCTAGAAATGCCCTAGCTTATTGCCTTGAGTGAGTTTCTATTCTGTGTGCAAAGAGGGTGAACCCAGTTGGAGCTCAGCAGACTAAGTTGAGGAGATGTAGCTGAAGAGTCAGGGGAGATCAAGGCAGTGTGAATTTGCAGGACAGAATACCAGAGAAGAGAGAGCTGCAGGGAAAGAAATGGAGATATCTGTGGAAGGCTCCCTTTGAGCATCCCTCAGAGTACTGATAAATGCATGCATGTGAGGAAAATAACTGAGGCTGAGGAAAGAATTCCCTGAAAGGATAGAGAGAACAGCACTTGGCATTCACACTGGGCTGGGAACTAGAATACCTCATAATTCATTAGGTATAGAGTAGCATACTCAGAAGTGTCTTGCCTAATAGTGGGGAATACGTAGACTTAGACTAAACATTGTTCTGGTCCCACCTAATGAGTTTTAAAAGCAAGACTTAAAAGGATCAAATTGTTATTTCCAAGTAGCTTAAGTGCACTCCAGAGGAAAGCTGAAGAATATTTAAAGGCATACAAAAATACCCAGGACTCAAGAAGGAAAAATTCACAGTGTATAACATGAAGTAAAAATGATCAGACATGGAAAAAGCAGGAAAATAAAACATGTGGTGAGGCATAAAACCAGTCAATCTTGAATGAAATTCTAGGGAATTATGCTGAGTGAAAAAAGCCAATCCCCAAAGGTTATATACTATATAATTCCATTATTTAACATTTTTGAAGTGACAAAATTTTAGAAACAGAGAACAGAACTTACACATGGGACAGAATTGTACACACGGGATAGAACTGTACAGAACTAAATACACATACATGCACATGAATGAGCACCAGTAAAATCAAGGAAATGTGAACAGGATCAGTGCTTTGTATCAGTGTATTCTGGTTATGATATTACACTGGTTTTACAAGATGTTACCATTGTCAGAAAATGGGTAAAGGGTACATGGGATTTCTCTGTATTATTTATTACAATTGCATGTGAACCTACAATTAAATGAAAACTTCAATTAAAAAGATCAATCAATTGAAACTTATCCAGACTCACAGATTTTAGAATTAGCAGATAAGAACATTGGCAGAGTTACTGTAACTGTAACATTGGCAGAGTTACTGTAACTATAAAAGAGATATGCAAGATAGTAAAATATAAAGAAACATGCAAGATAGTAAAACAAAACAAAAAAACAACCCAAATTGAACTTCTAGAGACAAAAACTATGAGGTGAAAAATACACTGAATGGGATTAACAGTGGATTAGACACTGCAGAAAAGATTAGTAAATGTGAAGACATAAGAATAGAAACTATCCAAAATGAAATGGAGAAAGAAAAGAGACTGAAAAAAAAACGGACAGTGTCAGTGACGTGTGGGATGATTCAAGTGTAATACAAGTGTGTAACTGGAATTCCTGAAGGAAAGAAGAAAGCAGGAACAAAAAAATTTAAAGAAACAATGGCTAAAATTTTCTTGGATTTAGTGATAATTATAAGCCCAGAGACCTAAGAAACAAAATAAATCCCAAACAAAAAAAGTATGAAGAAAACTACCCTAAGGCACATCATAATCAAATTGCTTGAAATAAGAGTCTGAAAAGCAGCTGAGGGATGGGGGAATGTGTTATGTACAGAAGACCAAAGTTAAGGATGACAGCAGATTCCTCACTAAAAAGAATGCATGTGAGAAGACTGTGAGCTCTCAACTTTAAAGTACTAAAAAATCCCCCCAAATCTGTCAACCTAGAGTTCTACAGACAGCAAAAGTATCTTTCAAAATTGAAGGTGAGGGCTTCCCTGGTGGTGCAGTGGTTGGGAGTCCGCCTGCCGAAGCAGGAGATGCGGGTTCATGCCCCGGTCCGGGAAGATCCCACATGCCGCGGAGCGGCTAGGCCCATGAGCCAAGGCCGCTGAGCCTGCGCATCTGGAGCCTGTGCTCCGCAATGGGAGAGGCCACAACAGTGAGAGGCCCGCATACCGCAAAAAAAAAAAAAAAAAAAAAATGAGGGTGATATAAAGACTTTTTCAGATATACAAAGCTGAAAGAATTTAAGTAATGATGAAGAAAGATCCTCAGGAAGAAGCAAAATAATACCAGATTGAAATCTGGATCTAAGACAAAGGAATGTAGAGCACCAGAAATAGAAATTATTTGGCTAAACATATCAAATCTTTTTCTTGCATTTAAATATCTTTAAAGATAATTAACAATTTAAATTTTTAAAAATGTAACATGAGGTTTATACTACACAAAAAAGGAAAATAGACGGAGAAGGGGAAAAGAACAAAGATCAAATGGGACAAATACAAAATAAAACACATGGGACAAACAGCAAAATGATAGACAAACCTAACCAAATCAATTACTGTATCAAACACAAATGGTCTAAATACCCCAATTAAAAGGCAGGGGTTGCACTCTCACCACTCTTATTAGACATAGTTTTGGAAGTTTTAGCCACAGCAATCAGAGAAGAAAAAGAAATAAAAGGAATCCAAATTGGAAAAGAAGAAGTAAAACGGTCACTGTTTGCAGAGAACATGATACTATACATAGAAGATCCTAAAGATGCCACCAGAAAACTACTAGAGCTAATCAATGCATCTGGTAAAGTAGCAGGATACAAAATTAATGCACATAAATCTCTTGCATTTCTATACACTAATAATAAAAAATCTGAAAGAGAAATGAAGGAAACACTCCCTTTACCATTGCAACAAAAAGAATAAAATATCTAGGAATAAACCTACCTAAGGAGACAAAAGACCTGTATGCAGAAAACTACAAGACACTTATGAAAGAAATTAAAGATGATACAAACAGATGGAGATTCCCTCTTGTGACAGCACCGGAATCACAAATAATTGCTGAACAGTCATCGACAGGAAGACACTGGAACTCACCAAAAAAGATACTGCACATCCAAAGACAAAGGAGAAGCCACAGTGAGATGGTAGGAGGGGCGTAATCACAATAAAATCAAATCCCATAATGTCTGGGTGGGTGACTCACAAACTGGAGAACACTGATACCACAGAAGTCCACCCACTAGAGTGAAGGTTCTGAGCCCCATGTCAGGCTTCCAAACTTGGGGGTCCGGCAATGGGAGGAGGAATTCCTAGAGAATCAGACTTTGAAAGCTAGCGGGATTTGATTGCAGGACTTCAACAGGACTGGGGGAAAGAGACTCCACTCTTGGAGGGCACACACAAGGTAGTGTGCGCATCGGGACACAATGGAAGGAGCAGTGACCCCACAAGAGGCTGAACCAGACCTACCTGCTAGTGTTGGAGGGTCTCCTTCAGAGGCGGGGTGTGGCTGTGTCTCACCATGAGGACAAGGACACTGGCAGCAGAAGTTCTGGAAAGTACTCCTTGGCATGAGCCCTCCCAGAGTCTGCCATCAGCCCCACCAAAGAGCCTGTGTAGGTTCCAGTGCTGGGTCACCTCAGGCTAAACAACCAACAGGGAGGGAAGCTAGTCCCACTCATCAGCAGACAAGCGGATTAAAGTTTCACTGAGCTCTGCCTACCAGAGCAACAGCCAGCTCTACCCACCACCAGTTCCTCCTATCAGGAAACTTCCACAAGCCTCTTAGATAGCCTCATCCACCAGAGGGCAGACAGCAGAAGCAAGAAGAACTACAATCCTGCAGCCTGTGGAATAAAAACCACATTCACAGAAAGATACACAAGATGAAAAGGCAGATAGCTATGTACCAGAAGAAGGAACAAGATAAAACCCCAGAAAAA
This sequence comes from Leucopleurus acutus, assembly GCF_964270905.1. Taxonomy (NCBI): domain Eukaryota; kingdom Metazoa; phylum Chordata; class Mammalia; order Artiodactyla; family Delphinidae; genus Leucopleurus; species Leucopleurus acutus. The sequence goes on along the minus strand of NC_139149.1, from coordinate 37,333,216 downwards.
CAACTAAATGAAGTGGAGATAGGCAACCTTCCAGAAAAAGAATTCAGAATAATGAGAGTGAGGATGATCTAGGGCCTCGGAAAATGAATGGAAGCAAAGATCGAGAAGATGCAAGAAATGTTTAAGAAAGACCTAGAAGAATTAAAGAACAAACAAACAGAAATGAACAACACAATAACTGAAATGAAAACTACACTAGAAGGAATCAATAGCAGAATAACTGCAGCAGAAGAACAGATAAGTGACCTGGAAGACAGAATGGTGGAATTCACTGCTTTGGAACAGAATAAAGAGAAAAGAATGAAAAGAAATGAAGACAGCCTAAGAGACATCTGGGACAACATTAAACACAACAACATTCGCATTATAGGGTTCCCAGAAGGAGAAGAGAGAGAGAAAGGACCCGAGAAAATATTTCAAGAGATTATAGTCGAAAACTTCCCTAACATGGGAAAGGAAATAGCCACGCAAGTCCAGGAAGCACAGAGACTCCCATACAGGATAAACCCGAGGAGAAACACGCTGAGACACGTAGTAATCAAATCGGCAAAAATTAAAGACAAAGAAAAATTATTGAAAGCAGCAAGTGAAAAATGACAAATACCATACAAGGGAACTCCCATAAACTTAACAGCTGATTTCTCAGCAGAAACTCTGCAAGCCAGAAGGGAGTGGCATGATATACTTAAAGTGATGAAAGGGAAGAACCTACAATCAAGATTACTCTACTGGCAAGGATCTCATTCAGATTCGAGGGAGAAATCAAAAGCTTTACAGACAAGCAAAAGCTAAGAGAATTCTGCACCACCAAACCAGACAAATGCTAAAGGAACTTCTCTAAGTGGGAAACACAAGAGAAGAGAAAGACCTACAAAAACAAACCCAAAACAATTAAGAAAATGGTCATAGGAACATACATATCGATAATTCCCTTAAATGTGAATGGATTAAATGCTCCACCCAAAAGACACAGGCTTGCTGAATGGATACAAAAAGAAGACCCATCTATATGCAGTCTACAAGAGACCCACTTCAGACCTAGGGACACATACAGACTGAAAGTGAGGTGATGGAAAGATATTCCATGCATATGGAAATCAAAAGAAACCTGGAGTAGCTACACTCATATCAGATAAAATAGACTTTAAAATACAGAATGTTACAGGAGACAAGAAAGGACACTACATAATGATCACAGGATCAATCCAAGAAGAAGATATAACAATTATAAATATATATGCACCCAACATAGGAGCACCTCAATATATAAGGCAACTGCTAACAGCTGTAAAAGAGGAAATCAACAGTAACAAAATAATAGTGGGGGACTTTAACACCTCACTTACACCAATGGACAGATCATCTAAAATGAAAATAAATAAGGAAACAGAAGCTTTAAATGACACAATAGACCAGACAGATTTAATTGAAATTTATAGGACATTCCATCCAAAACCAGCAGATTACACTTTCTTCTCAAGTGCGCACAGAACATTCTCCAGGATAGATCACATCTTGGGTCACAAATCAAGCCTCAGTAAAGTTAAGAAAATTGAAATCATATCATCTTTTCTGACCACAACACTTTGAGATTAGAAATGAATTACACGGAAACAAATGTAAAAAACACAAACACATGGAGGCTCAAAAATATGTTACTAAATAACCAAGAGATCACTGAAGAAATCAAAGAGGAAATCAAAAGATACCTAGAGACAAATGACATGCAAACACGATGATCCAAAACCTATGAGATGCAGCAAAAGTAGTTCTAAGATGGAAGCTTATAACACTACAAGGCTAACTAAAGATACAAAAAAAATCTCAAATAAACAATTTAACTTTATGCCTCAAGAAAGAAGAACAAACAAAACCCATAGTTAGCACAAGGAAAGAAATCATAAAGATCAGAGCAGAAATAAGTAAAACAGAAACAAAGAAAACAATAGCAAAGATCAATAAAACTAAAAGCTGGTTCTTTGAGAAGATAAATAAAATTGATAAACCATTAGCCAGACTCATCAGGAAAAAGAGGGAGAGGACTGTGATCAATAAAATTAGAAATGGGAAAGGAGAAGTTACAACAGACACCGCAGATACAAAGCATCCTTAGAGACTACTATAAGCAACTCTATGCCAATAAAATGGACAACCTGTAAGAAATGGACAAATTCTTAGAAAGGTATAAGCTTCCGAGACTGAACCAGGAAGAAATAGAAAATATGAACAGACCAATCACAAGTAATGAAATTGAAACTGTGATTAAAAATCTTCCAACAAACAAAAGTCCAGGACCAGATGGCTTCACAGGTGAATTCTGTCAAACATTTAGAGAAGAGCTAACCCCCATCCTTCCAAACTCCTCCAAAAAATTACAGAGGAAGGAACATTCCCAAACTCATTCTATGAGGCCACCATCACCCTGATACCAAAACCAGACAAAGATACTACAAAAAAAGAAAATTACAGACCAATATCACTGATGAATGTAGATGCAAAAATCCTCAACAAAATACTAGCAAACAGAATCCAACAACACATTAAAAGGATCATATACGATGATCAAGTGGGATTTATCCCAGGGATGCAAGGATTCTTCAATATACGCAAATCAGTCAATGTGATACACCATATTAACAAATTGAAGAATAAAAACCATATGATCACCTCAATAGATGCAGAAAAAGCTTTTGACAAAATTCAACACCATTAATGATCAAAACTCTCCAGAAAGTGGGCATAGAGGGAACCTACCTCAACATAATAAAGGCCATATACGACAAACCCACAGCAAACATCATTCTCAATGTTGAAAAACTGAAAGCATTTCCTCTAAGATCAGGAAAAGACAAGGGTGTCCACTCTTACCACTATTAATCAACATAGTTTTGGAAGTCCTAGCCATGGCAATCAGAGAAGAATAACAAATAAAATACAAACTGGAAAAGAAAAAGTATAACTCTCACTGTTGGCAGATGACATGATACTATACATAGAGAATCCTAAAGATGCCAGCAGAAAACTACTGGACTTAATCAATGAATTTGGTAAAGTTACAGGATACAAAATTAATGCACAGAAATCTCTTGCATTTCTATACACTAATGATGAAAAATCTGAAAGAGAAATGAAGGAAACACTCTCATTTACCATTGCAACAAAAAGAATAAAATATCTAGGAATAAACCTACCTAGGGAGACAAAAGACCTGTATGCAGAAGACTATAAGACACTGATGAAAGAAATAAAAGATGATACAAACAGATGGAGAGATATACCATGTTCTTGGATTGGAAGAATCAATATTGTGAAAATGACTATACTACCCAAAGCAATGCAATGTATACTACCCAGATCCAATGCAATCCCTATCAAATTACCAATGGCATTTTTTAAGGAAATAGAATAAAAAATCTTAAAATTTGTATGGAGACACAAAAGACCCAGAATAGCCAAAGCAGTCTTCAGGGAAAAAAATGGAGCTGGAGGAATCAGCCTCCCTGACTTCAGATTATACTACAAAGCTACAGTAATCAAGACAATATGGTACTGGCACAAAAACGGAAATATAGATCAATGGAACATGATAGAAAGCCCGGAGATAAGCCCACGTACCTATGGTCAACTAATCTATGACAAAGGAGGCAAGGATATACAATGCAGAAAAGACAGTCTCTTTATTTATTTGTTTATTTTTATTTATTTTTTTTGCGGTACACGGGCCTCTCACTGTTGTGGCGTCTCCTGTCATGGAGCACAGGCTCCAGACGCGCAGGCTCAGTGGCCATGGCTCACAGGCCCAGCCGCTCTGCGGCATGTGGGATCCTCTCGGACCAGGGCACGAACCTGTGTCCCCTGCATCGGCAGGTGGACTCCCAACCACTGCACCATGAGGGAAGCCCCAGACAGTCTCTTTAATAAGTGGTACTGGGAAAACTGGCCAGCTACATATAAAAGAATGAAATTGGAACACTCCCTAACAGCATACACAAAAATAAACTCAAAATGCATTAGAGACCTAAATGTAAGGGTAGACACTATAAAACTCTTAGAGGAAGACATAGGAAGAACACTCTTTGACATAAATCACAGCAAGATCTGTTTTGATCCACCTCCTAGAGCAAGGGAAATAAAAAAAATATTTTAAAAAATGGGACCTAATGAAACTTAAAAGCTTCTGCAAAGCAAAGGAAACTACAAACAAGATGAAAAGACAACTGTCAGAATGGGAGAAAATATTTGCAAATGAAGCAACTGACAAAGGATTAATCTCCAAAATTTACAAGCAGCTCATGCAGCTCAAAAGCAAAAAAACAAACAACCCAATCCAAAAATGGGCAGAAGACATAAATAGACATTTCTCCAAAGAAGACATACAGATGGTCGAGAAGCACATGAAAAGCTGCTTAATATCACTAATTATTAGAGAATGCAAATCAAAACTACAATGAAGTATCACCTCACACCAGTTAGAATGGGCATCATCAGAAAATCTACAAACAACTAATGCTGGAGAGGGTGTGGAGAAAAGGGAACCCTCTTGCACTGTTGGTGGAGTGTAAATTGATACAGCCACTATAGAGATCAGTATGGAGGTTCCTTAAGAAACTAAAAACAGAATTACCATATGACCCAGCAATCCCATTACTGGGCATATACCCAGAGAAAACCATAATTCAAAAAGACACATGCACCCCAATGTTCACTTCAGCACTATTTACAATAGCCAGGTCATAGGAACCACCTAAATGCCTATCGACAGACAAATGGATAAAGATGTGGTACATATATACAATGCAATATTACTCAGCCATAAAAAGGAACGAAATTGGGTCATTTTTAGAGACGTGGATGAATCTAGAGACTGTCATACAGGGTGAAGTAAGTCAGAAAGAGAAAAACAAATATGATATATTAACGCATATATGTGCAACTTAGAAAAATGGTACAGATGAACCGATTTGCAGGGCAGAATTTGAGACACAGATGTAGAGAACAAACGTATGGACATCAAGGGGAGAAGCAGCAGGGGGTGGTGGTGGTGCTGTGATGAATTGGGAGATTGAGATTGACATATATACACTAATATGTATAAAATGGATAACTAATAAACACCTGCTGTATAAAAAGAATAAATAAAATAAAATTCAAAAATTCAAAAAAAAGAAAAAGATGATACAAACAGATGGAGAGATATACCATGTTCTTGGATTGGAAGAATCAACATTGTGAAAATGACTATACTACCCAAAGCAATCTACAGATTCAATGCAATCCCTATCAAACTAACAATGGCATTTTTTACAGAACTAGAACAAAAAACTTCACAATTTGTATGGAAACACATAAGACTCTGAATAGCCAAAGCAATCTTAAGAAAGAAAAATGGAGCTGGAGGAATCAGGCTCCCTGATTTCAGACTATATTACAAAGCTACAGTAATCAAGACAGTATGGTACTGGCACAAAAACAGAAATACAGATCAGTGGAACAGGATAGAAAGCCCAGAGATAAACCCACGCACATACAGTTACCCTATCTTTGATAAAGAGGGAAGAATATACAATGGATAAAAGACAGCCTCTTTAATAAGTGGTGCTGTGGATACTGGACAGCTACATGTAAAAGAATGAAATTAGAACATTCCCTAACACCATACAGAAAAATAAACTCAAAATGGATTAAAGCCCTGAAATGTAAGGCTAGACACTATAAAACTCTTAGAGGAAAACATAGGCAGAACACACTATGACATAAATTACAGCAAGATCCTTTTTGACCCACCTCCTAGAGAAATGGAAATAAAAACAAAAATAAACAAATGGGACCTAATGAAACTTCAAAGCTTTTGCATAGCTAAGGAAACCATAAACAAGATGAAAAGACAACCCTCAGAATGGGAGAAAATATTTGCAAATGAAGCAACTGACAAAGGATTAATCTCCAAAATTTACAAGCAGCTCATGTAGGTCAATATCAAGAAAACAAACAACCCAATCCAAAAATGGGCAGAAGACCTAAACAGACCTTTCTCCAAAGAAGATATACAGATTGTCAACAAACACATGAAAGGATGCTCAACATCGCTAATCATTAGAGAAATGCAAATCAAAACTACAATGAGGTATCACCTCACATCAGTCAGAATGGCCATCATCAAAAAACCTACAAACAGTAAATGCTGTAGAGGGTGTGGAGAAAAGGGAACCCTCTTGCACTGTTGGTGGGAATGTAAATTGACACATTCACTATGGAGAACAGTATGGAGGTTCCTTAAAAAACTAAAATTAGAACTGCCATATAACACAGCAATCCCACTACTGGGCATATACCCTGAGAATACCATAATTCAAAGAGTCATGTATCACAGTGTTCATTGCAGCACTATTTCCAATAGCCAGGACATGGAAGGATCCTAAGTGTCCACTGACAGATGAATGGATAAAGATTTGGCACATATATACAGTGGAATATTACTCAGCCATAAAAAGAAAGGAAATTGAGTTATTTCAAGTGAGGTGGATGGACCTAGAGATTGTCATACAGAGTGAAGTAAGTCAGAAAGAGAAAAACAAATATCGTAAACTAACACATATATATGGAATCTAAAAAAGAAAAAAAAAGGTTCTGAAGAAACTAGGGGCAGGACAGGAATAAAGACACAGACATAAAGAATGGACTTGAGGACACAGGGAGGAGGAAGGGTAAGCTGGGACGAAGTGAGAGAGTGGCATGGACATATATACCCTACCAAATGTAAAATAGATAGCTAGTGGGAAGCAGCTGCATGGCACAGGGAGATCAGCTCGGTGCTTTGTGCCTACCTAGAAGGGTGGGATAGGGAGGGTGGGAGGGAGATGCAAGAGGGAGTGGATATGGGGACATATGCATGTGTATAGCTGATTCACCTTGTTATAAAGTAGAAACTAACACACCATTGTGAAGCAATTATACCCTAATAAAGATGTTAAAAAAAAAAGAGGCAGGGGTTGTCAGACTTTCTAAAAAATAAAAAGTAATGCTGCTTACAAAAATCATACTTTAAAGATGGCAACGAAATGACAATGATAAATCTATTAACACTAATCAAAAGAAAGGTAGAAGAGGCATTTGTGATAGCCCAAACTGAACAAACCCAAATATCCATCACAGGTAAACAGACAGATAACCTAACTATGGTATATCCATATAGTGGAATATAACTCTGAAAAACAAACGAAAAACTATTGACTCATGTAACAGCAAGAATAAAACTCAAAGTCATCACCTTGAGCGAATAGTGCCTAATGAAAAAGAGTATATACTGCATTTTCCCATTTATATAAAATTCTAGAAAATGAAAACTAATCTACAGTGACAGAAAACACATCAGTGATTGCTTGAGGACATCAAGAGGGTGCGGAGATAAGGGAGGTAGGAATTATAAAGAAATATAAGAAAACTTTTGGTGGACATGGATATGTTAGTTATCTTAATTGTGGGGATGGTTTCACATATGTTAAAACATCAAACTGTACTCCTTAAATATGTTTATTGTATGTCAACTATATCACAATAAAACCATTAAAAATAAATAAATAAAAGAAGGAACAACTCTTCCTTACAGAATAAGTCAATAAATGCAGAAGAAATGAGGAAGACAGAAAATCACTATTTGAACACCACAGTAATAACTGTGGCGGGCGTGATCAATGAATGCTAAAAATAGTAGACGAGAGTATAAGAAGAAACAGGATATTTGCATAGCATAAAAGTATTTCCTTCCAAATATTTATTAATTACAAAGGGGGGAAATAGTAACTTTACAGTGGAGAAACCTGACAGACACCCACTAAGCCAATTGATCAAGGTTAACACCATCAGTAGAAAGACGTATAAACATCATGCGCCCCCTGCTAGAATGCACTGAGAAGGGGACATCACTTCCAAATATTTGTCCCACAAATGCATAATGGCAATCTAATCAGACAAAACTTCAGATAAACCCAAACTGAGGGACATTAAAGAAAATGCCTGAGTAGTTGGTACTCAAAGGGTCAAGGGCATGAAGGGTAAGGAGACTAAGGAACTCTAACAGCTTGGAGGAGACTAAGGAGACATAAAAATAAAGTGTAATGTGGGATCCTGGACTGTATCTTGAAAAGAGAAAGTACATTAATGGAAAAACTGGTGAAATCAGAATAAAGTCCATAGTTCAGTTAATAATATTGCATCAATATTAATTTCTTAGCTTTGACCACTTGATTATGCCCTATGCAAGATGTTAACATTATGGGAGGGTAGGTAAGTCCTGCATGGAAATGCTCTGCACAATTTTTATAACTCTCTTTTTAGTCTAAAATTATTTCAAAACAAAAAAAAATTTTTACAGAATAAATCACAGGGATTTCCCTGGTGGTCCAGTGCTTAAGGCTCTGTGCTTCCACTGCAGGGGGCATGGGTTTGCCCTACATGATTGCCTGAAAGAAATGAATGAGAGAACCTGGAGATGAAATGACTGGATGGATGACGGTAATCCTTTTTTAAAAAATACATTGTTAAAATTAATTTATTTTATTTTTGGCTGCGTTGGGTCTTCGTTGCTGCACGCGGTTTTTCTCTAGTTGCAGCGTGTTGGGGCTAGTCTTCGTTGTGGTGCGCGGGCTTCTCATTGCGGTGGCTTGTCTTGTTGCAGAGCACGGGCTCTAGGATGCAGGGGACATGGGTTTGATCTCTGGTCCGGGAAGATCCCACATGCCGCGGAGCAACTCAGCCCGTGCGCCACAACTACTGAGCCTGCGCTCTAGAGCCCGCACGCCACAACTACTGAAGCCAACTTGCCTAGAGCCCATGTTCCGCAGCAGGAGAAGTCATTGCAGTGAGAAGCCCACCCACCGCAACAAAGAGTAGCCCCCGCTTGCCGCAACTAGAGAAAGCCCGCGCACAGCAACGAAGACCCAATGCAGCCAAAAATTAAAAAGGTTATAAAGAAAAAGAACGGGGAATTCTGACAAACTGTAAAATTTTCCATATTTCACTCATCAAATTTCTTTAATTCATAGAAAAATGAGAATAAGTAAATTCTTATGATAGACTTTCCAAATGCCTTTGAAATGAGAATCTTTCTTGAAAAATCATCTTCCCCAGATAGAATGAGAGCCAGGATCTCATTTTAACCAGTTTCTGATTACCCTGGTGAATATAGGTAGAACAAACTCTCTGTTAGCAAAAAGGAACAGCCTATTTATTAATGTATCATGGCTAAGGTCAGGTGAGAATATTTATACATGCTAATTTGGCACAGGGCCAGGATGGCAGTAGAGTTAGAGCTGGAGGAAATAGGAGAAAAATAATTATTAAGCACTGGTAATAGATGCTGAGCAGTAATTTTCCTATTGTGTCTGAAGTGCTAACCTTACTTTAACAAGAACCAGCTCCACTTTTATTTTATATAAGAGGATTCCATTAGATCAAAGATTCCTATATTTATAAATAAAACAACCCCCCGTCCCCAAACAATGATCTTTTAAAATATAAGGAGCAGAAGGCAAAAGTATAGGGGCCACAGAAAACACACTCGTGAATTAACCAAAGAATAATTAAACCAAATATAATCAAGTAGACCATGTAATCAGTTTGCCAGGGATTGGCAACCTTTGTTAAATAGTTCACCACAATATCAATCCTTTTCCATTTCATACATTTTTATCTCATAGAGAGATACTGAGGGCCTGAACTAGGATTCTGAGAATGAGACTAGAGAGAAGGAATACAATTGAGCAATATTTGGGTTCTGAAATAAGCAAATCTTAGTTATTATATGGATGTGTGGGGCCTGAGGATGATGTAAGGAGTCTAGGAAAGGGATGGCAAATAAGTTTTAATTCACATGCTATCTGATATAGCATGGATTTCAGCAGAAAATAAGACAACAGTACACTCAAATTGGGTAATTTGTGAAAAACTTTACCTGCAAAGATGTGGAGTAGATTTAGGGGAACTGGCAAGGGATAGTATATGGCCCCAGGACTGGCAATACCAAAGACCCATTACACCCCTAAGTCAGAAAAGAGCAGTTTCTAGAATTGAAGAGGGTATTGACAGGAGTTGTGTCCTTCACTGTGACGACACCTGTAAAAATAAATATCTCAATATCACTCTTCTTCCACTTTTTGATCTTCTGTGGATGCCTCCCAGCAAACCCACCCAGAAGACACAGGACAAGAAAGCTCTTGATGTAGTCCTAAAGGTGACTGCACAAAGAGTTGGGTGAAGAATAAGCCAGATACCAAGCCTAATCGATTGACAGTAGTTGCCTACAACACCATGTAGAAAAGGATTCTGTGATGTCATCCAACCTCATTAGGATAAACAACCATGAGAGCCATATACCTATTATGAGAATGGGGTGAGGCAGTGTCAGCATGTGCTCATGAATCCTATACCTGTAATAAGCATGTGTGTCTTCTGTTTCCCAACCCTGGAGTATGAAGACTTTCATACTTCTAGGTTGTCTGAATGATAAGTAGCTATACCAACAAATGAAACAAAAAATACAAGAGGAACATATTAGGGAGCAGGGATGATAAATTCAGTTTAGGTTATGTTGACTTGGAGACGCCCAAAGATCATCCCTGGATATATGAATCTGAAGTTCAGTGGGCAAGTCCAGCCTGGAAATGGGAGTTTTGGAATCAATAGTTTATATATGATAGTTGAAACCATAAGAATAGAGAGAACACAGAGAAAAAGAGTCATGGGTAAGTATGAATACTGGGGAATATCAACATTATAAGTGGAGGGCATAGAAAAAACCTGCAAAAAGAAAAAGAGCAAGAATAGTCAGAAGGTTACAAGCAGCACCATGGAATGTAGATTCACAGAAACCAAGGGAGTAGAATATTTGGAGAAGAAAGTTGCCGTGAATGTCAAATGTTGAAGAACAGCCGTGAAATAAGGACTGAAAAATTCCCACTGGATACGACAATTAGATTACTGGTGCCCTTGATGAGACCAGTTTCAGGAATATAATAAAAGAGGAAGCCCAATTTCAGTGGGATGAGAAGTTAATGAGAGACAAGGATGTGAACACTTCAAATATTGTTCTTTTGAATACAATGGATGAGGTGAAAAAAAGAATGAGTTGATGATAGTCAGACAAAAACAGGATCAAAAGAGTATTTTTTTAGAGTGACAAAACAAAATTAAAGTATGAGGAGAAGGAGCTAATGGAGTGAAACTGCATAAATAAGAACGAGAGAACTATTGCAGACGGCTGGAGCCTGTTCCCTAAGGGAAAGTGTCTTGCCCACACCCCTCAGTACAGGTGAATGACTATAGTAGGCATATAAATTGGTTAATGACCTATTAAGAAAAGATGAATTGAGCCAAATGGATTCTCTTTGTTAGGAGTATGAACTAAGAAATATGGAAATAACTGGCTGATTAGCAGTGGAAACTCAGAGGAAAGAGTAATGATTAAAAAAAAGAAGGCACAGCACAGCAGTGATGAGCAATGTTAAAGCTGAAGTCAGACAAAATAAAAACCATGAGTGGATGATGGAATCATCTGTTAGGTAGAGCATAAGGAAGTTAGACCTTAGAGAGAAACAGAAGAGAACAGAGATGTGGGGGGGGGGGAGAGGTGGAGGCACCAAGAGAGGCCATGTCCCTCTAAAGGAGTGACACAGAGAACTGCTTTGGTATCTGATAACTTTCCAGTTATGGTTCACTCGTATCCTTACATTAACTCATCTTTTCTCTTAATGTGAATGAGTTTCTGTTCCTCGAATCCCAAATTTCAACACTAAGACAAGGACTAAAAGCAAAACCGCAGAGGAGTCAGGAAAGGAAAAGTCAAGTGAAAAGGGTTGCTTTGAACAAAACTGAAAATCTAATACTCAGTGATCCTAAGAAAGAAAGAACATGTGTTGATGCAGGAGCTGGAAGGAAGTCCATAGCTCAAACATTTATCAAAAAAAAGCAAAAAACAAAAAAGATTAAAACTAAATGAAGTTAAGCATCCAGCTAAAGAAGTTGGAAAAGAGTCACAGAGCAAGCCTAAAGAAACAAGAAGGAAGGAAATATAAATATAGGGGCAGTTGATGTAGAGAACAACATCAACAACCTCCACAATAGTAACAAACAAGAATAGCAACCCCAAACCTGATTATCTGAAAAGATTAATAAAATAAGTAGACTTTGGGCAAGACTGAAAAAAGACAAGACAATGTGCAAATAAACAAAATACAGAATTAAAAAAAGAAAATAACTATAGACATCAAAAGATTAAAACAGGAGAATGGGTATTATGAACAACTATATATTAAAATATTTGAAAATAGAGATGAAATAAATAAATTTATAAATAAATAAATTCCCAGGAAAATGTAAAATACCACAACTATTACAAGAAGAAATAAAGAACTTGAATAAGTAATATAGAAATTGAAGTAACAGTCAAAGACCACACCTGTGAAGAAATCCCAGGACCAGATGGCTATGCTGGCAGGTTCGAACACATTTTACGACATATAGAACTCTTATTTCATGTAATTTGATCCAGAAAAATACAAAAAGAATAAAGGCTACCCAAGTTATTTATGAAGCTAATATAATTTTAGCTAGTCAGATAGAAATAGCACCGCAAAAACCAATCCAGCTCCATGGTGAATTCAGTATGGAGGAAAAGCAAAAATATGACCTCATATGTTTGTTAATGCAAAAATGCATTTGCTATTTGCAAAATCTTAAGCCAGAAGATTTCTGACATAAAGCAGTAAAAAGTGTAAATAATATACTAGACAGTAATAAGTTAATATTGCCTTAATATCTACCTTAAAGTTATAAGCATGACCTTTTCCTTGCAATTCAAAACTACCGTGAATCCTCAGTGGTCTCAACAACTCCTTTTCTTACTCCGAATCTGCCAACCTCCCCTTCTCCGCCACTGTACTTTGTCACTGCTACTAATCCCTCAGGTGTGTTAGGGTTGAACATAAACTTAAGAACATCTGCTCTATCTCCAGTTCATCTCAGAGGAGGCTGAACTTTTTCTTTCAAAGTTGGTGAACTTCTCAGGCTAGGAAAATCAGACTTCCCAAATCAGGATAAAAGTGAGAAGAGAACAGAGTCCTGGACAAGGAGATGTCTGCCATTGGTCCCCCAAATCTGGTATATCTGGTTAACCTGTTAGGATAACTTAGAAGCACTGGTTTATAATGCATAGGAACCAATGAAATTAGCAGTTCGTTGTTTTGACTGCTGGGGGTACACAATCTGTTTCTCATGGCTTCAACGTATACTCCCTGCTAACCTGTGAGGATGACATAAGGCTAGCAATGCCTTTGGAAAAGGGAGATGTTAATTACAGACCATGTTGCTTTTCTATTTTGTTATTTTAACTGGGTAGGGGAAGAGAAAAGCTTGAGTAGTGTACTGTTTACTTTCCTTAATTTCAGATTTTTGACTCTGGAGGTGATTTATTTCTTTATTGTAGTATCACAGGAATTAAAGAGGAGATTCCGAAAACTATGGAAAACATAGATGGACATACATTTAAAAGATTAGATAGGAATACTTCCCCACAGAATTGTCAAACTTCTCAATTCTCTAAAACATGTTGACAGTTTATTTCTTTTATCCAGAAACTCTTACAGGAGTGAGAGCCGAATAATTTGCTGGAAGGTCTTTATCTTTACCTCCCTTGGTCTCTACATACCAAAAAAGGCCTGTAGCCTGTAAGGTTTCTGGAACTAACTAAATCCTAGTAATGTAGAGCTAAAATTTAGAAATATATCATAACCCCTGGTAGAGAATTACAAGCTGTATTTAAGAGGCTGAAGGGCAGTGAATTTTTCTTTTTAACTTAGTTAAAAGCTGCTCGAATTTGTAGTTACACTGAATTAAAGAATGAAAGCAAACCTTTCACTGTAAACATTATCCCCTAAGTTAATACTGGACTAAAATATTTCTTTAAATAAATCAGAGATAATAATTCCTAAATTCTTTGTAACAAGAAAGAATGGGACAGATTTTTACAAATGCTATCTGTACTCCAGACCTGACAGACAAACACTGGGCAGCCATAGGCTGTAAAGGATGAAGAGAAGTTCCTCAGGTAAACTAGTGTAGGGAAGACCATTCAGCTCAGAGTCGGTGCTGAGGCTGCTTTTCCTTGGTTTGAGTTGCTGCTTAAGGGCTGTAATGCAGATATAATAGCATTAAGAGGTAACTTGGTAGGGAAGGTGGGAGGGAGGGAGACGCAAGAGGGAAGAGATATGGGAACATATGTATATGTATAACTGATTCATTTTGCTATAAAGCAGAAACTAACACACCATTGTAAAGCAATTATACCCCAATAAAGATGTTAAAAAAAAAATAAAGAAGTAACTTGGAAAGGTGTTCAACATCACTATCATCAAAGAAATGCAAATATAAAACACAATGAGATATCTTCTCACACCTGTCAGAATGGATATCATCAAAAAGACAAAAAAACAAAACAAAACAAAACCAAAACCACACACACACACACACACACACACACACACACACACACCAAAAAACAGGTATTGCCAAGGATGTGGAGAAAAGGGAACCCTTGGGCACTGTTGGTGGGAATATAAATTGGTGCAGACACTATGGAAAACAGCATGCAGGTTCCTCAAAAATTTTTAAATAGAATTTAAATTTTAAAATAGAATTACCATATAATCCAGCAGTTCTACTTCTGAGTATTTATCTGAAGAAAGTGAAAACACTAATTTGAAAAGACATGCACTCTCATGTTCATTGCAGCATTATTTACAATAGACAAGAGATAGAAACAACCCAAGCGTCCATCAATGGATAATGAATGGATAAAGAAGATGTGGTATACAGATACAATGGGATATTATTCAGCTGTAAAAAAAAAAAAAATTCTTGCCATTTGAGGCAACATGGATGGAATGTGAGGGCATTATGTTATATGAAATAAGTCAGACAAAGGCTAATACCATATGACCTCACTTACATGTGGATTTTTTTTTTTTTGCCATGCCACTCGGCTTGTGGGATCTTAGTTCCCCCACCAGGGATCGAACCCGTGCCCCCTGCAGTGGGAGTGCAGAGTCCTAACCACTGGATTGCCAGGGAATTCCCTACATGTGGAAGTTAAACAAAACGAAACAAAGCAAAACAAAAATCAAGCTTATAGATACAGAGAACAGATTGCTGGTTGCCAGAGGTGGGGAGTCAGTAGTGGGTGAAATGGATGAAGAGAGTCAAAAGGTACAATCTTCCAGTTATAAGATAAATAAGTCATTGGGATGTAATGTACAACATGCTGACTACAGTTGGTAATACTGTGTTACATATTTGAAAGGTGCTAAAAGAGTAGATCTCAAAAATCCTCATCACAAGGAAAAAAAATTTTTTTGTAACTATGTATGGTAATAGAAGTTAATGTGACTTATTGTGATGATCATTTTGTAATATATA